>NC_066362.1:124595256-124895256 GCF_013377495.2 Cygnus atratus
CAGACACCAAAGATTGCAGTTGTGTTACTCTGTCTGAAGTCTAGTAATTGTTTTAAAATAAAAAGGCCATGCAGTCAGGTTGCCCCTAACATAGGAGTAAGAAAAAATCAACTAAGTTAAGCAACATATTTTTGCGATGAGATTTAAAATATTCATATTAGTTAGTTCATTTATGATGTTAAGCCCTTTTTAAACATGAAATAGAAGTTCTTTCCTCTTGAAGCCAAAGGATTTTATTCGACTCCAAAAGATAAGAAGCATAACGTGTGTGGTGGAGTTGAAGATCAGGAAGAGGTGTTTGCTGAAGGAGTGCCAGCCTGTGCCCAGCACAGGAGGAAAGGGCCAGAGGTACAGGAAGACGATTTTGAGACTGGACAGGTAGGGAAGGAAAGATGCCTGGCCAGCCTGGTACAGGCACTAACTACAGCTGCTGCACAGAGCTTACAAGGAGTGTTTTTGTTGTTGTTGTTTTTTTTAAGTAGTTTAGGAACTGGATGTAATTTTCATGTGTGGTCTACAACATGGATGGAGTCTCTTCTCCTGCAAAAATACTTTATAAAGGATTTAAAATACGTAGATAAACAGAATGTGAGACTCATTAAGTGCACCATACACAGCACATTTCTGAAAGGTAGCCTGTATAGCTGTAGACAAAGATCTGTATGAACACCCAATAAAGTGGACAGTTCTTACAAGCTGTCTTGAGGTTGGCAAATCAGAGTCCTTCAGGAACAGGATGAATGTCTTTTCATGGGTATATGCTGAGAAATGATGGCTTCTGCTTATGCAACACTGCCCATTTTTATGGTGGAGATAAGAGGTTTTCAAAGATGGATGGACTCCTTTGGCGGATCATTCCTTTAAGTCTCTTAATATGACAATGAAAACTGTCACACGGCATGGAAAAAAAAAAATCCCCGAATCAGGTATTATTTTTCACTAGAAAGCTATACTGTGGTTAAAATTAGCAAGGTGTTTCTGAACCCTTATTTAAAATGTGTTTGCACTGACATCCCAAGAAAAGAGTTTCTTTATTTAATTGCACTGTCAGTGCCGATGCTTTCAGCTAAAACCATTCGGAGTTAGACCTTTTAATAGAAAGTGACAATTTAAATTGCCACGATAGCAGCATAAATGGTGCTTGAAGTCATTACCGACCTGATGCTGCAGTTGGCTCCAGACCAGTTTATTAAAGCAAAAGAAAGCTGAAAAGAGTAGGAGAAGAGGAAATTAAGTGGTGAATCATTAATTCCTTTAGTACTCGCTGTAACAACATTAGCTGCGATGAACACATTTGTCTGTATGATGGAGACAACGTATAATCTCACTCTTGCTTTGCATTAACCAACATCCCTTGATAGTGAATCGGTGATCACAGGATCATAGAATCGTCTGGGTTGGAAAAGTCCTCCAAGATCACCTGGTCCAACCATCGCCCTACCACCAATGTCACCCACTAAACCATGTCCCTAAGCACCACGTCCAACCTTTCCTTGAACACCCCCAGGGACGGTGACGCCACCGCCTCCCTGGGCAACCCGTCCCAATGCCTGACTGCTCTTTCTGAGAAGAAATGTCTCCTCATTTCCAACCTGAACCTCCCCTGGTGCAACTTGAGGCCGAGCTGCCACCTCCCCTCCCTCCCTGCAGGCCGGGGGCACCGTGTGAGGGGCCCGAGGCCCCGGGACGCCGCCTGCCGTCCGCGGCCCTGCCCGGCATTGCCACCTAGCGATGAGGCCTCCCCGGGCCGGCTGGGGGCCGGGGGGACCGCTGGGGGTCAGGGTCCTGGTCCGGAGCCAGAAGTGCCCGGGGGTGGGCAGGCACCGGGCTGGAGGCAGGGCGGGGTGGGGGGACACAGCCCAGCCGGGAGACCCCCGAGCCGCAGCCCCCTCCCCAGCGAGACCACCGTCGCCCCTGCGGGTGCTCGCCGTGCCCTTCGGCGGTGACTGGGGGGCTTTTGCTGCCGGAGAGCACGGGGGGGGCTGCCGGGGCTCCGGGAGCAGCAGCAGCAGGAGCAGGAGGAGCTGCTCCCGCGAGCTCTGCGGGCAGGGGGCCCCCCAGCGCTGCTGAAGCGGTGCCCGTGTCCCTGGATCCCACAGCCCTGCCTCCGCTGGGGGGACAGGGCCCGAGCCCAGCCTGGACGAGGTGGGCGATGATTTCTTCAGGCGATTCCTCGCTTTCAGTAAAGGTGTTTTTTTTTTCTTTTTTTTTTTTTTTTTTCCCCTGAGAGCAGCCCCTGGGTGTGATCTGGGGGCAGGGTGCCTCAGGCAGGGCTGGGTGAGGAGGCGCTTCCCACAGCAAGAGCCTGGTAGGTCAGGAGCACCACCAGCTTCTGGGTGCACGTCTGCTAGGAGTGCTGGATCATTTGCTAGTTTGGGGTCACTCCTCAACACCTTTCCCCAGAGATTTCAAAGTATCAGGGTGAGGAGAGGGGGTTTGGTTGGTTGGTTTGGTGTTCAGACCTCGTCCCTGCAGCCAGAAACTTCACACACCTGTGGCAAGGGAAGAAGAGTCGTGCACTCCTCAGAAAGCTCAGTTGTGTCATCGTTTGGTCAGTCACCAGGGTTTAGCTTGACTTTTGCCAGGCAAACTGAAAAATCAAAAGAAAACAGCCCCTAGCGATCTCTATCTGTCCCTTGAACAAAGCAGCGCTAACAGACAACAGGACTCCTGAGGCTCAAGGAAGCTGCAAGACCCCCCAGAAAAACACAAAGCTGTTCAGCCTCCCATCAGAGCTGCTTTCCAAAGCCAGCAGGGCTCCTGCAGCAGGGGTGTCCCCTCTGGGGAGACCCCACCTCAGTGGCACAGCCTCACTTACCACAAGGCCACAGCTCCGCCATACGTTCAGCTCTTCCTAAGGCCATGTTTCCCTGAGCCAGCTCACTCAGGGCCACGCTGCAAGCAATCACACCAGACAAGGCTGCAGGGGCAAGGCTACAGGACAGCAGCTCTTTTCCTACAAGGAACATCCTCTCCCAGACATAGTCACTAAGCACTTGCCACTGCTGGTCCCACTAAAGGGATCACCAATTAAGGGCTCTCAAGCCTCTTAGTGCTAACGAGCTAAGCATGGTTAGGTCTGATGAGGATTTGGATACAAGAATTTGCTTAAGCCTGCGATGGGGAAGAAAAGCCTAATGCGTGTGCCTAGGGTTTGCTGGCACAGCATACAGCATGTGGCTCTGGATTCCCCTCTTCGTGAGGTTTCAGGGGCAGAAGAGATGTCCTCAGCTCTGCAGGCTGGGCAAGGGCTTTTGCAGTGAGTCCCCCACACCTCCAGCACCTCGCCCAGCTCCTGCGGCTGCTTTTGCAGCACCAGAGCTGAGGCCTGCCAGGGAAAAGCGAACCTGGAAGGCACAGACTAGGGGTGACCCTGGTGGGCATCCAGGCTGAAACGCACAAAACCCATTAAACTGAGTACAGGGTGGACTCTGCACCCTCACCACTGACCTTTTTCCTTTGCAGGTCCACTTGTAGCAATCCAACCTGCTGGTTAAGGTAGGTGGAGCCTTTAGGACTAGTTACATGGTACCTGCTGTATGCATTACTGTTCATTGTAGGGTCTTCAAAAAATTAAAATAAAAAGGAAAAGAAATGCTATTTTTAGGCACTTGAATCTCAAATCTAAGAAGCTCCTGTCTAAGCCAAAATTGTTTTCATGTTTCAGAGTCAAGATCAAGTTAGTTTAGTTTTCTTTCAAGTAAACTCTGTGACACACTGAACAGACACGACTTGCTAATTTTTTATTTTATTTTTTTTAACCTCAAACACTGATGTGTTTCATGGGAGTGTGTGTGCTCTAAGGGACATCTCTTTTGCCTCTTGTGTGAATTTATACAGAGGCAGAGAGTCAAGCCCTTCCCCTCTCTGGAGAGCTGAGGGAAGTTTCTCTGTGCTGGGAATGCACCTTCTGTGCCGGGAAATGCAGTGCAGCTGGTGCCTAATTGCTGATTTCCCCTCCCAAACCACTGTCTCCTTGTTTGCCTACAGCAGGAAGGAAATCTCCCTTATCCCTGTGGGTGCCCAAGTAGATCCTTGCATTGCATTAATTTGCCTGCAGGTCATTTCAGAAGCTCTCAATGGCAAAAGGGACATATAGTGAAACAAGGGATTGCCCCTCAGCTTTCTAATTCTTCCTGTCTTTGTGCCAGCCCTGTAGCTGTCCTTCCAGGCCAGAGCAGGGGATCAGGCTAGTTCTTTCCCCACAAGCGGCCATCAGGAGGGCCCACCACCTGGCACAGCCATTGCGACAAGTGGGAACGTGGCCAAGCGGGGATCCTGCTTGCTGGCTGCACCACAGCAGGCGTTTCACACCCACGTTATGGGGCAGGTTTGGGTCCGCCTTTGTGGATGAGACTGCACCAGATTGCTGGTGCCTACTTACAAGGTATACATTGGATGATGCAAAGGTCTGTTGAATGGCCATGTAGATGTATATGTTTCCCATGTACGTGTCAGCTTTATTGTGATACTGTTGAAGTGCCCAGTGAGGTGCCAGCTTTGGGTGCTGCTGAAAGGGGGCTCAGTGGGTCTGGTCAAGTATCAGCATTGCTCCAAGTGGCCACAAAGAATTCGAACCTTGTCAGAGGCTGGCTAACAACTAAGGAAAAATACTCTGTTAGTAGGTCCATGATAGATATGCAAAATGGTATTCATAATACCATAATTATGTTTTAAAGTATGGTAAAAATATATTGTACACATAAATTTCCTCAGCTTCAAGTATTTCTTTCCTCTTCAGTCTCTCTGCCTCTGCCAATCATTTGACCTGCTGTAACACCCCAGCTCCCATACCTGTGAGTACTTGTTGAGAATGATTCATCATTTCTGATGGATATAATCCTCACATTCCTTGCTTTCCTGGGCTATGTCAGACATAACTTGTCCCAGTTTTCTTAAAGCTACCTTGACAGTATCAGCTTTAACAAAGTTCTTGATTCATGCCAGCGCAAGAGAAAAATGAGGTCTGTTATCTTGTCTTTTGCATGCCATCTAAGTGTCACTTCATCCATACATTTTTCAAAGGACTCATCTTGCCATCAGATGTGAGTAGGAAACATCACTGGAATGTGTGGCTACACTGCCATAAGCTCCACATGCGGTGGGAGGAGGTCTAGCTCCTGGCCACCATGCCGCCTGGGTGTTGGTCTCCCCTGGGTCCTGCACAGCACCCAGCTGCCCCGTGTCAGCATACATGTGGGTTGCTGTCTGAGCTTCCAACCAGCATGGTAGACTTTGGTTGAAAAATCTGAAAATGAGCACTTTGTGGGGCTTTACGTTTCCTAATACATGAAGAAGCCCGTGGTCCCTGCAGGCAATGCCCTCATCAGTGCCAGTGCTCTCAGGTGACTTCTTTTGGTGTTTGGTCCATTTTCAATCTGCTTATAGTGTTCTTAATTACTGATGCTAAGTTTTTCAGTCAAAAACCTAATTTCAAGCGCTTGCCTTCTCAAACTAGATTCCAGGATGCCCAGTCAGGCACCAGCATGGGGGCATTTGGCACCTCAGGGCAGTGGGCCAGACAGGCCAGCCCCCGAGCACGGGGCAAGCAGAGGAAAACACCGTCCTGGGAGGCTGGTTGGAGAAGCTGCCTGTCCTGAAGCTCACAACATCCCACTCTTGACTCCATGGTGCTGGCTTAAATCAGCCTAAATCAACAGTTGAACCACAGCTGAAGCTTAATTTCTGTCTTCAAAGCATTTTGGGAGAGGTTCATAACCTCCAGACCCTGCCTGAGGGCTTCCAGCGCTCAGCCTGGGGCCAGGCCTCGCTTCTGGGCTGCATGGGGTGGAGAAGGGGCTTCTGCTCACACGGCTGCCCTGCAGAGGGCACGGACAGAGTTGCCTTCCATACCGTGGCAGTATTTTTCCAGACTCGTGGAGCTTCTCTGGAATTCCAGTAAATATTACAAATATTGCAGACACCTACATGCTACATGGCCCCTGAACTGGTTTGTGCACAAGGCATCTGTGCTTGCTGTTGGAGCTGGGCTCGATGCTCCTTGTGGGTCCCTTCCAACCCGGGCTATTCTATGATTATATGATTCTGTGACTATAAAATGCTTGTTGCCTACAGAAATGAATTACATTCTTGATTGCCACAGGTCCGGAGTAGACATCTCGCGCTTCTTTTGATACACAACACTTCTGCTACTTTTAGAAAAGAAAAAAATACTGAAACTCTTCCTTTTTCTGCATCAGCATTTAAAAGAAACCAAACCAAACCAAAACAGACAAACAAACAAAAAACTACCTCTGTGCTTTTCCACCTAGTGCAAAGCTTTTAGTGTGTATATTGGTGTATGTGTATTGTACATTTAATGTATACCGGCGGCTGATTCCTTGCTCCGAACCACTCTGTTGACTTATTGCTTATTGGCGTCCAGACATCCACACCTTGATCAGTCCTCTCCCTGTCCTAATTGTTAACATATTGTTTCTTGGTAATTATATATAATTTAATTTTAATTACTACCTTTAATAAGGCAGTGAACCACGGTGACCTGTTAGCTGGCTTATTTTCCTAATGACAGTGAGGCAGCCTTTTGGCTCGCAAATAAGGCTTTCAAAGAACTCCTAAATTGCCATCCAGGCTCTTCTGTCCCCTGACACCCACCGGGTGCCTGCCTTTGCCTAGCGAGGGAGATGTCACCCATGCGAGTAGTGGACACCTAACCGAGCTGGGAAGTCTTCAGCAGAGTCTGGCAGCAGAGCGGCGAGGCCGTCACAGCTAGGTAAATCGGAGATGAGGGTAGGGTTTGGTAGTCTGCAGGAGCAAGAGGAAGCAGTGACTGCTCCTGCCTCTTCCTCACAGCGGCCAGAAAGAGACGCGTTTATTCTCCCGTGCCCTGAATATCTCTGGTACTCGACATACGGCTTCACGACAAGCCGCTGAGGAACACCAGGTCGACGGAGAACACAAAACGAAAAGCAGACTGCGGGCAGCTCAGCGACAGCTTCTTATTAGGAAGGGTTGCCCAATGCAAGTCTCGCTGCCTAATACGCCAGGATTAGGAGTGGATGAGCAAGCATTTCCCAAAGGTATCAAATGCGTTGGGCTGTGTGTCCTGGAGATACCTGGCCAGCAGCCGCCACATCCACACCCCAGCTCCTCCCGTCTCAGCCGGGCGGGGAGGGCAGGGACACCCCGCACAGCTCTGCCATCAGGGCTGGGGGGTGACAGGCAACACCAGGTTACACGTGCCGGTAGAGCAGGCTGACCTTCGCTGCGGGAGCTGTTGCCAAAATAGTTCCCACGCGCGCAGGTTAATTTAGCTGGGTTTAAGCGGAAAGGGAGCAGTGGGAAAACACGTTTTGGCAGCCACGAGCCCTCTCTATCCCCAGCACCGGTCAGCGCCAGCCCTGCAAGGAGCAGCGGGCCGAGGAGCCGGGCACAGCCGTGAGGAGATGTGGAGGATGGAGGGAGAAGATGGCTCCAGGCAGAGCCACCAGGCTCCGGCCAGGCCCTGTCCCAGCCCCGAGTGTGAGGGAGGCAGAAGGAAGAGATGCTGGGAAATAGTTTATTAACGTAAGCGACAGTGGTACACCTCCTCTGGCCCGAGGTTTGCGGTTTTTGTTTGTTTTTTTTTTTGGACAGTGTAGTAGCACTTAATAGGCAGCCACCTTGCTGAAAAAGATTAAGGCGTTATAAGTTTATCAGACATTAAACCTTCAGTATAAGAACAAGCACGAAGACGGATTTCAAAGACCTATGCCTTTCGCTTCCGTAGACTTGCTCGTAAGCGCGCGTTTCACCAAATGAGGCTTTAATCGCTTGTACCCCAGTACTACACAAAATGAGCTGAAAAAGTGGGGGAGTCGAAAAATAAACTAAAGTGCAGCAGATTTCAGGACGAACGTATCCCTCGGAACAACACTTAGTCTCAGTACTGGCATCAAATAGACTGAACGTTAACAGGAAAATACTTTGGATTTTATTTTTTCACGTTATTATCAAGTACACAATTACAATAATGTCACACATCCCTATATGATTCTATGTATTTTGTTTTTTTCTTTTGTCTTTTTTACAAAGTGTACAGAGGGAAGGACGTATACAATATTTAACAGGGTATTTTCTACAGAACAATAATTTATATTATGTCCTTGTAAAAATCTGTACCTTTTTTAAACATTAAACTGAAACATCCATTTCATAGCATTTGCTAAGCAAATTATTTAAGAATTAAAACTAACCTGTAACTAATGTCAGTACATTAACAATAACTATATTTTCATTTTCTCTTTATACAGACAAATACATTTTACAAAATCCACTTGACCAAACCCTTAGTTATTAAAAAAAAAAAGTTTCAACATTGTGCTTTAAAAAAAAAAAAAAAAGCGTGGGTATGATTCCAAGCTACGTAAGAGAAAGAAAACGTGTAAAATTGTGTTCTTTGTCTTTCAGCTTATTTAAAAAAATAAAGTTAAAAATGGCTAAAATCCTCAGCAACGCTATGGGAATTAATGCAGATTTTGTATACATTTTAGGTTTCCAGTTAGAAAATGCTTGAAACGTAAGGGGGAAAAGAAGTCGAACGAGGGTACTCGGTGAGACGCGCGTGGAAAACCTCTACTGCGTTTGAACGCATCAGATTTGGCAACCGGTAGGCAGCGGCCAGCCAGCTACGGCCGCGTAGAAAATCCACTGGCTCCACCATGGGTTTCAGCGAAGGCAGGGAGCAGCGCATCTCCGCGGTACGCACTAAAGGAGGGTCACTAGCAGGGCTGTGCGAGCGCACGCCAGACGAGCCTGGGGGCACGGGCAAGCAGGCATCGGAAGAAAAAACATTGCAGGGCAGAGCAGGGTAGTGGCATGGCATCTGAACTGGTGAAAGCGAACTAAACACAAGTATTTAAGCTTACAGTGAAACAGAAGGGCTGAGCAAACCGGTGCAGGGCTCAGTAACAAAACCAAATACAGAATGTTTGGATGATGCACATCTGAGAGGAAACCTTTGTCCCTTTATGGCCCCAAACCTGCAATCATCACTGCAATTCCTGTTGGACAGGACAGGACGGACGGTCACCTGCCTAGACAGGAGAGAAAGCACCGGGACAGGCTCTGAGCCTTTTCCATTAGGGAACTGCTGGTTACAAACCTATCCTCATCTGACCGTCAGTCGGGTGGGTCCGAAAGCTGCAATCCACAGCCAACTAGTGGCTTCAGGGGGAACTTGAGACAGGGGAGCAGGGCCAGGTCCTACGAGCTGGCATGTAATCGTATGAGGTTCTTTGCCCAACAGTTGCTGTTAACGTACGTGACTTCATGCGTTGTACATTTATTCTGCAATTAGCAAATGATACAGCACTACTTTATAATAGACTTCAGGTGGCAAAATTGCATATAATAATTGTAATGTTCTCCCAGCTGTTTATAAACAGATTAAAAGAACTGGGTTAATTCTGGATACTGTACTAATTAATAAACAGCAGCTTAACACAGCTGCTAATGGCTCAGGAAAAACATTCAATTTAGAAACAGTTCTGTTACTATCATAAGGGTATGCTACTATCGTTAGGGGTATCTACATTAAAACGTCTCTACTCTTCATGAACGCAACTGCTCCATTCCACCCCCTCCGATGCTCTCAGCGTAAATATCTAGTTTCCAAAATCGAGGCACCTCTTGGTCTCAAATTTTATTCTAAATCAACTCAGAATAAAAATGTGACTTGAACCACAAACTGTTCTTTCAAAGAAATACTAATATACATAAAACCATTACATCTGAGGTACGTTTACCGGCACGTACAGACAGCTGTGATCTATTAACTCTGCAAATGGAACGACAGTATTTTATGTTTCCAACATCAAGTAAATTGAAAAGAAAAACCAACTCATTTGTAACACACGAAACCTTCCAAAGACAAAGAAGCACAGAACAATAAACATATTTGAGCATACTTTTAAATTTGTCAAAGATAAAAAATGCCCCAAACCATTTTTTTTAATTTTATCTTTGAAACCTGAATTAAAACGCAGAATAGTTTTCCGCAATAAAGTTAGACGTGTAACTCCTTAAACGTAAAATAGTTAACTTGCCACAGTCTGTATAGTCAAAACAAGACAATTAGGTGGGCCCTAGTGACTTTATCTTCAGCATCACAATTCCCCATTTCATACACACCTCTGACAATTTTAGCAAGAGAAATTTAATATTTTTAAAATTCACGACAAAACTGCATTAACATGGACACTGTGAGTATCAACGAGGTCAGTAAGATAAATATACTTAAATAAACCATTACGGTTGAAAAATTCATTAAGAGACGGGGTTTACTTTATTAAATGCAACTTTATTGTTGCCATCTTTTCTTCATTTATTAAACAAACTGAATAGAATTCAGAACACGCTATTGAACAAAAGGTATAAAAGTCAACTAGAAGCAATAATCCTATTTTTATACAGCAACAAATCAAATGCACAGTATGGTTTTTTTTGTTATTTTTTTGTTTGTTTTTGTGGGTGGGTGATCGCAGGTGATTGGCTTTAAAATAAGCTAACTGCCTGAAAGGCAAAATTCCTTTACAATTCCAGCCATAAGTCTGTGAAAGAGACTTTAAGGCAGCCCAACATCTTTATGATGCCGCATAATGTGCTGGTTCTTCTCTGAAGGCCTTCGGAAACCTTTCTTGCAATACTCACAACGGTGAGGGTAGTCTTTTGTATGAATGGAAATAACATGCCGTTTGAAGCCTGAGGCGTCTGTAGTGCTATACTCACAGTACTCACATTGATAAACTTTCCTGCCACTGTGTGTTTTCATGTGTTTTTTCAGCTCATTTTGTTGCCTAAAGCCCTTTCTACATCTCTTGCACCTGAATGGAAGATCCTTTGTGTGAACTGAGAGTATGTGGCGACTCAGAATAAACGGATCTGCAATCTTAAAGTCACAATGTCTGCATTGGTGCAATTTTTTACCCTTGTGAGCCGCCACGTGTTTTTTCAGTTCCGAAGGCCTATGAAAGCCTTTATCGCACATATCACACTTATGAGGATAGTCTTTTGTGTGGACTGAAATTATGTGTCGTTTCAGATCACTCGAGTTTGAGCTCTTATGGTCACAATGCAAACACTGATGTGTTTTACTTTCTTGATGCATAAGTGTATGCTGCTGTAGCTCTTTGGTATCTGTAAAAGTCTGGAAACAAATATCGCACTTGGACGACGTTTCCTTACTGTGTTTAGTCTTTACGTGAGTTTTCAAGTTAGAAGAGTCGGCAGATCGGTATTCACAATATTGGCACTGGTAGGGTTTTTCACCAGTGTGGATTCGCATGTGCTTCTTGAGCTCTGACGGATGACGAAATCCCTTGCCACACTCTACGCAAATGTGAGGAAAGTTCTTGCTGTGGACAGCTAGAAGGTGATGATTCAGTAATCCTTGTTCTGCTGTCTCATAGTCGCAGAATTTGCACTTGTGCATTTTATTGACTCCTTTGTCCCTGTGCACCATCTTGTGTGTAAATAAAGCTCCTGCGTGAGAGAAGCTTTTCCCACACTCATCACGCTCAATAAGCTTTTCTGTTTTGTTGGTCAGCTTATGACTCTCCAAGTGGTTATGTAAACTTATTTTCTTATTCGTAGTGTAATCACAGTCTGTGCATCTGTATTTTTTCTTAGTAAGAAGGTGCTCCGGGTGGTTTTTCATGTGCCTTTTCAAGAAACCTCTAGACTTGAACTTCTTTCCACAAATCATACAGGGGTAGACTGTCAATGGATGACCATCGGGGCCAATGATTATTGCTGGAAAACAAACAAAAAAACCCCACTTTCATCAATATTATACTTCAGTGAATTTTTTATTTCAACCTTAACTCTAAGCTGAATTGCTACATGAGATCAAGTCAGACACGCACACTATACTATGTAATAACCAAGCTTGTCACTGGGCTAGGTAGAAAAAATGAAGAGAATTAGTATTTAGATTTATCATCATCATCAGGAGAAAGAAAATACTGATTTTAGATAGAGACAACCAAAGCGTCACCCAACTGTTCTTCACCTCAAGTAATTCTACTTTAAAGAATTCTGAGTTCACGCAACGAATTCATGCAGAAACCTATGCTAGCACAAAGAATGCTTGTTGAGTATTATATATAGTAAGCATACCACATCATCATCTCTGCCTTTCCATGAATCTGCAGACCAAGTTTGATTTGGCAGTTTAATCACCTATCACTGACTACAATTCACATGTCCCCAAAACTAACACCTCCTTCTTGTGCCATCTGTCACAGTTACAATCTGAAGAGGTATCAAGCAGGCATCAATGAGAACACATTTCACACACAGACACCTCAAAGCCTTGGAACTTGTTTGCACTGATCCATCAGCCTGTTTTGTTTATCCTGAATTTGTCTAGGCATGCTAAAAAGCTCTCTTATCCAAAAATGTTTTAGGAGAACTGAGTAGGTAGCTGGAAATAGAAAAAGCAAACTTTAAAATTAAAATTTGCCAGGTTTACTAGTTCAGAGCTAGACAAAACAGAACTCCTACAGTTAAGTCATGATTTGGAAAGAAACTTTTAGTATAATTTAAAACAGGGCTATTAAAAAAAAAAATCACGTGTTTTTTCAACTTTATCAGACCAAATAAATCCTTCAGACCATAACACAGTAATAGCAGAAACCAAATAATGCTAAAACAGCGTATCTGTTCTTACGGATGCAAGCAAGAACACTGGAGTGAACATCGAGACAATCTGTTTCACAATTAAAACACGAAAGGGCATAGAATTTACATTGGCTAATGTAAACATATAACATTCAGATTTTCCAGTCACTAGTTGAGCTGGTGTAATGAAATATATTGTTCTGTGTAATTCAGTAAAGACAAAAAGTTTTTTTTAAGTACTATTACAGAGTGCTGTTCATCTGTCTAACCTTACCTTTAAAAAAGTTACATTAAACAAACATTAAAATTAGTGTAGCAAGTCAAGTTTAACAGTTTTTAACCTTTTGCTGTGACACTGGGTTTTTCTTGTCCCTTGACATAGTTTCCCTAAGAAGCAAACAGCAAAAACAACCCTAAACCCACAATCCACACCAACTATATTTAATTTTTTTTTGAATTTTTACACACATCTATGATGTAGAAGTGTTGCCAACAAAGTCATCTGCAAAATATTTTTTTAAAATAAATTGCACACCCTCTCAGCAAACCACATTTGTTTATGGGTAAGTACCTACATGAATGAGAACGCAGACAGCTACTACTCACCTGTTTGATACTGCCTAGACTCAGGCCTCCTTTTCTTCTTTGGTTTTTGCTTAGCCAGTCTCCCAAGTCCAGCTGACTCATCTATGTGCAAAAGAGCACTTGCAGTGCCATTCCGACTTTCAATGCCATCACTATTATTACCTAACAAGATAAGTTAAAAAGTTACCCCCTGTCATCACAATGGAGATTATTTGAGCAACAAACTCTACAATGATAATTAAAAAACCGATAAACAATTGCCTTGACATTTAATCAAACCATAACAACATACAGGATGAGTCAAAAAACTGCTCTGTATGGAACTTATGATTTTGTTATAATTCCAAATAATTGGTATTACGAACCCTGAAGCCTTGGCTTTGTAAAAATAATTTACAGGAGTACACAATTTTTAGGAGTAAATGGGTTTTCTATTTCACAAAGAGTTTAAGTGCAGCACTTTTTGCCTTCCTTTGATTGACAATTGTGCCCAAAGTGTCTAACATCACTAAACAAAAATGTCACAATATTTCTGGTGCCTGATGGTCTTCTCAGCCCTGAATACATTCCTGTGTGCTCTCAGTTGCTTCTGGACATCTGAATTCCCCTTACCAAAGCTCCTCACACACCAAATTTCAAAACAGGAACCGTGATCAATGAGTTCTTCTCAACAGCCCATAAACTCGCACACAAATACTATACACTACATACTATTTGCACACCTAAAATTTTAACACAAATTATTTCCTCTGATAACAAAGAACATGCTTGGTATTGTCTAACACAAAGAAGGAAACAATCTTTACCACCCCACAGAGCTTTGTGTTTAATACACAAATGGTATCACAGGACATAAAACAAACACAAGAATTCCAAGTAAATATATGCATATACTTGGGAAGGTACTTACTGGCAATTAGTTTAACATTAGTGGTTTAAGAGCCTAAGTAAATTTTAACAACAAATGTTGTGGACAAGTATTTACTTGAATCAATAGAAGACAACAGCTCCTAGTCAAAGAAGAGCACACAAACGAGACAGAAGACTCAAGTGGAAGACAGCGCAAGAAGCTCAATAGCTGTTCCCTTTGTAGAGCGCTGTGAATGAATATTCATGCTTGAATATAAGAAGAGTCAGAGCCAGGAACAGACATGTGCAGAGCCTGGAGATTCTGATCTACGTGCTAGCTCAAGTGTTGAACAGTAAACATGGTGAGTGACATAAATGTTGAAAACAAAAAGAAATTTCACATCTTACACAGAGCAGTTACAATTTGCAACAGATGCATGAAGAGTCCTTCTAAGTGTAACACAGAACAGGCCTGAAACATTTTCTAATACTGGAATAAAATGGCAGAACTTGCTGGAATATAAAGCACAGTGGAATGGGGCTTTGCTACAATATAGCAACAAAACACATCCAACATTTAAGATCCCATTTGTTATCAGCCTTTAATACCTCTTGAAGTGCAGGAGAGTTCTGAGAAGTGCAAATAACAAACCTCTGTCAAACTTCTGCCATTATCATGCCTTCATTGCTTCATTATTTCTTCCCTCCCCCACCATCTCTCATGCTGCATGGTAGGTTGCTTACTTCTGATAACAGGAGCACTCTACTGTTTCCCACATTCTTAAATTCCACTTGCAATTCCACCTCTTTGTTCTTAGTAGTCTGCTCCATTTTATCCTCCTTCTCCACAGTCACTGAACGCTCTGTCTACAACTGTTCTCTTAATTTAATTTTGTGTTCCCACTCAACCTGGCTTCTGTCCTTTCCTCTACACTGAAGCTATGCTCACCAGTATATGGCCAAAGGCAAGGCTCTGGGTGTTAATATCCATCCCCTAAGCAACTTTCAACACACACTACTCCTTGAGATCTTGCCCTCCCTTGACTTATGTCTATGATTTGAGACCCATGATGCATTCTCAGCACTTCCCTGTCATTTGTTCACTGGCACCGTTACCAAAATTCACATCACACAGACACATAGCCTGAGTTTTGTCCCCCACTCCAGTATTTCTTCTGCTTCACTTACTCAAAGTATGCTTTGGAGGATGGGGGCAACACAGAAACATTTCTAAGATGAGATTTTGCTCTACCAGCTTATGTAAGTTTTTAAGCTTATGTAAGTTTTGGAAATCAGTTTGTGCACCAGTTGGTGCCCAGATACTAATGCTCACAAAAAACAGTTCTGCATGCTAGAAATATTCTCTAGGTTCTTCTATAATGTTGAGATCTATCCCTCCAGCTTATTTTTCATTAATTAGTTATTTCCATCAGTGAAATCTCATATGTATATGTTCCTCCTAGAAAACACTTAAATCAAGCTAGAGGCCAGTGTTGCTTTTCACTGTTACACTGAATCCTACATATTCCCATCTGCTTTTTCCTTTCCAAATAAAAATATTCAGCTCTATTCCCTAGCCAACACTTCCTGTGTCCTGAAACTGTGAAGGACAAATGTACTTGAGATGCAATTTTTCAGCTGAATTCTTGTGTATCTCCCCTTCCACATCTTGACAATATGAAGGAAAATGCCTATTAAAATAGCAATAAAAAGAAGCCTGCTTTACAGCTTCTCCCCTCTTCTCTTTTTAATTTTAAGGCTCATTATGCCAAGAAACCATTCTCAAACAAGAAGCACAAGCACAAAAAGCACAGATACTCCTCTACCCTCCAAAACCAAAGCCCGACACTTTGCTGTAGTGTTGCCAGGAAGAATTCTTTGAATGTTACTTACCATAAGCTGCTGCCCATGCTATGGGCATGAAAGTTTTAATTTCGTTGTCATCAATTTGCTGTTCATGGGCCACTGCTGCATCCTCCTCTCCTACAATCACTTCCATATAAACCTCATCAGCTATTTCCGCAACATCTAAGAAAAAAAGAAATCAAGAAAAAATTAGTAAGAACACTGTACTGTTGAAAGTGAAAATCCCCGTTCCCAAATGAAAGCCACCTACTTACTTAAATCTTCGTCTTCGTGCTGAGAATCATTTACAGTCATGTAAACCATTTTCTCCCTTGGAATACGAATACTGCTATTTTGATCAAGTAAGCCAACTGCGTGATCATTTTCTGGCTCACTCTCGACAACATCTACCGTGCCCCCTAATTAGGAAAACCAGAACAAAGTATTTTAATACATTTTGTTCAAATTCTATTCTAAATTGCAAAAACCAAAAGGTTGCAAATCTTGAGCGTTTAGACCCACAGCTCCTTACAGATACCTTGAGAGAAACCACTATCTCTACTTATGCAAGATTTCAAGTATCAGGTTGGAGTATTCTAAAATGAGCACGTCTTACCTAAATCATCTTCTCCAGGATCTGCTTTGAATATATAGACCTTGATGACTTCTGGACAAATGCCATCCACTTTACAAGAGCCGCTTTCTGACTCTGCCTCCATGGTAATTTCAGCAGAACCTTCGTGTTCTATCTTACCAGCATCATCCACTACAAAAACAAGTTATTACAATTACCCAGTCATATACAGACAGACTCATGAAAGACTTTATTACTTTATTACTCAAAGTTGGAAGCAGTTTGAAGTTACATTGTGATAAAGAACCTACCCATAAATACTTTTCTCATATCACTGACATCAACAATAAACACATAAAACTCAAGCCGTATCTTCTAGTTAAGGGGGAAGTGCGGGAGCACTGCAGTAATGTGACTAGAAGCACGAGCACCACACCAGGCAACACTAATAGGGAAACAGTGATCTGCAGCAAGACGGTGGTAGCAAGAAACAGCACGTTAGTACTTACTCTGTGGCATCATTTTACTTGTTCTCAGTTTTAGGTGCTTTCTCCTTCACATCTAACAAGACATTATCTGCTTCTTTTCAAAAGCAGTATCTGTTCTTGAACCCCGTCTCTAGTGCAAGTGGTACTATTTCTGCCAGGCCAACCTGGTTCCTTGCAAGGTGATGTTATTAGTGCTTTTTTCTACTGACTAGAGGGGAAACCCAGATGAAAAACCTCCACCTCTTCTCATCCACTCACAGTTTCAAAGCACTGCCATGACGTTGCAGCACTGGTGAACCCAATTAATTGCTCACAGCACCCTTACCAACAGGGACTTGCACTGCATTTTATAGTGTAGCCATATACATTCTCCTGACTATCATCTCCAATTTTGTTCTCTTCCTCTCAGCAGTGCTCTGACACCCAACTTCAATTTGAATTGCTGTAACTTGCCTGGGCCTCCCACGTAAGCGTGGCTAACAGCCAGTTTTCTAAGGAACACATTTCTGATTTATAAGACACATTCTACATAGGCACGTGCACACACACATACACCGTCTTATTTTACCAAGCCTGGGTTTTCAAGAAAAAATACTAAATATGCACTGAGAAAATCAATTCCAGTATTTAAAAACCTTTACAGAATCTTCCAACTCCAAAAGCTCCAGAATTTTCTCACAGTATTGAGATTATTTAAGAATTCGTAATGTGACAACACACTTTTGAAATCTGTCACTTTATTGTTCTTTCTTTAAGTTACTTTTGGAGGCTGGTATGGCTCCATCAGAGCCACGTTTAACTTTGATTCATAACGACAACGTGTCCAATTTATACTAAAGAGAAGTGTAAGAACTGTCCAATAAATGCTGCGGCATTTTTGACTACCATGCCTAGCACATACAAAATCAATAACGCAGTATGCTCACTCTACTGGCACTTACAAAACTACCCTCATAACTACATCACAGCTTGCATAACTCAGTACCTCGGCAACTCCTCTATTTACTTGAGGATCTACCTAAAAATAAAATAAAATATGCAAGCTCAGAACATTATTACAATTGCTTTCCTGCCAGGAGGTCAATAAACTAGCCTTTAAATTAGATAAGCTAGCATGTGCTCTGTCTTGGGGCTGAAACGCAACTGTACTTAAGTATCATTTCTCAATGAGGCATCATTATTCATGAAGAAATATGAACAACATTAAACGAATTCATGAACACTAAAATAAATTAGTCTCCCTCTCCTCACAAAAACGGCAGCAGAAAAACCTTTAATGTTCTTATTCCAAGTTCACGATCAATGGCCACTGTACAGAATGTATGGAGTAGTACAATATTTAAAGAAGGATTTTGTGGCAAGGGACACCATAACATCCTGTAGCTGAACCCCGAAGTATTTCAAAAGTAAAACCCTTAAGATGTTATTCTGAATCACATTAACATAGCTCTACAGTACACATATTCAGTTATCGAGCAGACTTTTATAAATTCTTTGGCACAGGCATGAAACGCCAAACGTCACTGGAACTCTGACAAAAAGAAAACTTGCTCTGGTTCCTGCACTAGGTGTATGTAGTTGTTCTCCTTCAACTTGGCTGTTCCCAGTGTCACGCACGTGTACTTGGAAGGCTTTCAAATGAGCGTAGACTGATTTTACACTGTTGAAGCCAAAGGGGAAGTCTGCCGCCAAGTTCAACTGATGCTGGAACAGGCTCAAGGAAGGAAAATTACGGCTGAAGCAATTAAAGACAAAACAAACCTACACGCACCATATGAAACGGGCTGGTTTCTTTCAACAAAAACAGAGTATGTATGGAAGTATCCATTGATAACATTCACACAACAGAAGAATTCTAGATCTTAAAAACATGCTCCAGCCTTTGAAATAAGTTCTCCAAGATTCAAAGTCACCTTTTAAACATGATTAAAAAAAAAATCCTTATACAATTTCTAGTTTGTTTATCCCTGAGTTCCCTCTATATCCAACTGTATTTTCAAAACTAGTTTAAATACTCTTTAATGGCACCATTAAATTATGATGAAATTGATTTGTAGAAGCACTAGGCCAACTTTCCTCATACAAAAGGGAAAAAAAATAAAGTCCTTGAAAAGGTAGTAGTATTTGCACAGTATAGTAGCAAAAGGGTAGCAGGAAGAAAAATGGGGTGGAAAGAAAAAGGAAGAACAGAGAAAAGAAGAGATAAATGAGGCAAAAGAAAAGGGGTATCTATCACACAAAGCACCACTTCCATAGTATTTTGTCCTATGGATATATGAGCATTTATCTCTATTGATTCATTTATGCTCTGGCAGCATTTATGAAACCTGATTTCTATTTAACACTTTCCCTATGTTTCTGCATTCTCCACATATCTCATTCTCACAACCAGAGAAAATGATTCATAAATAACTGACCGATCAGTGTTTGAAACTGAAACTCTGGTGATGTTCAAATTTTTCATTCAAATTCACAGCCATCAAGGGATCCCACAGAAACCCATCTCACCCATGGACAACTGGTATTTTCTTAAATTCTGAGTCTTGGAAACTACAAAACACACAAAAAAACCCAACCTGACCAACCTTAAAAGTATTAGTTTAGCTTATAAGAGGCCATTACTTTTCAAGTACTAGAAAAAAAAATCCGACTAGCTATTCCAATATACTTGTCTGCACAGAAAAGAAACAACCCTATTTAGCCATTCTTAATGAGAAAGGACACTGCTTAGTATCCCGTTTTTGCCAAAATAGATTAAAAGCACGCTGTATTCCCCAGACAAACTGCTCAGTTATCTGTGATACAAACATTTTACTTGTACTTCACTTGATTGCAAAGAATTCCTGGTACACTAAAGAAGTTATTTTTACTGACCAGTTATTTCTTTAATGGCCAAGCAGGTTTCCTAACCTGTGGGAAAACAGAAATCTGTTCTATTTTGATTTTAATGCCATTCCCATTACAGAGGGAATGCCCCTCAGGGTAGCAATCAGTGGAGCATTTCCTTAGTGTTTAACACCCATCCTTCTCATTCTACTCTCCCCAGACCACACAAGGGACCAAGCTCTGAGACCAGCTCATTCCCAGACCAAGGGAACTCTCCTCTCCCTCACCTCTCATGGTGACTGCCTGGGCAGTTTTGGCTGCACTAACTGTTGGTGCCCTTCTGATGATTGAGCAGAAGGCACAGCAACAAGTTCTGCTTCACAGAAAGAAAAATGTGATTTCCTGCATCTTTAAGAACCTCCAGGGAAAAAGAGCGAGGTATTTACTTACGCTAAAAGAGCAAACAAAAACATTTTGTTTTCCTGACTAAAAGTCTACTGTATAGCAGTAACACAGGCAAGAACATTATGGCTTTGCTGGTCAGATCCGATGCTTTCAACTTAATTGTGTTATCCAAGGACGAGGACAGATACGTTTCATCTAGACCTATGAAAAGACTATTATAATTATACCTCTTTGAGTAGCCCAGGTTTTGACTCCTGTAATGGAAAGTGTTAGTTCAGGTCCAACAAGGACAGACATGTTTAACTCAGTCAAAGTAAGAGTATGGACATGGCATATCCCCTGTGTCTGGAAACATCGCATAACTTCCTAAAACTCCAGCTTGAACTTTGCCAGGCTACCCTTCCCTCTCTCCAGGCTCTATTTATCAAACCTCCTTTGTGCCTCACTGTTTTTACTTCAATTAATACAAGTACACCAGAGTACAACTTCTTTGTCTTATGGAACTAGTTCCTGCCAGAGGATACATCCCATTTTGCCAAACTGAAAACAAATCAGACAAGCAAAAACCTTAGTTTCCATCATATGGCACTACTCTCCTTCATTAGCAAGTCCTGTTTTTTCCTGGTTTTGCTAAACATTAGCTAATCTCACTGTTACCGTTTCACTTAGGGAGAGATGATTTTACAAACCTTAAGATTTGCTACCCAACATTTGGGAACAGTATGAGCCAGAACACAATTCGTCATTTCCTGACCAAACGTTATGGGCAATCCCCATGAACTGGCTTGTTATGCCTTACGTGAAAGAAGAACCAATTTATCAAACCTCCTTCAAACCTTTTCAAGCTACTAATTAGTAGCAGTTCGCATTCTCTGTTGAATGAACAAATACCCGCCTCAGCCCTGCTCTAAGTGTCCCAAATCCACCACAGACCACAAAAAGAAGCTTGAGGGCAAAGACAAAGTATGCATGAAAACAGGTATTTCAAATGACAAGTGATAATATAAGTTGTGCCAAGAAACAGTATCTTGAAAATGAAAAAAAAAAAAAGAAACAAAGATATAGAAATGTAGAAACCAAATTAAATCTGAACAGGAAAAGGAACATTAAACTACCCAGTTTCTTGAAGGAAAGTCCCAGAATGGAACTCGAAGGGACGGTACTCACTGAAGAGACCAAACAGTGTGAAACCAAGAAAGGAGGCAGAAAGACAACATTTAAGAAAGTAGATATATATTAGTCATTTCAGAACAGGTATTTGCAGGATAAAACTACAGAAATGATCCTATTTGAAAAAAAAATCTGTGTAGGCTCCACACATCAGGAACAAAAATGCAAACTTTTAAATAAAGCCAAAAGATAGGAAGAAGAAAGCAAAAAGGTTTTGCCTAATTTCCACAGGAGAATACAGGCTGAGAAGCCTATGGCCACAGAAAGAATGTGAAGTGTCATCGCCCGCTTTCCAAGTGACAAGATAAAAGAAGACAGGCAAAAACATCCTGAAGAACAGAGTCTAAGTCCCAGATCTGGGAAGCAGCTACATGTGGGTGCTGTAATGGCAGACAGAAGTACACTCCAACATCCGCCCCAGCAGTCACAGGAGTTCTGCCAGAACCGAGCATGAGCGTACAGGTTAAGATGGAAAAATCAAAACCAGTGTTGATTTTACTTCCTTTTAAAAACCACCTACTACTGAGGGCAACTGAAGAACCGAGACAGTCAACAGAAAAGATCAATAAACACACATACTGCTGATGCAAAAAAAATGGAAATGAATTCAGATGATATTTTCCACACAACGAAGGGACTATTTGGAAAGACTGTCTCTGCTTGACAGGAAGGCACTAGCCTCTGACTTTGCAACTAGAAGAACTCGTTATGCAGGCTTTAAACACAGTAGGTGGTAATAGGGAACTTCCCTTTCAAATGAACTGTAGCACATATTTAACATTTTAAACACAAATAACGAAGATGCGTGTTTGGTAATAAAATGAACGTTTTAAATGCTGGCTTGCTTAAGGTCCTGAATCTAGAGAAAGTACTTTGCAAGACTATCAGGAGGAGTTTAATGCTAAATAAGGTATCAAACTGCAGAAATCCATATGCAGGAACACGTGACTGAAAATGGAGACTCTCCCAGCACAACTGAACAATCACCTTCTCGTGTTTTCTGTCAGTTACCACCTGTTGGCAGCAGGTACGACGCCTGAGAAGACTTCCTAGCTGGCTGGGCTTTTTAGGGATCATGCAACATGGCGTCTACCACAACTTCAGTCCTCATCCCTCTGCAAGAGGCTACGCTGGCAATGGCTGAAGGGGCCGCGTATCTATCCGGCCCTCTCCCTTAAATTTACGCAGACCACAGTTTGCGAAGGGATCCTGCGACAGCAGCCTCGCTGCTGTCCGTGCTGCAGGATGCTAACCTGCAGGGGGAGGGTGAGCAGAGAAGCAGGAGCAACAGCATTTTAAAGAGCTACAGTCAAGGATAAGAAACAGGTTAAGGATCACCAGCAGAGCCCTTACACAGTCAGGTCTCAATTCCATGGGTGGATTATCCACTTTGTTGCCTAACTATGCTGCAGTGCTTGCAGGTATTTGAGCTGCTTTCATCTGACCTAAGTGGGGACCAGAATTAGAAAGTTACAGCTGTACCAAACTGCACAGAGAGCATTTATTAGTTTGAATAAATATCACTTCAGGGAGTAGCATCCCTGATCCCTCCTCTGTCTATTTCATCTCAGTATGTTCCTACAGCTTAGTTTTACAATATTTTGTGTTATCCATATGTTGCATTATCCCATTTCATTGTTTTCCCAGATAATAGAGAATTAACTGTACCTCATATAAACTCAAAACATGGCTGCACAAGGTTACGCAAGGGACTCAAGAGATGATAAATTAAGAAATGCAGTGATCCTAGGTAAGGAGAAGCAACATTAAAATCCATAAGCACAGAATATAAAATTAAATTATCATACATTTCAAAAGAAGTGTCCAAAGCAAAAGAAAAAACATGAGAAAAAAAAGAACAAAAACAGGTAACTGAAGCAGAGCATAAAGTATGCCTCATCAATGGAGTCATTTAATGCTAGACAAAACTGAAGTGCCTGAAATGGCAATTAAACAAATCAGCCTAACAAAGCTTTTCTATTTCTATGACAAACAAATGTTCAGCAGTGACACTCTGATGTTCCCAAGTGCTGTACCAAGTAAACATTACAATAGGTAACATACTTCAAATATGTAACACACTTAGAATAAGCTCCACTTCACACTAATGGATATCCTCAGTAGAAAAAGGATTGATAATATGCTGTGTTTTTTCCCCACCCTCTACTTTAAGCCTTCTGAAATAGGATTTGAATGAATTGTGCCACTGTTTCTAGGGAAGACTAAGATATTCACAATTGCTTCTCAGCTACGAGCAGCAACAGCTACTCTTTTTATTAGCAACATACCTCTGTCCTTTACTTAATCAAGAAAAGAAGAGAAAACATCTTAAAAAGCAAAGAAAAATATACTGTCATCTGTATCTATGAGGGGGGCGAAATAACAAGACAAAGACAACAAATTGTCGTTTAGGCTTCCAAAAAAACAATTTTCTGGCTCCCTTTTCCATGAAGTAAGCGTTTGGTTTTCTTAATGGCTTGGCAGTAATTTTAGTAACCTGCATAAAAATGCATTTTCATACAGTGTCACATTTATTTTCTTTCACTTCTTAGTAAAGTAAATGCCGTATACTTACAGGAATTCTTACTCTGTTATTTATACGCCACAAAATGCTACAGAAATAGCTTATAATCAGACGTGCATTTGCCAGTAGTTCTCTCCATTAGCTTCACCAGAATTTTTAGCTGGTACACATTCCTAAAGATACCCCCATTTGAATACATTTCTGAGACTGGCACTTCACTAAATATAGAAACCTGGTTTTGGTTCTGTTGTAAGCCTTCGCTCAGGTATTTCAAGCATCACCCAAACCCGTATTGTAAGAATTTCGATGGCTTTACCCAGACACTTACAAGAAATCATCAGGTAATCTTCACAGTTGCCCTTCTCGTCTTGATGTTCCACAGGGATTCCATTGGCATCAATCACTGCTTCTGATGCACAGTCTGCCACCAAAACTTCTTCAGAAACAACATCTGTTCCCAGAGTATCGGTGACAATATCTGTTTCTTCAACATTATCATGAACTACATGTTCTACATGTCCAACTTCAGGTACATGCATTGACTCGCTCGTCAGTACATGTTCTGGTATTGACATTGCTTCTGCTGTTATGTCAGAAGCTAGAACATCATCTGGGACAGTGCAATGAGCCAAAGAAACCTCTTCAGCTACGTCTGTGTCCAGCACTTGTTCAGGAATAATGACAGTTTCAGATACGTCTGGCTCCTCCATAATATCTGGGCACTGAACATCCTCGATAACAACATCCTCAATGACATCTTGGATTACTACAGAATCTGGATCATCAGGAACAAAATTATGTACGGTTATATCTGAGTCGACTACATCTGAAACAAATACTGTTTCCTGTACTTCCACAACAATCTGATCTCCGTCCATATGTGCTGCATCAGCTCCTGAAAAACATAATTAAAACAATGTTTAAACTGTAAAACTAACTCACGTGAAGTGGTTAATATTGAAATTGCGTCTATTTTACTTCAACTTTTACACTATGCAGCCATTTAGCAAAACCACCGTAATAGCCTATAAGCAATTAAGACAGACAGATAAACAGGAGCTGATAAAGCACGTTGTCAGTAGATACTAACAAGATGAACAACGTAATGAACAAAAGGCTACCAGTTTTTAGGATCTCCCCCAGTATCCAAATAATTATTACTTCACAGAATGGTAGCTCATTTATATTGCTCTGAGTAATGAAAACAGCCAAAAATCTCAAGTGACTACTCTATACAAAAAGCATTGAAGTAGCATAGCACCTTTAAACAAAGACAACATAAACTACAGTCAACAGCATCTCATGTGTACAGTCTTATCTACATGTTATCTCCTGACAGACCTGTTGGATCAAAAAACGCATTTGGCTCATGTGGCTGCAATTCAAGCCCATCTTCATCCATGGCCTTTAACTCTCATCAGTCACAGTGTCTGTAGAAAGTAAAGAAGAAAAGTTATTTAGCTCACAAGTATTATGCTAAGGAGGTTGCCTCTGCCCATACAATACTCATTGTAGGAAAAGCTGGAACTTGGGGTATATGGAAGTGAACAGAGGACACCTCTTGACTTGAAGATGGCCCAGATATCACTCAGAGTAAACCCACTTGGGATTCAAGAAATACTATTCTAAACCACCAAACACCCATGGCAAAGTATGAGGAGTGTAACCTCTGACTATCCCAGGCCACTTGTCAAAACACCAGAAATACAGAAAACACAGAAAAAGCTGATAAAGGGATACGGAAATGTGATTTCCTTACAAAGGAAAAAAAATATATGACAACATCTAGGCAAGTTCACACCCAAGTCTTTTGGGATGGCAGGGGATACAGTGTTCTCAAAACAACAAATCTTGAGAAGGTTCAAGTTAAAGGCAGGCAGCTAGCACTCTGAAACGCACACCACTTTTGATGCCCCTGTGTTCATAAACTCGGACAGTCAGGAGGAAGTTACTGCTATGCCACTTGAGGGATTGAAATCATTAATGCAAACTGGTTCCAGAATATAACACCATGGGTTTTCAAATCTCATGCGTGTGAATATTAAAAAAAACCACCAACCTCAAGACAAAGTACCTATTTGTTTTTATATTTAAAATATCACCGGTTCTCAAAAATTACCAAATTCTCAAATTACCAAATCATCAAATTCTACCAAGTTTCTATGTACAGAACGTCAACTTTTCTTCAAAGCATAAAGGCTTTCAATCTTCTTAACAAAAGAACCAAACGATACTACAAAGTCAAAATATCAAGTAGATCTGAAACCCCAATCTAGATTTTGCTGTTTATATAAAAGTATTATCATTAGGATAAGGCAAACCTACTTTGGTAAAATGTGAGCTAAGGTGAACTTGGACTAGTCCCTTGCACTAACGACAACTAGCTATTAAGTGCTGAACCAGCAAGAGGCAAAAACAGCTTGCTGCTCTATGTTTCTGCCCAAGTTTCTGTACAAGCAGACGATACAGACTTCAGCAATTCTCCTTCCTCTAACCATTTTTCAGTGACAGAAATCTCCCCATGTCTGTGATAGCTTCATAAAAGGCCTAGAAAAAAGATTAAGATTCTGGCCAAGGTTTTCACAAGAATCATACCCTTTTCAAAATTGTGTCAACTGACATTTGCATTATTTTTTATGGGGATAATTGCTATATACAAAAGAAATAAAAAAAAACCCTACTCCAAAATGCAAAGCTACAGCTGTAATCTGTAGCAAATATTTTCTAGACTTCATCGTTCTTCTAGCTCAACTTCTCAACTCTTCACAGTTAACCACCTAATTTAGGTGTGAGAAGGTGAATTTTCAAAAAGTGATCACGAAATATAGCCAGATATTGAACTACAGGAAAAACAGCCACAGTATAATAATTTTCCAAGGATTTCCATATTTGTGTGACGTCCACTTGGAAGGCCCCTGTACTCTAAAGACAGTGGTGCTAACAGGTCGCTGTGGTGTCCAGCTGGACATAAATCACCTTGCGATTATTCTGGATGTCAACCTTTTCTGCCAGAGACTCTCACTATTATGAACAGGAATATCTATTCATGCAGATGCCTTTTTTTTTTTTTTTTTAAGGATTAAGAGCAGAAAGTAAGTGTTTCTTAGCCTGAGATATAAGATATAGCTTGACTGATGGCAATCAACTTCTGCCAGGCCAAAGAAAAAAGAACAGAGTAAGAAGGATTCATACAGTCATTTAAGCAAGAATTATTCATGCCCAAATTTGTTTACTTCTATCTATTCAGTACACGCCTTGTCAACCATTACAAATTTCTTTTCTAATGATGTTGTCTTTTGAGTTGTTTTCAGTGTTCAGCTTTTCTGTTACTCCTTCTCCAACTTCTTGCATCTCTGTACCTGTACGACATTCATTACCTTCTCACCCACTCATTTAATCTTTCCAGCTTACAACTACAAAATACTCTCATCATTTACACAAGACCATGCTACTCCAAAATTTGTAGCTAAGATTATACCTGTGTTTCACAGATTTTTTGGGGGAGACTGGGGGGACTGACTAAGGGTTGGTGGAAACACACCGCCCCTCTCCTCAGGCCCACATCAGAAGCTAGCGCTCGCTGTCCAGGTTCCTGGGAAAAGTCAGGACGCTCTTTCTGACTGTGCTTTTGAGGACTGTATTATCATACATGTTGGCCTCTGATCAGCTGGAACCCAACCAGCTTGAAGTGTCAGTTCACCACGAGCCACTGGAGGAACTGGCATTCGTTTTCTCTGTTTCCTGCTTTCATCACCTACCTGACCAGCACGCCACCACAAATTCCTACTTCTTATGATTCATGCATGCACTTTCTCTACCCTAACCTCTCCCCAAATTCCTCACTCTCCCTATTACTGAGGCTCTCCCTCGTCTTCCTTTTGTCTCTCTCTTCCTCCGTGAGACCCAGAGGCTGCCACCACTATGTCCCAGCTTCCAGAAGGAGCCCACTGACACCATTTCTTCGCTGCTGCCCAGATTCCAGGCGCCAGCTGCTAACACCAGCAAGTCTCTGTGGTGCTCGTGATGGTGCAACTTCATAAAGACACTGCCACCAGCAGAGACAGCCCAGCAGACCTTCAACTGCATATTCTGCATACCACCATGGTCTCTTCTGTATTAGCCAGCTCTTTTCACCAACAGGGGCATAATGTTATGCAAAACGAAGGCTCATGTTCTCCAAAAATTACTGGAGAAGCTTCCCAGGCAAGTGAGTTTTCAAGACTGAGTCTTTAAAAGGCCACAGATTTATGCTTTGGTACTTATTCAAAAGAAGGAAAAGAAAAAAAAATCTGAATGAGTTTCTTGCTAAATAAGGTTTCTCATAATGAACTTTTGTACCCAGTTCCAGCCAAAAAAACCACGTACACAAAGCTCTACACATGTGCAGAGCCGTAAAACTGCTCCACTAGGGCACAGACCCCCTCCCTCATACAGAAATATAATTTGGGAAGAAGACCAAAAGAGGCAGGCATTTAAAGAACAATTTAAGTAAACTGTTTAAATTGATAAAGGTGCCTAAATCAAAATCCGCAGTCTAAGAATGCATTAGGGCATTTGTCTGTGGATGGAAAAAAATAATCTCTAAACATTTCCTGAAAGCATTTCAGGGTTTGAACTTTCTAAACAGCAGATGAGAAAACACTGTATCTCTTCCTGCTTGCTCTTCTGATCAGTGGACCAGCACAGCGGCCCCAGATTCAGCCACACAAAGGAAGTTATCCCCAGTGGCTCTGCACCAGCCAGGAGCTCTGCGATGAAGCCACTCTTCTGCAACTCAAGAAACACCAAAGCTTCTCACTTCTCACAAAACATCTTCAAAATCCTTGGCAAGCGCCCTAGGCTCTGTGATATCATGAGGTTAAGAAGCAATAGCAGCAGTTTGTTTTCCTGCAAGATTTCAAGAAGGGCAGAAACTCCTCTCGGTTCTTCCAAAATATTCCAGTGGACACTTACCTCAGGAGCAGGTTCTGGCAATGAAGCAGACAGAAGCAATTTCCAGTTCTCGTTTGGGAACCGAAACTCTTGAAGAGAAGCAGGTGCCCAGAAGGACTACGCTTAGTCCTTTCTCAGTGGCCAAATCTACATGGCTCTTTGTTCAAATCACTGTAATTCGGGAACTGCTCTTCTAACTGCCACTAGAATGGGAAAAGCCAAGGCACCGGTCCCCTGAGTTTCTTATCTCTGCAAAGAACTAAGCACCTACATCTTTTACTTGGCTTGGGTCTGTCAGCTTCACGTGGATTTAAAATTAATACAACCCTGAAATACACCCAATTCAATTTGTAAAG
The DNA here is from genome assembly GCF_013377495.2 of Cygnus atratus. NCBI lineage: Eukaryota > Metazoa > Chordata > Aves > Anseriformes > Anatidae > Cygnus > Cygnus atratus. Next base: position 124,624,432 of record NC_066362.1, read on the forward strand.
GTAGCTCTTACAAATTGATTTTTATGTATTTATTCAGGGACTTGGCTGGTTTTGATTTCATGAACGTCAAGGCAATATTTTTAAGTGGAAGGACAAATATATATATATATATATATATATATATGTATGCATGTATTTGTGGAAGAAATAGTATTAAGCCATTAGCAATAGTGCAACCTCCTAAAATAAAATAGGGTATTTTCCATAAATTTGATCTTGAGTACAATCAGTCAAGAAAAGCAATGCAGACATTGGAAACAGTCTTGCCACACAAATATCCTTGACTTAATAGGCCTAGCAAGGTAATCAAGATGAAATAAGAAGAAACGGATGAGCTGTTACATTTTAAAGAGAGAGCAACTTTAAAAATAGTTACTTAAGAGAAAAATCTTTCTTTAATATGCCACAGAAATTATCACTTTTTCTGCTTTCTCACAAAAAAGGGGGGGGGGGGGGAAGAAATGAAAAAAGGGGAAACCACAGAAAAGCCATCCTTTTGACACAGAAATATACTCCCCCTGCCTAAAGAAAGAACAGTGTATGTGTTCATTTGCAATCAGAGGCAAAAAACAAGTACCCGCACAGCAAACTCTCACCCATCCCAGAAAAAGGCAAAGAACAGTGAAATTTCCCATTTTCGCCCAGCAGCCCCAGCCCCTACCTCCACTAAAAACACCGAAGAGCACAGCTACAGCCGAGCCCCCCATCATGCTTTGCTACACCACATTAAGAATTGCAGCACGCCTCGTATGTCCCAACTGGGCTGGAGCCTCGAGCTACCCGAAGCTTTGTGGTGGTTATGAGCGAGGCTGCTGTGGGTTCAGCCTCCATCACTGCTGCAGTGTCATAACTCTCCCTACATGACCCACTTCTGGAGAATGCAGTGTACACACACGCTCTCAATCACACACACGTGAAAGGTTAAAAATTATCCTTCTGCATCGCCTGGCCCTCATCTTGGAAATGACCCCCACCATTATCGGGTGAATAAATGGAAGAATAAAAACAATGTTACAAATGCGACGGTGTGATCAGTTAGCCGTTTATTTCTTTACGCGTCTCCCTCCGTTTTGGCAGGAGGATCCGCACTGCTGGTTTCACTGCGATTTGGGAAAAGCGATAAAAAAAAATCAAGTCTTTTTTTTTCTCTTTGTTGTAGTTCAGTGGCGTGGGTATTCGCAGAAACTGGTTAGAAAAAAAAGAAAATAGGCCTTCTCCAGATTTCATAGAGATGCTGGGCATCGGGTGACGCCTAAGCTACAGCTCGACAAAACCTAAATTAGGGAATAACCGGCCCCGGGAGCCCCTCAGAAACTCCTTCCCGCCCTGCAGCTGAGGGACAGCCAGCACTGAGGAGGCCAGGCGGGCACCCGGGGGTGCTCCGGAGGCGCCTTCTCGCGGGGCGAGGGGCACCGAAGGCTGCCGCCCGCCCTCCCTCCGTCGCGGTCCCGCTGCGGTCGGCTCCCGGAGGAGCAGGCGGTCGCGGAGCGAGCTCGGCGGGCGCCGTCCCGGCCGGGAGCCCCGGCGCTGCAGCGCAGGCAGCCGCCGCGGGCCTGAAAGCGCCGAGCTCCGCCGCGAGGAGGCAGAGGCGGAGGAGCGGGGGGGCGGCGGGGGTGGGCAGCCCGGCGGCTGTCCCTCGGCGGAGCCCGCGGCCCGGCGCCGCGACGAGCGGGGCCAGGGGCTCCCCCCTCCGGCCCGGCCCGGCCTGCGCCAGGCGCGGGCTGTGGCGAGCGATTAATTCAAGATGGCGCCCGGCGCCCTCCGCCTCCCCCCCCCCCGCGCGGCCGCCATTTTGTCTCCTCCTCCAGCCGCTCTCCGAGCCCCCCTCGGCCGGGCCCGGGGCCCGGCACCCACCTCGCCCGCCTCCCCCCGGGCCCGCGGCCGCCCCCCGCCGCTTCCGCCGCCCTCGCGCCGCCGCCCCCCCGCTCCCGGGGCCGCGCCGGGCGCCCGGAGCCCGGCGGCCGGGGCCCTGCGGCCCGCTCGGTTGCCGGAGCCCTGTCGCGGCCTACCTGCGGCCTCCTCGGGGCCTGCGCCGCGGCCTGCTGCGGGCAGGGGAAGGCCCGGGCCGGGCCGGGCGGCGGGGCCGGGCCGCGGGCTGCTTACCGTGCGGGTGGCGGGCGGCGGCGCTGGGCGCGGCGCGGCCTCTCTCGGCGCGAGTGGGCCGAGCGCGGCGGCGGCAGCAGCGGCAGCGGCGGCGGCGGCGGCTGCGGCGGGGCGGGCGGGCGGGAGGGGAGGGAGGGGCCGAGCTCGGAGCTGAGTGGAAGCGGCCAAGCTCCCCGGGCCGGGCCGGGCCCGCCGTCAGCACGTCACGTCACTGCCCGAGAGAGACCCAGGAAAAGGCGGAAGGCAGCGCGACGCCGCCGCCCGCCGCCGCCCCGCCGCCTCGGGACGGCCGCCCGCCGGGGACGGGGCCGCCGGGCGGGCCGGGGGCCTCCGCCGGGCGAGGCGGGGGGGGAGGCGAGGCGAGGCGGCGCGGCCGCGCTCCGCTCCCCGCGGCTCCTCCTGCCGCCGCCTCCGCCGCCGGGCCGAGCCCGGCGCCCCCCGAGCGGAGCGGCGGCCCCGGGGACCCCGCTGCCTGCCCCCCGGCCCGGCCCGGCCCGGCCCGGCCCGGCCCGGCCCCTCCATGGCGAGCCTCCCCGCCCGCGGCCTCCCGCGGCCGACAGGCCCCGGCCCGGCCTCGGGGTGCGGGCCCGAGGGCTGCGGGCTGCGCGCTGCGGGCTCGGGGGGCGCCCGGCGAGAAGCCGTGGGGGGGACGGGGCCTCGGGCATGGGGGGCGCGGGGCCCGGGGTCGCCCCAGCGCGGGGTGCGGCTGCAGGCCGCCGTTATCACTGACAGCAACAACAACAGCAATAACAACTACAACAATAATAACTACAGCGATGATAATAGCGATAACAAAGCAGCGGGGCCGGGTGGGCGCAGCCCGAGCCCCAGATTTTCGGCGAGGAAAAGCGGCTCCCGCACACGTGATGGGAACGGCGCTTCCCCCAGGGCTGCTGGCACTTATGTAAGAGGCCGCCATGGCGCCCCGGCCCGCCCGGCGCGGCTCCTGCCGAGGAAACAAAAAAAGCGAAAAAAATAAGGGGGGGTGGGGGGGAAGGTCTCCTTTCATAGACAGTACAGAATTTGAAAGGAGGTACTGTCACATCCAGCGTGCTTGGCTGGCAGTGTCTTCTAGTCCTTACCCTAAAACTTAACCCCATTTTATTTTTATTTTTTTTAAAGAAAATAATCACTGTTGACCCATGAAACATGCAACCTAAAGCGTTGAAGGCACCAGAATATACGTACCATGAGCAACCTCATGGCGATGAGTAGGTACATTCAGTTTGGTTGGAGTTCTCACATAATTGTGGGGTCAGGGCTCGAGGGGACTACTTCTTGTGCTGTTTTAGCCATTTAAGTAAACTGGAAGTAAACGGACTGTTGCACTTATCAACTCAGGCAAATGTGACTTATCTGGCCCTGAACAGCACCCGTGCAGTGTTTATGCTGAGAATGAGGCTTGGGGTTCAGTTTTGACTCAGCTGCAATTTTACACACTTGTTTCCCATCTTAGCGCACAAGCTTAAAAAGTAATTTGGTTGACGCTTGTGAAATGCTTATAGTTTATTTTGGTGTAGTATATGGTAAACATGTATCCTGAACAGTGCAAATTTTGACCACAATACTTCAAAAGTTAATTTGTTTCGTTTTATGAAGGTCATAGTTTAACTACTGTAGAATCAGCCCAATCTGTATTGCAGGAGAGGTTCCTAAAATATATACCTTAAAAACAATTATTAATCTTGACCATAAGTATGATATTGCTATAAAATAAGTTAATATTCTTGTTAGAATGGAAGAAGCCAAAGGAACAAGAGCAGAAAAAGATCTTAATTAATTCGTAATCAACAGCAAGGTAGATCTCATAGAAAAGTGAAAAAAAAACGTTCAAAGTATTGTTTTTACTTACGCATTGGTAAGTTCCTTGGTTGGAACCTGCCTCTGATAGTTTATATTATGTAATACTTTCATAGAAGCTAGGCCACTGAAACAGTTACAGGACTGGAGCATCTGATACATGAGGAAAGACGAAGAGCTGGGACTGCTCAGAGAGAATGGCTGGAGAAAAGGAGATTCAGGGGGATTTTATGCTTATATATAAATACCTGATGAGGTGGGTAAAGATGAGGGAGCCAGTCACTACTCAGTAGTGTTCAGTGACACGATGAGAGTCAATGGCACAAATTGAAATACTGGAAATTCAATTTAAACATGAAAAGAAAATGGCTGTGAGGTTGGTCAAACAGTGAAACGTGTTGTTCAGAGAGATTGTGAGTTCTCCATCTTTGGAGATACTCAGAACCCAACTAGACAAAGCCCTGAGCAACCCTCTGTAGCTGACCCTGCTCTGAGTAGGAGTTGGACCAGATGATCTGCAGAATACCTTCCAACTTCAGTGACTGTGTTTTTAAGGAGTTTTTTCCAACAAATTTAAAGTGTTTATAATGAACAGCACAGTACACTGTAAGCTTTTTGGTTCCAAGGATGGACATTAAATCAGTCATTCACATGTGGAATGGAAGTCCTGAATACATGGAACATTATCCTTGAAAATTCAGCGTATCCATGTGTTAGGTCATTGCAAGGAGAGACATCAGAAAAGCTGTGATGTCGTTGAAAGGCATATGCCCAGATGTTTTGTGAAAGCCTGAAACTTAACTTCTTGTCTGGTCATTGTTGGTCATTCACCCTGTCTGCATATAACCACTGCACCTTTATCCCCTTGTTCCCTGCTACTCAAGAGTCAGATACCTGCAGCTTTTGAGTTATTAAGGAGAAACAATTTGTCCCGATACAGCCGTGATCTAAGTTTATCCCCAACCACTAACGTTTCTGACGCCGACCAATAGGCCACAAACACCCTGGTATGGTCAGGAAGAGGGGAACTCCCATCTGTTGAGCTGCCAGAAAGGAAGCCATGTTTACAACTGATACTCACAGCCATTTCTGCTCTCGCATCTAACAGAGGAGTCCAACGGCAGAACAGGCTTGAAAACTGCAGATAAAATAAATGTACTTGCACCACCTTGTAGAAACATGGGTTAACGTGTTTGCAGAAATGTTTTTGTGACTTGCACTTTTTGGAGTAGAGTACACAAATGGTAAAAGAAAAAATACATTGTAAGCAATAGGATTTCAGACTTAATTAGAGATTAGTCTGGGTCAGATTTAATACAGAGATGGAATATAGCTTGCATATAAAAGTTTATAGCTCAATCGTTCCACGGTCCTGTGAACAGAGCCCTTCTGATACTAATTTTACCTGTGGTCCAGCATTTTTTTTTTTTTATGTTTTTTTCCCTAGAGCTTGTTCTAGTGTTTGTACCTCAGCAGTAGGTAACCTTGCTGTATCTGACTTTGCCCTCGCAAAAGCAAATTAAGGCCATGGCTTTTGCTGAAATATCCTCCTAAATTCTACTCAAACCTAGCCGTCACTGGGTTAGTTCCAGATACATGCTAGTAATTTTTTACTTGGCATTGGTTATCACGGTTCCATCTAGGTTTTCTTAAAAAGAGTCAATCTGTATAATACCAGCTATGTGTGTCCCCTCAAGTCAGGAAGACCTGGTGTGGCTGTAGGTCAGAATGGCTAATAATGTTTGCATCTATCTTTCTGATAATTTACATGCAAACAAATTCTAAAAATTAATAAAGAGCCATTTTCAGTCTCAGTTCCTTCCTATTTAATGTCTTATTTAGAACCCTTCCTGCTTATCGGCAACATGCTCAGCAAACACAAGTGTGCCAAGTAACACTGCCAAATTTCTGACGCTCTAGCTCCTCCATTGCTAACTGCTCTAAGTTGTAGAAATGGGATGCTAAGTTGAGAGTCATCAGCTCTGTGTCAGCCGTTTTGCAGGCCTTTCCACATAGATATGTTTGCTTCTCGATCTACAGCTATACTGAGTAATTTTACTGGGCAGTAATCATGTTTCCTTTAACAGTAGCAGTTTTTCAACCTGGACAAACCTGTCAACTGGTGACAAGTGGTCACTGAGTTAAATCAAGCACTGTACAGTAAACATCCTCAGTGTTTTGACATGATACGTTCAAGTTTTCCCTATGCAGCCACGGTGAGAGAGGGAAATTAGAGGCTGGGTAGGAAGGGAAGGGGTGGGGGCAGTACTAATTTCTCCCAGAATAATTAATATATATTCACAAAAAAATTACAAATAAGTTTTCTGTCGTCCTGTTTCCATTTGAAACTGTTTCATAAAAAGGAAGTACAGTTGTCTTATCCAAGGGTCTAAACTCTGTCACACTTTTTTCTATTTTAGTTACTAATAGTATTGCTTATGCTTCATTGCTTACCTGCAATCATTTGATTAAAAAGAAGCGACTAAGGAGGATTAAGGAGATTGCTCACAGCAGTAGTAAAAAGGTTTACTTCATAATTATGGTAGTTGCTAACGTACTGAAAGAAAGAATTGGAAAAAAGAACAAAAACATCTTTTCATTTTAGCTGGCTGTGGTCCACTTTTGAAACTAAGTGCATACCTATTAGAATCATAGAACGGCTTGGGTTGGAAGGGACCGTAAAGATCACCTGGCTCCAACCCCCTGCCATGGGCAGGGATGCCACCCACTAGATCAGGTTGCCCAGAGCCCCATCCAGCCTGGTCTTGAACAATGATGGGGCATCCACAGCTTCTCTGGGCAGCCCGTGCCAGTGCCTCACCACCCTCTGAGTGAAGAGTTTCCTTCTAACATCTAACCTAAATTTCTCCTCTTTTAGTTTTAAACCGTTCCGCCTTGTCCTGTGTTATCTGCCTGAGTAAAAAGTTGCTCTCTTTTTTTATAAGACCCCTCTAAGTATTGAAAATCTGCAATGAGGTCACCCCAGGGCCTTCTCTTCTGTAGGCTGAATGTCCCCAGCTTTCTCAGCCTTTCTTCATAGGAGAGGTGCTCCAGCCCCTTGATCATCCCTGTGGCCCTCCTCTGGACCCACTCTAACAGCCCCACATCCTTCTTGTGCTGGGGACCCCAAAGCTGGACACAGCACTCCAGGTGGGGCCTCACAAGGGCAGAGCAGAGGGGGACAATCACCTCCCTTGACCTGCTGGCCACTCCTCTGTTGATGCAGCCCAGGAAGCAGTTGGCCTTCTGGGCTGCAAGCACACACTGCTGGCTCATGTCGAGCTTTGTCCACCAGAACCCCCAAGTCTTTCTCTGCGGCGCTGCTCTCAATGAGTTCTTCCCCCAGTCTGTGCTCATGTCTGGGATTGCCCCAACCCAGGTGCAGCACCTTGCACTTGGCCTTGTTGAACCTCATTAGGTTCACGTGGGCCCACATCTCCAGCCTGTCCAGGTCCCTTTGGATGGCATCCCTTCCTTCATTGGATCAACTGCACCACTCATCTTGGGGTCATCTGCAAACTTTCTGAGGGTGCACTCAATCCCATCGTCTATGTCATTGATGAAGCTATTAAACAGCACTGGTCCCAGGACAGACCCCTGAAGGACACCACTCATCACCATCCTCCACCTGGACATAGAGCCACTGACCACTACTGTCTCAGTGCAGCCTTCAAACTGATTCCTTACCGCTCAGTGGTCCACCCATCAAATCCATCTCTCTGCAATTTGGAGATCAGGATGTCATCTGGGACCATGTGACAGACCTTACGGAAGTCCAGGTGGATGACTTCAGTCAGTCTTCCCTTTTCGACTGATGCAGTCACAGAAGGCCACCAGATTGGTCAAGCATGATTTGCCCTTGGTGAAGCCATGCTGGCTGTCCCAGATCACCTCCTTGTCCTACATGTGCCTTGACATTGCTTCCAGGAGGATCTGTTCTATGATCTTCCCAGGCACAGAGGTGAGGCTCACCAGTCTGTAGTTCCCCATATCCTCCTTTCAACCATTTTTTAAAATAGGAGTGATGTTTCCCTTTTTCCAGTCACCAGGGACTTCACCTGACTGCCAGGACTTTTGAAATATGATGGAGAGAGGGTTGGCAACTCTGTCAGCCAGTTCCCTCAGGATCCTGGGATGCATGGCATCAGGCTCCATGGGTTTGTACTTGTTCACCGTCATCAGATGGTCTCAAACCTGCTCTTCATTTATAGTGGGAGGGACTTTGCTCCCCAAGCCCTCGCTTACAGGTGCAGGGAAACGAGAGAGATGGGCAGCCTGACTGCCAGTGAAGGCTGAGGGAAAGAAGTAGCAGAGCACCTCAGCCTTTCCAGTCTGTCGCTACCAGTTCTCCTTTCTCATTTATCAGAGGGGGAACACTCTCTTTGGCCTTTCTTTTCAGGGGAATGTACCTCTAGAATCCCTTCTTGTTATTCTTTGCATCCCGTGACAAGCTCAGTTCCATCTGGGCCTTGGCTTTCCTGATCCCATCCCTGCACATCCGGACAGCATCCCTGCACTCTTCCCAGGCCACATGTCCCTGCTTCCACTGCCTGTGCATTTCCTTCTTGTGCCTCAGTTTGACCAGCAGGTCCTTGCTCAGCCATCCCGGTTTCCTGCCCTCCCTGCCCACTTTCTTGCACAGGGGGATGGAGAGTTCCTGCGCTATAAGGAAAACATCCTTAAAGAGTTGCCAGCTCTGCTCAGCTCCTTTGTCTTGAATGATAGTGTTCCAGGGGATGTCATCCACTAGGTCTTCAGATAGCTCGAAGTTCACTCTTCTGAAGTTCAGGGCCCTGACTTTGCTCTTCACCAGGCCCATATTCCTTGAGATCACAAACTCAACCATGGTGTGATCACTGCAGCCCAGACTGCCTCTGATCTTCACCTCTTTAGTGAGTTCATCTGTACTGGTGAGCACCAGGTCCAGTCACACTTCTCTGGTTGGTTTGTCTAATACCTGGACCAGGAAGTTGTCCTCAAGGCACTCCTGGAGTCTTGTCGATTGCTTACAGCCTACTGTTTTGCTTTCCCAGCAGACATCCAGGTGGTTGAAGTCCCCCATCAGGATGAGAGCGTGTGAGTGTGACACATCTTGTAGTTGAAGTAGGAAGGCCTCATCAACAGGCTCCCCTTGATCAGTTGGTCTGTAGTAGACCCCAACCACAAGGTGGCCTTTATTGGTTTGGTCCTTAACTTTTTCCCACAAGAAGTTTGATGTAATTAAATACAAAAACTTGCACATGTGATTCTGAGGCTGAAAACCAGAGTACTTGTGATACTACTATCTGCTAAACCTTTAGAGATCTGCAGGAAAAATGAATTAACCTTTATTAGTAGTATCTCAGCTATTCAACCAAGCAACCTGTGATATGCAGCAAAGACTACATCCATTTCAAACAAATGTGGATTTCAAAAAATCCAAACAGCTGAGTATTTAGTATTCTTGTTTTTAAACTGCTTGTTACCACCACTAAAACTGGCCCTGACAAGGAAAGTAGAGGACAAAGAGCTTTGTAGTATGTTAGGAACAATAGGTTTTAGCAAAGGTATGTTTCTTTCAGTAGATGAAACAGGGGTGTTTTTTCAATTTAATAAGCGTTTCCATTTTCCAAGTAGGAAAAATAGCCAAATGCATTTGTAGTTCATGTGGATTAAATAAATGAATTTTCAGTGTAAAAGCAACCATGCAAGATTTAAATTGTGAACTTTTGCTGGGATAGGTTTGCCAGCAAGGCTAGTTCCCTTATTAGAATTATTTTGCTCAGGAAGAAAGGAGTGGGGCATAAATCATGTCAACCAAAGTGGTGGTTTACAGTAAAAACTACAACTCTACTAGGAGTTTTTTTCATGTGTAGTGTATTTGGGATAGTAATACTGAAAAGTATTCCTTGTAAAAGTATGTCCGAAAATGAAGGAAGTATGAGGGATAATCAGTCGTTCTACTGGTATTATTTAATCAGCAGGTCCACGTAACCCTGAAATCTTAAAAGTGAACGTAACAAAGGAAAGGTCTGACCAAAAGTCGGTTAGACCTCATAAGGTGTTTCTGGACAGTAATCACTAGAAAATGTCTAGTGAGAAGTACAAGAGTAGGGCAAGCGTAGAGTGGTACATTCTTCAAAACACACTCCTGCCTTCCTTTGTCAGCAGAGGAGATAGCTGATACATTTACAATAATAAATGCAAATCTCAAAAGATTTGAGCAATTTCAGAAAGAGTGATATCAGGGCCAGTTCCCATTTGGCTGAGTCAGGTACTAATAAACCAGCCCATCATGTTAAAATCAGTCCTCATTAAAATAATGGAACAGATAACACAGGAGTTCTTTGATAAAGAATAAAAGGATAAGAATATAACTAACACCATTAAGTGTGGTTTAAGGGAAAAAAAAAAAAGATCTTGGCAAACATACCGAGTTTCATTACTTGCATAGGTGAGAAGCTTGAGCACAAAACTGTGTAGACAGAGTAGACTTTGGTAAAGTGCTTCACACTGTACACCAGTGAGTCTCACTTAGCGTAATATATTAAATGGTTTAAAAGCTGATGGACTGACAGATCTGAAGAAGTAATGAAACAGTTGGATTGTTCATGGAGGTGGGGCCTTAGTTATGGTATCTGGCCCAACAGCTCCATCCATGGTCTAGAAATAATCATGGTAGTGCTACCTGTGACAAAGATGGTGGAGTGGGTAAATAATGAGGAGGAAAAGACAATAATGCAGAACAGTCACGTAGGCTGGATTACTCTATAAATGGGACATTGAGTAATTTATGTCTTAACATGTCCAAACGCAAAATTACCTATCTAGGATTAATGAATACAAGTCCCATACCTAGAAGATATTACTGAATCCTGAAAAGCAGAGAGTTCATAAAAGATTAAAGGAACACAATTACAAGACACCTCAAGAAGAGTCTCTGGTGTACAGCTGGGACTTTAAAAATAAAAAAAAAGGATCATTGATATTTGGGGATGCTAACAGTGGAGAAGACAGATTGTAGAAATAAGGTGAATTTATACCTGCTTAAAGTCTAAATAGACTAAAAACCAGAGAGAGCACAAAGAATCAGAAGAGTGATTTAAAAGCTTAAAAAATATTTTGCTGTTTAATAACAGCAGAAGCAGACAAACATAAAGAACAACAACAAAACAGAGATACATGAATTAGGTAGTGCTTTTCTGGTAAGAGGTCATTTTAGTCTAGACAAAGACATAACCAAAATTGATAGCTGGAAGTTTAAACAAGATGGATTCATTTTAAAAATTAGACTTGACTTTCTAAACAATAAAATGTGAGCAACCACGAGCAAAACAAAAGGGACAGCATGGGTTCTCTACCTTGGCTTCTTCAGCTCAAGATAGGATGGCATTCTGGTATTTTTCCCTGAATCCAAGTCCTTCAGTTCACAAGGGAGTGAGTGAAATTTTGTGGCTTATGCCATAGAGAAATTTAAGTGACCTCATCATTTCAGAAGTGGAAGGAATTAAAGGTACCTGGAAGAATATAATTTATTGAAGTCATATTTTTTAGTATTCAGATTTTTTCTATTTAAGAATAGTTTAAAAAAATTAAAAATAATATTTCAAATCATGCCCAGTAGTAGTTGTCACTGTATGGTAGACAGTAAAATCTGCATAGAGCTGTTCAAAATTTTTGAAGAATTGTCCAGAAATAATTTACATTTAGAAATTAAACTAATGTAATTATCTAATGAAAGCCTGTGGAGAGATCTGAGTAGAGTCCTCTAGTGTCTGTGCTCTGCTGCTTGCACACAGGCAGTAGTGCCTATTTCTTCCCACTCTGGCATTTCTCTGTATTGCCAGTCCTTTCATTAGCAAACTGAGATGCTATTGCTGTTTTTCTTTGCTGACTGCTTTAGGAAAAGGTCTTTCTGTGTCCACCACAAGAGAATGTTGCCACCAGGGTGCCGTCACCAGCCCACCGTTATCTCTTGGCAATCACTTGGTCCTTCACCAAAAAGATCCCAGGTTAGATGGTCTCAAGGGTTTCCTTGCAGGACCCGGAAACATCCAGTAAAGAACAGACTGAGGCCTGCAGAAGGAAATGCATTAGAGATGATTTGATCCCAGGCACCATGCCCCAAAATGGGTCTGTGACTCTTCTCAATTTGAGCAAAAATTTTACCAAGAAAACTTGCTGGAGCCTCCAGGAGCAGTGCTGTTTATTGCTGTGTGCTGTGATGAAGGCTTATGGCTGCACACAAGTCTGAATGTGTGAAACAAAGTCCCTTGAAACTACCTACAGAAAAGTGAAGACAGCTGAAGTCATCTGTAAGTCACAGGGTGTTTTATCCACAGTATGAAGTGTTGAATAATTTTATGTCTGAGAAACCAACTTCATCAAATTCAGAGAACTCACAGCATGGGACAGATGCAGTGAGACAAAAGGATGCAAGATACTCCAAGGTGTGAAAGGGTGTTAAGAAGAGCCAGGGCTTGGAACTCCTGCTGGGTAGAGGAAGGAGAGGTTTATAGGATTTATCTTTCTTGCAGGTAAGGAATCACAAGCCTATAAATCTGTCCAGGGCTCGGTATGCATTATGTGATCCACAGGCAACAAAGGGTGAGTGCTTTTTAACCTCACAGCCCTCTCCTAAATCACAGCTCAGTTTGATATTTTTTTGGCACTAAAATGGGCACAGGCTGCTCACAAGTAGAGGTTTCCTGTTCTCCAGGTAGCTCTGCTTGTTATCTGCCTCATTAAAAACAGGACAGAATCAGTGCAGAACTCCAGGACAGTCACCTGCCCTGTCCCCTGACTCTGGCACCTAGCAATCCTCCTGGATTTGCTGCGTGCTCCTGCCAGGTGATATGCTCACCACAGAGCTGGAGCACTGTCTGAATGCCACAGCTTGGTGTGCTGCCCATCACCGTTCCCCCAGAAGGCTGTGAAATGGCTCTGACCGGTCTATCTGCTCTTCTGCCATCACAGCTGGTCTTCAGAGCGTGGTGAGACCCAAAGGGAGAACTGGCTTGATGTTGGTGGGAAGCTTCACGTGGCTCCTGGGAAACAAGGCTTGGAAAGCACAACACGAGCTGGAGAAGTGCCCAGGCTGTCAAAACGCCCAGGCTTCAGGTAGCATCTGGCCTGATGTTTGTCAGAACAAATGGCTGGGCCACCAAGACATGCACGTCACAGCCCGAACATCAACACCCACAGCACAGAGCCACTGACTGACTTCAACCCGTGGAGCTTAGGGACAAAAGTGCCAATTGAGCTTGGGCATACAGAGCCACCCCATGGTATAACTTAATAATTACCTCTAGGACCAGAAACGATTTTTTTTTCCAGCCAGCTTGGTTGAATTTGACCATGTGTATCAGTCTCCACATTTAGGACAAATGTAGATAGCCAAATAAGAGATGCTCACTGGACTGCCCATGTGTACGGGCAGTCAAAAAATGCCCTGGAGCCAAAGGCATGGGTACAAAGGAAGATAGATGAAGAAGATGTAAGAGAGAAATATTTTCTTTTGATGAGAAAACTAGTTGCAATGAATGATGTAAAAAAAAAAAAAAAACCTGATCAATCATCTATTAGTACATAAAACTCCTTTGAAGAAATTGCCTCTAAAAATGCTCATCTCGGATAACCTCTCTAGTTAAAAACATTAGAAGCAGACAGCATAGTGTCATTTATTTTGAAGCTCTCTGACGTTTTGCATTATACAGGTTTTTAGTTGCTCATAAAACCTTGCCAGTTTCACAAGTCTGAAATTTTCCATTAGGGGTGTTGGCCTCAAACTGAATTTTTGGGAAGATTCCAGACACAGTTTTTTCAGCTGCCTAAGATCAAACCTGCAGATTTTTTTTCCCTTGTTAAAAAAAAATAATAAATTAAAAATCATAGTTACAGAAAGAAAAAAAAAAGGTTTTGAAAAAAGATCTTACATTTAACAGCAGGGTGGTCCTTGTGTTGTGTAGGGACCTCTGGCATACTCTGGGGAACTGACAAGTGGTTTGGCTGCATTAAAAGCTTTGAAATACATTGGTTTACAAATATTCAGTAGACTTCTCAATATTTAGCTGCTAAAGGTAGGGTTTCCACAGGCAATTTTAGTTCTAACTCTTCCTTATCAAGTGCTGTGCATGCTTAAAGGAATTTTTAATTAGGTAGGGAGGTTAATTATTTATTCTGCAATTTCAAATAACATCTCCTTGGTTCAAACTCTCATTGTTTTAGGGGGAAAAAGGAAAAAAATATTCAAGGCTTGCCCTATAATTCTGTAAGCTCATATTTCATTTGCCTTATTTCTCCGTGAGTCAACCCTACCAGTTCCAGAGCTGTTGGAGAGTACAAGCAATAAGGGCGAAAGGACCGGTAAACATTCAGCTCAATACGTTGCTGGAAGACAGCCTGATAGGTTATGAAAAAGAAAGGCTAGAGAAAATTCAAACAGTTAAAAGGTATTTCTATTTTCTCTTCTTAGCTAAAAAAGTTGCAAATGGCCCTGAGGGCTATCTGCTTCAGTGACTACACAAGCATTGTATTTTGAAATAGGACTGTGCCAGCCCCTCCCTGTTTCTTTAATAAATAGTTTAGCAAGACAGCAGGGCATTACAAAACAAAGCATTGCATTAAGGGACAAACTCTGTTTTCAGTGTGACTTGAATAGGAACAAAATTTGCTGCTAGAATAGCATGAACTGATTTTTAGGGTTGGAGTTGTCATTTCAAAACTGTGTTATTTGCTCTCTTTCAAGCAAAACTCTGTTGTAGCTACAGCAGCTGTGCTCTACGTGAGCTGCAACAGTACTTTGAAACATTGAGATGACAAATACCCTATAAAAATGAAAAGTGGGTTTCTCCAGCACAGACATGAGCAATCTCTTCCCTAAACTTACATAAAAATACGTCGTGACGTGAAACTTTCATATAGGACTGGACTGATGGGACTCAAGAATGGAGCAAAAATGAAAAGCAAAAACACAAATGAAATTCAAACTCCTGGAAGTAAAGCTTAAACTCCTGAAGAAGCTCCTTGTTTCTCCCTGTCCTTACCTGACTTGGGATGTGGAGTCTGTGGTCTACTTAAATTGATAGGAGTTTGTGATCTGTTTAGTATGTGTAGAAGCTTGTCAATAAACTTACCAAGTTGCACCACTAAGTACAGAGAGCCCACTCTTCTGCGGTATTAAGTGTCTAAACAGACACTTCAATGTAAAGTTAAAAACCCTTTCCAAGTCAAACGTGAGGTTTTAGCTGCAAAAATAAATTGCCATCATGAGGATACACATTGGTGGAACAGTGACAGCGTGAACCAAGTCATGTAAAGAAAGAACTATACCTTCAGGAAAATTGAAGTAATTTGAGATCAAAGTTTCCATAACGCTTAAAACACAAGCTTACCTTTAAGCAGATAATAGTCCCACCGGTATTAACAGGACAATTCGTGTGTCTGAGGCGTACACATACATCGCTTGCACGGCTGCACCAGCATGTGCAGGCTCAGCATGTTTAACACACGTGTTATCAGACAGACAGAGAAGAGGCAAGAAGCCAAAACCATATGGAGAATATGTGAATGCTTGCAATTGTTATGGAAGAAATAATTACGCTCTCATACCTTTGTTGGTGAAAAGTATGACTCCATTTTAGATTTATAAAGGATTAAGTTGTATACAGTTACTGCCAAAGGAACAAACGGGAAATGCTTTATGCTAAACTTCATCAGCAGCATTTTGGCTGTAGGCAGGAAAAGTACAAAAGAAAAAATATTCTACTTCTCTATGTACAGTACTAGTTACATTAGATAAAAAAAAAAAAGGCTTCTTGAATAAAAACTGCCAAAAGCCGAGACTTAATTCTGAATGCATGTAGTAGTTAGGACTATGTTGCAAATGAAACATTTTGAGATTCATAATAGATTACATAGTCTAATAGATGATTAAGCAAAACCAGGAACAAAAATGGATCAGAGAACCTTACATTTGCAGAAGAAAACACTTTTCAGGTCTTCATCATTAAATAAACTGAAAGAGTACCTAAATATAGAGTTGTGCACTATTTTGCAGGGGATGAAGCTGAGGATGTCTTTCTATTTCAAATGACTCCTGTCTGGTATATTAGATTTCTTTACAAATGTCAACCAAGAGACGGTAAAGGAGAGCTGGTGCTCCGATTAACTTGAATGCTTCAAAAGTCCCTCAGAAAAATCCTACATAAAAAGCCCCCTAAATTGCTAGGTGGTGATAAAGTCATGCAATGCAGGCCAGTGGGCCTTGTTCCTGCTGTGAAGGTGAGAACTGAAATGACTAACAGGCACCTTCTTGCCTACCCTATACTTTTTTCTTTTGATATTTATTATTCTTGGGATTATGGAACATGAGGCTTAAATTTATGGCTTTTTTTTTTGGTAGATGTACTGAAATATTAAAAAAAAACAACACATACTGGGCTTTACAAGCAACTTCTTGATCTGAAAATTTGGTGTTTTCAAAATGCAGGCCCTGTAATTCTTTAATGAAGCCTTCCTCAACACAAGTAAAAATCACCTATGAACATTATTTCAACTATTTGGACAATTTTCATCCATGCTTGAGCTGGGTGTTCTAGTTCCTTGCATCTTACAGAAGACATAGAAGAATATAGAATCAGAATTATTAAGGTGGGAAAAGACCTCCAAGATCATCTGGTCCCACCATCGCCCTACCACCAACGTCACCCACTAAACCATGTCCCCAAGCACCACGTCCAACCCTTCCTTGAACACCCCCAGGGATGGTGACTCCACCACCTCCCTGGGCAACCCATCCCAATGCCTGACCGCTCTTCCTGAGAAGAAATGTCTCCTCGTTTCCAACCTGAACCTCCCCTGGCGCAACTTGAGGCCATTCCCTCTAGTCCTATCACTAGTTATCAGTGAGAAGAGGCCAGCCCCCAGCTCCCCACAACTTCCTTTCAGGAAGTTGCAGAAAGCAATGAGGTCTCCCCTGAGCCTCCTCTTCTCCAGACTAAACAACCCCAGCTCCCTCAGCCACTCCTCACATGTACTTATTTAAATGCTTGAAGTAATTCCTTTGACAAGATTCCTATTCCTTGCCACTAAAATTCTCCTAGCTCCTCCTCCTTTGTTGTACATTTCCCATGTTAGGGTTTAGTGTCTTTTGTTTCTTTGTTGTTTAATCCTTTCAAGGTAAGAAAGGAGAAATTATTTACGTGCTTGTGCCCCTTATATAAGTTTTTGACTGTTACAGCTGAAATGTTATTCACCACAAACAAAAAGCTCTCTAAAAACGTTTATTTTGCCTGGGCTTAGTCCAGAAAGATGTGAAACGAGCACTCCTCCTGTGCCAGTAAGACGGACTGGAGACATAGGGGAAATTATATGTGCACAGACAGATACAGGTTTACAGAAATGAGAACAGCAGAGCCAGGACACATTCATAATTTTAGCATCACGGTACGTGAACATCAGCTTTTAAGCCAGCTGTGCCAGAATAGTGGTGGTAATGGAAGAAGTGATGCGCGACAGGCCGTACACAGGAAGTCTGGCGGTTTCGGTGTAGACCACTGAATATAATCACGCATACACAAGCGCCATCGCATGGTCAGGACGAGACAAGGTCTGGAAAGCAGGACTTGGTGCAATGTTTAAGTATTACTAGTACAAAGGGGGAGGCAGCTGTTTGAAAATATGTAGGGGTTTTTGGCCTTGCCCTTGGGGCAAGGCGTGACGCAGAAGGGCAGGGGCGTGCGTAGCCGGGGCCTCTCCCTGGTGGGGAACCGATGGGATGCCAGCACATCAACAGGAGGGGGGCAGAAGCTGCATGGAAAAACAGTGGAAGCTCCTTTTCCAGGAGTGGGCTAGAGGGAACTTGAGAGGGTAAAGAAGTCACGCAATAGAAGTATCATTTTAAAATGCTTGTGGATTATTTTTTTTGTAGTAGCAGAACAAAATCAGCGAAGATGTTAACTGAAAATTCAGGCTTCGCCCTTTCAGAACATGACCTGAGATTTGGCTGAGAAACGACATTTCCCAAGTACCTGCTAAAAATTCAGAAGTAATTAGTCTGACACGGCCCATTAACTTTGTACCACTGCACAAGATACCTCCTTATTGTACTGAAGAAAGGCTCTGTTGCATCAAGCTGCCTTGTTAAACAATCTTGAAGTAATACAGCCTGACAACGTCTTCAGTCAGCACCATATCCTTCAACAATGCTTTGGTTTAACTTGAGCCAGTAGAAAAAACACTGTATGACAAGTCAAACCTTCTTCCCTGTTACACCATTCAAAAGCATTCAGTGCCTCAGCCAGGAAGCCAGAAGGTAATGCAACAGCTGTTAAAGTATCAGAACCGCTAGTTGCCCTCATTTTTTCCCTTCTGCATTTAATTTTGGCTACTTTAAAAGATATCTCCATGAGATACTGGGAGAGTACTCCTCGAGAACTGAACTATGAAACCAGAAGGTTTTGCACCTGAACAGCTTCCTGCTTCACCACTGGTATGTTTGAACTCCCACAAGAACAGATTTATACATCAGAATATAACCACAGGGTTCTGATAATCAGGTAGACTTTAAACTTTTACTCTTAGAAACCAGTCCTGCATGTTGGAGCCAGACTACTTAAAGAAGCACTTTCTTATTGCCTCCATACGCATGATTACAAACCAATTTTTCCCCAAAGCTCCTCTTTTTAAGGTACAAAACGCAGCAAAATAAAACATCATCCTGATTTTTTGTTGAATCTAAGCCTATCCATCCTTTTAACACTTTGTATGTTCCTCAGCATTTTATAAGTTTCTTCAAAGAAAGGACCTCAATAAGCACCACACACAAATACAAGCTCTTAGCTTTCTTTACCCCTTTTCTGCATCACAGAATTACGCTGCTTCCTGCATATCCATTCACTGTCCTTTTTGCATTGAGCAAGTGCTGCATATATGCAGTAGTCTAATTAACAAAGATACTAGTGCTTTAGAGAAAATACCAGTGTTACTAAGATAATTACATTTTTTCCCAGTATTTTTGTGAAACCATGGCTTTGAAAGCCAGCTTTTAAGCTGTTAACAGGAGCACCACCACAGTTCTGGGAAACGCTCTCTTCATGTTACCTCCTCGTTGCACAACTAGCCACGCATCCTAGGAAATGGCCATGCAGATGCTCCACACTCAGGCATGCCTCCTTTCTTTAATCAGCTCAGAGCAATTCCTAAAAATAATTAAGCAGTGGAAACAGCTGGAATCTTGGGGAAGGAAAAATAGAGATGTTTTGGTTTTAGGATTTTGTCTTTTTTTTTTTTTTTTTTTTACACGCTGCTTGGACTAATAATACTACAGTTACACCATTCTGGCTTTAACTGCATTATCAGTGGGAATTAATGGATCTGTACAACTGATAGATGCACATGGACTTGGATGTATTTTTACTTTAATGGAGATAGAGCGCAAAGGTATAAAGTTTTAAGTTATGTTAGATACCTAAGGAAATGAAGGTTAATTTCCTAATTGGGGAAAGCAAGAACAGGATTTCCCACATTCCCTGTTGCCTACAATCTTACGACAGATGATT
Organism: Cygnus atratus; assembly: GCF_013377495.2. Taxonomy (NCBI): domain Eukaryota; kingdom Metazoa; phylum Chordata; class Aves; order Anseriformes; family Anatidae; genus Cygnus; species Cygnus atratus. The sequence continues at coordinate 124,643,874 of NC_066362.1, forward strand.
TGTCCTTGAAACCACATTTTAAATCCAAGCTGCCAACAGAAATACATAGCCTTTGACCTGATTCTTTTCTTTCCTAAAAGAATGGATTTTCTTCCAGTAGTTACTGAACTCCTCAGAATGACTGGCAGCTAATGGGTCTTATGAGTTTTAATACAGAACCAGTTGCAGGTTCATTAAAAAAAAAAGTTAAGTTACTCTGGTCTTGTAGTTTTTTGACATACTAGAATTATTTTGCAAAGTATTTAGTGAGGTGACGTATTACCTAGAGTACTGTGTCCAGTTCTGGGCTCCCCAGCACCAGAGGGACATAGAGTACCAGAGGGACTACTGGAGTGAGTCCAGAGGTGGACTATGGAGATGACGAAAGGCCTGGAGCGCATGTGGTACGAGGACAGGCTGAGAGCTGGGCCTGTTTAGCCTGGAAAAGAGAAGACTGAGGGGAGACCTCATTAATGTGTATAAATATCTGTGGGGAGGGCATCCAGAGAATGGAGCCGGTCTCTTTTCAGTTGTGCCCAGCGAGAGAATGAGAGGCAACGGGCACAACCTGGAGCACAGGCGGTTCTGGCTGAATATGAGGGGGCACTTCTTTACTGTGAGGGTGACAGAGCACTGGGACAGGTTGCCCAGAGAGGTTGTGGAGTCTCCTCTGGAGATATTCAAAACCCACCTGGATGCCATTCTGTACAATGTGCTCAAGATGATCCTGCTCAGCAGAGGGGTTGGAAGAGATGACCTTCAGAGGTCCCTTCCCACCTCGGCCATTCTGTGATTGACATACTTTCCGCTGCATAGCTGAGAGGTACCACCCTAGCACCCTCTTAAAGCCAACTACCAAATGCTAACAGATTATTTGAAGAGATCCAGTTACTGAGACACGGGTATCTGATGCCACCTGAGATGCCCTGCTGTATCCTGCCTGGTTGCCAGCTACTGCTCCAGAGTGCAAGAACTGATGGCTGCCTGTTCCATACACGTGCCTTGGCTATCCAACCCACCTGAAGTGGGCACCTATGTTCACGTTGCTAAATCTGACCTACAAATGGTTAAAATAAAAGAACTCCTTTCAAACAGATCCTTAGTAAAGGGACAGAGCACATGAGTACTCTGTTACTATTTTTCATTCAAATCAAGAACATTAAATAATTTACTTCCTTAGTTTTAGATGGCATCTTTTCTTCTACTTTCATACATCCAAATCATGGCATCACAATTTCATCTCTGTAGTCAGTGAATGCTGGGTGCCTGTATACAGACACATCAGCACATTACATATTTACACTTACAACATTCGTATTTGGCTCTGACACTACAGTCATGTGCTTCACATGTACATCTAAATCAAAATTTTTTTTTTTTCCCCACTACTCATACCAGAACAGCCAAACCATTTCAGTTAGAGGCAATGTAAGATTCTGGTAACAACAAAAAAAACCCTGTATTTTACATACCCCATTCACCACAACAGGGCAGAATACATAGCACACTGTCATACATAAATCAGTTCACAACTCAGACCACCTACACATGCTCCTAACACCCCTTGTCTTGGAAAGGATCAGGAACAGACTTCATTCCAGACAGACAATTCTTCAACAACCATCCACTCTTAGGCAACTCTTTTTCTGCACGACAGAGCGTACACGCACATACAATGAGCCTAACTCCACCAACAGGAGGAAGTTCCAAATAAAAGAAACTGCTGTAGGACAGAGCTGCAACTGCTAAAATACCTAGCCAAGCCTGTTGGAAAAGCCACCGTGAAAGCAGGCTGATGTAAAAACAGAACAGAAGCAAAGTTTACCATCCTGGCACTTAATTGCTTCTATTCACACACTAGTTCCCATCAGTTCCTGGGCACACGATCGAACAAACAAGGTATTGCTTAATGTTTCAGAGGGACCAATACAAAATTTCATAAAGCATTCTTTTATTACTGATAACGTATACCTAATGTATAAATTTGATATTAACTACAGCAGTATCAAACCACATTTCAGACCCAAGCTAAGTAATGACCTATGGATATTTGGATGGAATGATGTAGTTACGGCTACTGATCTAGCACTAGGACAATACTAGTACTTGCATTTATTACCTACCTAAATGAAAGAATACATCAAGTGTTTTGGAAAGATTATAGCACTTCTTTTGAATTTCAGATCAAGACATTAAGGCCTAATCTCCAAAATACATGGATGACTAGAAATGCCTGTGGGTGCTTAACCAATACATCAGAAGCATTTTGGCTTGGCATTTCTTTAGTATTAGACCCACACATTGAGGACATCCAGAAAGAACTCTCTGGAGATTTCAACTTTGTGGCAGAGTTGTTCTGGCACTCTGTGGTGGCTTACTTTCTCTTCTGTGTCCTCATGCAACCAAACTAGGTAAGATTTTAGCTTATCTAAGTCTTCAGAATTCAGAGTTACATAAGTGAGCTTCCAAAGCATTGAAGATGCAGTCTTTGAAACATCCATGTTCATTGCATACTGGTGAAGTACTAGGAGAATCAGGAAGAACTGTATCTGACACTTTTTAAAAGGAGAAGCACTATACAAAAATCAACGCATTTAGTCCCAACACTGTGTGAGGTAGAAGTACTTTACAAATGGAGAAACTGAGTACAGGAATGTAGATGGAATAAGGCAACAGAAAATACAGTGTGAAATCATTAACAGAACCAATCTGCTTCACTGAAGTCCATTTTGATGAGTGAAACAACATTTACCCTTAGAATGCCCTTGGCCATCCTAAACACAGTAGCTCAAACCAGATTTCGAAAGTGAACACAGTACTTTGTATAAAAATATGGGAAGCAGCATGACTTGCTAAATAGTCTACTATATAAAATACCTACAACTAATTACACTAATACAAATGAAAAGAAGTTAAATCTAAATGAATGAGTGTTAGCACCCTACAGTAAGTTTATTACATTGTTTTCTTCTAAGGAGTATGTGATCCAGGAAAGCAAAAGTGGTTTTTATACCTTTCTCATCTCATTGTGATTTTTTCCTTCAAAATCATTCCCTTAACAGCCCTTTCCAGCTATTTTATAGTTCAAGATCACAGCTAATAATTGCTCAATAGCTTAATTTAAAATATGCCAGGTTGCTCACAAGTTCCACAAGGATAAACAGCTATGCTTCAAGTTAATCCCGTTCTTTTTGTAAACCCATTCTAAAGTAAGTTCAAAAAAAAAAAAAGTACTGTCAATTCAGATCCAGTTTGTTTTTTTTCTTTGGGCATTTATCCAAAGCTCCTTGTAATATTGAAAGTGACAAATGTAAGTCAGTCAACACTGCCATCTTAATTATAAAGTGTACTACAATCACAATCCTAAAGTCAGAACCATACAGACTTCAGAAGAAAGTTTCTGCTGTAAACAGCTGACTAAATAAACCAAGATGTTGTGCAGAAAGGGTACTAGTCTTCCAGGAGACGATGGTTTTTGCTTGTTTAATTCTTGTACTGGTTGAGCAATCACTGCTGTCTTTTGTTATTCAAAACGTTTTAGGAATTAATGAAAATAAGTGATATTATTTTATTTCAATACCAGATTTATGGTTTGTGTGTTACACTGGGGCCGGCTTGACTGATATTAAACAGATATGTCTGAAAGAGCAAACATAAATTAGACATGCCATGAGACATGTACAATTAACTTCTACTAAAATGTGGATAATGAAACCCACTTCTACGACATTTCTTTTACACTTTTAATGGTGATAATGACTAGTATTTTAGTAAGAGGGTAAAATTCAATAAGATGTACAAGGAGAGCCATACAACTCAAAGATGATGTTTGCACAGCTTCCGATTCCATTGTGAAAATATACCCCCTCCAAAGTAGATAGAAACAGGCACTTCATCTTTAAAAATGAAGCACTCTTTTTCGTTCTTCAGTCATCATCGACAGTTGGCTTGATTGTCACTCCTCTTCTGATTTGACCCCAACCAATTAAACTGTAAAAAGAAAAACAGTTTATATTTTTTTTTAATAGCAGTTAGAAATATCCAGAATAAGTCAACGTACTTCTATTATGCTTAAGCCTTCAATTCGCACATTTTGAATTTTTTCCCCACTTGCCTTCCTCACAAAACATCCTGCAAGATCTAAGGATGAGAGACATAGAACATCTGCATGATTGTACTCATTTAAGAGTGCACCTCGCACGGTGAACTAAAAATCTGAAGGTTTTGTAACGTAAGTTGCAATAGCTGACTGTAAATATACTTATAGCTAAATGTCTTTCTACCCCTATGAAAGTGCTGCATTACTTTCAGAGAGAAATAAAAATGTAAGGATTCAGACAAGATTGCAGTAAGATTATAAACAAATCTAACTCTTAATGAAACTATAACCTAAAAAGGTAAATCAATTCTCAGGTAAGTTCAGTACTCTTAAGGCCCGTTTTATAGGCCACTGTCACCTCAGAAAAACATACTTCAAAGAATTTAAGATTAAGTTCATTTACAGAGTCAGCAGGCAGACCGTACTATTAACACAACTATCTTTAATACATTTTGCATTTTCAGCAAGGAGATGCACAGGAACCACGTGCATTTCAGTTCCATTTGCTAACAGTAGGGGGTCTCTCCGGACATCAGCAAATTACCGAAAAAAGTAACCACATTCAATTAACATTGGATTTCCTACTTTTTGGGACCATATTTATAGCTTATAACTAATCCACATTTGGAATCAGTGTTCCCTGGAATCACGAGTGCATCTTGTTTGCTTTGCCATTTGCTGCTTAACTTCTATGCCTTTACGTATTTATTTTCTACTTTTTCCTCCTTTTCTTGCTTTCTTACCACCTTTTCAGTACTCCATTCCCTCAGGCAACAAGTTCCTTCCCACAATACCAACTGTACAGAGACAAGTGCCCTTTTGGCAGACTTTGCTTATGTTTTATGAGTGGGAAGTACGAAAGACAGATGCCTTTGAACGAAGCTTGCATTAAAATTTGCATAAGTTGACAGTCGCTGGCTTAAAAAAAAAAAAAAAGCACTGTTTCCAATACACTCTCCTCTTCCTTTCTGCTTTTGCTTTCTTAATTTAGGTTCTCTATTTCTCTTCCCTTCTTCTTTCTCCTGTTCAAGAACTTATCTTTTTCTTTTCTTCTGCTCACCCTGCGCAGGGTTTCCTGATTCCTCTTTCTGATTTAGCAGCCATCTCCAAGACAGCAAGCACTAAATTCTTGTCTATGCTTTCTTGTTGAACCAAAACACCCATCCATGGATATTAAAGCCTCAGTTCTTTTTCATACAGTAAGAACTTCTTGGGTGAATGCTCGTGTTCCCTTATACTTTCCCCTCATACTGCAAGAGTTGTGCAGGGTCAAGGAATATAAATACCCTTACGTTCTTACGGAATAAATACATAACAGTTACAGTACGCATAATCATCTAAAGAGCAGTACAGCACTAAGCTTAAAATTAATCATCAATCGAATCCACTCATCATTTTTAGCCTCCAGATACTTCCGTACATTCAGCCATTTTACACCTGTAAATTAAACAGATCAAACCAGCTGATATATATTTTTTCTCTCTGCCCAGAGCACATGAAATACTGGAACCTTAGTATGTCCCTCCTCCACTCCCCTGCTATTACTTTAAGGTCACACTACAAGTCACATTCAGCTCCACAGGTTGAACACCACTGACTTGTGTGTGCATAATGACAAGCTTTGGCTTAAGGTCACTTGAATTTTCAAACCACTCCACCAAGATTGCCTGCTGTTAGCTCAATTACGGCATGGTTGTTTTGGCAGAACCACGAAACCTCAGATGTTTCCTCGTCTGTTAAGGTAAAATATCTACCCATCTACAATGCTTCTTTTAAAAGAGGATTGGAGAATAAAATGAAGCATCCCACAATTACGGTGTCAGTGCGTTAGGAGAATCCATAGGTAAATGTATATCCATTTTTAAAATTCCTATTCTAGAGCAAGATCAGATCCACCCATTTTCTGTGTTTAGATCATAACAAGCAGATATTCTACCAATTTCCTGTCAGCTTACCGCCAGTGCTTCTCAACTCGTCGACTCAGGGCAATTTTTTCTCCCACTTCTGTGCATACTGGGTTGGTTAGCACAATCTTCCCCAAATCAGCCTTTACTGCACTGACTCTCCCTCCAGTAGATAAGGATCCTATGTTTACCATTAAAACTTCATTCTTTGATAATTTTTGCACCTGAAACAAGACATACAAAACTCTGAAACATAAGCTTTAGTATTTAAAATAACCTGCTCACACTAAGCCAGCATTATTTAGCAACACAATTCCTCAAATGAAGAAAAATACCACAGACAGTATTGAACATTATTACCTAACTGCCACAAAAAACGATACAGCTGAGAAATGCAAAAACCATACACATCCCACACAAAATATGTATGGGATATGCATATGTATTTTATGCATACGTATATTATTTTATAGTACTTTAAGTTACTCTGACATGAATTCCTATTCCTCTGAAGAGCTTTATTCTGTAAAATTAGAGGTAACAGTTTTGCAACAACCATACACAAACAGGGAAACAAAATTACTACATCAAAAATGTAGGTATTAATGAAACTTAGCACAAGATATTAAAACAGAAATCAGAAAAAAATACATGAAATACCTTTTTTTTTTTTTTTTTAAAAAGGGTACAGACCTTTGCAGCTTTCTTGTCCCCTTCAGTGCGCACACCTAATAGTCGTCTCAGCAGGAAATAGGAAATTTCTAGCTCTGTAAATATTTCAGGCAGTGCTCCAACTGCACCAAGAACTTGCCCTACCATTCGGTCAGCCCGACACAAAGTTGGATCGATCTTAGTTCCAACACCTACAACATAACAAGGAAAGTCCCAAGGAGTAATCGAAAGGTAGGTGTCACATTTACGTATTAAAATATTTGAATGAAACCTGAAAACAAACTGAGAATGTACTGTGAATTCCCTGTGAACTTGGACAGCCCTTTCAGAATGCCAGCAAGACTGATCTGTCTAAACACATGAAGAGATATTCTACCGTTATAGCTGATACAATTAACAGTTCAAGTTGATATAAGTTGGCTAGTGACAGCCAGGAAAATTATTTCCTAAATATCTAATTGTCACACACATTGTCTCCTTCTACATCTAAGTATTTGAAATTGCTCATAACCCTTTTGGTTTCACTTAGCAATGAATTTCAGTAACCAAGCGTTTTCAAAAAGCGTTAAACAGAGAGATCTTTCTGTAAGAGACTATCCTTACCTATAAGACCTCCTGGAGCAGCGTACTGTAGATCATTGTGTTCTGCAAACAGTGACACGATTTTGGAAAAGATTGGCTTACACATGAGTTTCCCTTCACTGTCCTTAGACACAATACCAGGCCGGACCTCAATTTCCTGACCAACCTAATTACAAAAGTCAAAAAGTGGTTAACAGGTTGTTTCACAGGAACATGAAGAAACTACTAGTCATAGGTAAGACAACTTATTCCAATGCCCACTGTTAATACAAATCCTTTGTTTTGGGCTACTGTGGAACTTTTAAGACTTTGGCACTGCTTAATGCAAGTCAGAAAATACCTAAAGCTCTGTATCTTGCAGCCAATCAAACAATTGCTTTTCCTTCCAATTAATTTTAAATAACTGCTTTTGCAAAGGATATTTATCAGCTTTAATTCTGACATACAAATTAAGGTGTGTTTTTAATGACATTTCATTTAGAAGCGTTACAGCACCAATAAAAATTGAGTTAATTTGATCTGTGTAACTGACCATTGATAAACAAGACAAAGAAAATACAAGTCAAATGCTCAAAGACAGTTTGCTTTCCGGTCTAATACAGTAACTTTTACAGTTCCCACCCACTGACAGTATTCCACAAGAAAAAAATATTTACAGAATACTTAAGTAGGGAAGTGAGACCTGTGGGAACCCACATACACTTCAGAAGTACCTTTAAAGTTTTTCCCCTTCCTCCACAGAATAATTGAGAAAGTAAGAGTGGTGGGACAGGAAAAAAGCAATTAGCTCCCTCAACTTTTGTTAAGCAATGAAAACAGTATCATTAGTAAGAAAAGTTAATATAGAAACATATTTTAAACATAATTTTAAAAAAATCAGTGTTTCTTGTTACAGTATTTTAAAACAGGAAAGTGGCAATGAGGCACATACAGACAGGATAGGTGCCACCTGACTGTATTCTTGTTTAAGAGAAAATCACCTACATAGATTAATTTTGTACTAAAAATGTACAAAAACTACTCATTATCACTAAAAATCTCCAAAAAGAGAGAAAAGGTTACCTTTAAAACACCCTTTAGAATACTGCCACCAGCTACTCCCCCCTTAAGGTCATCCACTTCACAGCCAGGCTTGTTGACATCAAAAGATCTAATTACTGAAAAGGACAATAAACAAGTTTATATTTAAGAGCCAGTTTTCAAAGAATGTGTGTTTTTTTCCAACAACAATTTTGATTGCTTCCTTATCCTTATGAAGGTATACAACTATTTATGAAAACATAATTCAGAGAGAATAAAACATGAGTATTTAGCTGATTTGTTCTCAAATCCATTTAAGCAGCTCATATATATAACAGTATTTTAAAAATCTATTTCTGCATAACACACATTAAGTTAAATATCAATACCTGAAAAAGAAAGCAATGATCAGCTATTTAGAAAACTTCAATATTCACGTCAACTTCTTTGTAACCTTGTTTTAATGTACTCCATTCATATGCACTATGAACATGTTCTGTGGGTTTGGGGGGAAGAGGCAAAAGTGTGCTTTTATTGTAGTGGAACTGAATTTCAAAATATGCTGTACAAGAACAGAGGTTTTTTAATACAGAAAATTTAACCACGCTACCCTAATTATAGGATTTTCATGTAAATTATTTTTCAAATCAAACAGCCTGTCAATACTTTGTTAAATCAAATTTAAATTCACAGCAATTAATGTTTAAGATTCTGACAAATTTCTCATCTTTATTGCATTTTACTACTGTTGGACACAGAGAATATATACAAAAGAACAATTACCTTGGAGAGATTTAACTGGATTAATTTAGCTATCAACAAATTATACAGCTCTCAGGAAAGAGTTTTAAAGAGCAAACTGAACACTCCTTTTAGGCCCACGTCTTTTTAGAGCATTCTGCAACATGCTATTCTGAGTGTAGGTAAAGGTAGGAAACATTTAATCACAAAAGCCCAAAGATAAGCATTTACATACCAATAAGCCTTGGTTCGGATGTGAAGTCTCGCAAAGGGACTGGGATTTTCTTCACTATATACTCACAGACTACCTCAATGTTGTATTTCAGCTGTGCTGAGATTGGAATTATTGGAGCTCCTTCTGCAACTGTACCTAGAACAAGTTCCACATCAAGTCTTAATATAGTATTTATAGAAGCATGACCAAGCCTTCTGTCATTGTTAAAAGCACAAATGAAGTTTGAAGCACACTTTACACGTATTTCCCAAAGCAGTATCACAACATACACCCTTCCCTTCAACATCTTAGCTCAAGCCAGCCAGACCTACTTTTCAAGGCAGTCTGAAACAACCTTCATGTTGCCACTGGACAACTCCATACAGAGGAGTTTTACAGTTGCTCTATGAAAATTGTGAAAGGTAATCTGCTTCTTTGTGAGCAGAAAAAGTCTTAAAAGAATTTCCTCAGAGAGATCAGATATCTAATCATTTGATACACTGGTATTCATTTTACAGTCAGTTTTCGTGAACTAAAACATGAAGCACAACTCCAATGGCTTTTTTTTTTTTTTAGATTAACAGACCATGTACACCAGTAAAGTCCAAGCAAGGGATTTTCTATATGTTTACAAAAAAACATCTCTATGTCCCAACACTGAATAACTTCCACCACCGACTGGATTTCTGCTGGTGAAAACTTACCTTGTACAAATGCAAGAATCTGTTCATACTGTTCTTTAGCCTGGCTCTCTTTCACCAAATCAATCTTATTCTGCAGAATCAAAATGTGTTTCAGTTTCATGATTTCTATAGCAGCTAGATGTTCTGAGGTCTGGGGTTGAGGGCATGACTCATTGCCAGCTGGAAGAAGAAAAGGGACTGTGATACAGAAACTAGAGAGATAGACAAAACTCCTGCACTTAAGACATCTTTCTGTTGTGCCTTTATAAAAAAAGTCAGCCCCCAGTAAGCTACATGTGAAGTACCCACACTTTCCCAGAACTGCTGGATTCAGCATCCACACAATATGACAGATGAGTGGTTGCAAGAACAGTCTGCCGTTCTACTTGCTCCCAACGGAAACAGATTTAAAGTTTCCAAAGGCGCTGACAGCTAACTCACGTCTACTTGAATCATGCCGTCCTCTAGGTCTCAGTACTGACTGTACTGGACCTTTCAAGAAAGGTCTTAAAATTCTTTAATGTTTTCTTATCACTAACAATAAAACCAGCAACATCCCCAAACTGTATGGCAGACAGCAAAAATATTAAGTTCGTGAAAAGGGCAGTTATCAGTACAGTTGGCCATCCAAGAAGCCAACTTTGACCCAATGCGCCATTATGATGGTTAATTTCACTTAAGTTTGGTCTATCACACTTTATAGACTTAAACTATCACTCCTCTGTTTATCAGTTATCTCGGACTATTTAAACTTCAATATCTGAAGTTGCTGTTCTTGTTTGTTGACATGCCCTGTCCAGATAATGTAATTGCTATGTATCCCTGTAGAGAATTACATTGTTTCACAGGCATATAAAAATGAGTTTTACTCGCTTCTGATCACTTGCAAATCAGAACAATTGTTTTAATCAAGCTATATCTCCTGTATCCTGGATTTTGCCCATATTCACCTGGATTTACTGTTCATACTGATGTCTGTGTACTCTCCTATATGACTAAGACTACATATTTAAAGCAAACTGAAGCTTCAAAGAAAAGTCAAAAGTAACTGTATCCAATGCATTTCCATAAAATATAAATGTTACAGTAGTATTCCACTACAGAGATTCATCTTGGCCAACTGATGGCTACCAGGCTATTGAGTATGTACAGCTGTGTTTAAAAAAAGAGCTTGTCGGAGTGTATTTTCACTGTAACATCACTTAAGCTTCTCAAACACATCTCAAAAGAATTCTCTTGTTTTAACAACTCACCCCACTAGATTTCAAAACCCATATAAAGCTGGCTTATGGTATTAAAAAAATAGAGCCCTGCTTTCGTGTAACAGTTATTACCTATCAACAGTAAAGCTGCATCCATTACTGCTGCACCGTTCAACATAGTAGCCATCAAAATATCATGGCCAGGACAATCCACAAAAGAGACATGCCTGTTGTGGAAGGTGAGAAAAAGCCAAGAGCCAGTTATCAACAATTTTTCTGATTTATATGAATGGTTAAGCAGATACCCAAGTTAAAATAAATAAATAAAAACAAATAGGACAAGTTTAAATAAATAAATAAGCAAACAAAATTTCGAGACAGCTGCTGAGAAGTAATATATTAAAAGTATACACATAAGAGCACAAAGACTATGGAAAGGCTACTGACGGCTACGGAAAGGCTTTCTGAGTTCTAAGATTCAATACCATATATTCACACTAGTTATTGCTTTAATATTTCAAAAAGTTACATGGAAATTAGACTAGATTTAAATGCACCAGAACAAAAAACCACAGGATATAGCACATTATATGCCATTTCTCTTATCTCTTTTAAGATGTCTCACACTCCAATTTTAGAAAATTATGCATCTTTAATTACATAGTTACAATTGCACTTCAAAGATTTATCCAGAGACAGCACTGCAGTTGCTAGCTCCAATCTTATGGATTTGTTGTGCAGCTGATAACAGTCAATGCACTACATTCTTGTGTGAACCTATTTAATGAAGAAACCTTGCAGCATGCCACCAAAAAGCAAAAGACTAATTTTCCGTTTCGCCAACAACATTAAAAATCTACAATAAGCAAATAAACAGCAAGATAAAGAACCTAAAGCTTTAAAGCAATAGCTTAACAACAGCTGCACAACAATCACACTCCGACAGAAGCTATTGTTGGAACTAGTGCTCTACCGGGAATCTGAGGAAAAGGAGGAAATACATGACTACAGCAGAATGCGTATTTTATACGTAAGCGTGAACCAGGAATCCTGTCATACAGCTGCCTTTGTGACTACTCTCATTTGAGCAATCATTGTACGGACTCACACAACCACGGCTGTGATTACGATGCTTGCATAATGACCACGCTATGCTTGTGAAGTAAATCAAGGACACCTGTCCTCCAGTACTAAGAATCAGGCTTTAACAGATTCCTTTTTAGAACTAGGAAAACTTTTCTGGCTCTATGGGAAAAAAGAGAGTTTAAAAGGTCACACATCAGAAATGAATTTTAATGATGAGTTTGCAAAGTCCACATTAGTTCTTACTCTAGTGGCTTGAAAAATGTACTTACGGTAAGAGTAGAACAAAGCATCGTTTCACTTCAGAGTCCTGCAAACACCCAATGACAGAGAACACAGTTGTGCTCTGCGCTGGACGGTGCACCACAACTAATAAAACCAACGCAAGTTAAACGATGCCTTAGATCAGGGGTGCCCAATCTCAGCATCTACGAGCATGAGGTCTGTTATCATTCAGCTCACAGCTCAATCCTTTCTATTTTCAGTTCCGTAAAGGAAATGCAAATAAAAAAAAAATACAATTTGTACCACTCATTTTACAGCAGCTACCTGACTAGTTTGAAATTCCCTTTGGTGCCAGGAATATCTGTAGGGAACTCATCTGGGGTGCTACTTCCACAGGATCGGTAACACTCTGGTCGGGAACAGCTTGGGTCATCCAGCTTGTAAATCTGGAAGTAATTTTTAAAAATAGAGAAGTTTAATTAACTGATAATTATTTATAAGCTTACATCCACCCTCAAATGTATCGGCAACATACTTGCTCTATATTTCTAGCAATAACTCACCTTTGCATTAGCATAGCCCAGCTTGATTGTGATATTTCTTTCCAGTTCATTTTTAAATCTGACAGTATGAACTCCAGATATAGCTTTGACTACTGTCGACTTTCCATGGGCTACGTGGCCAATTGTACCTATGGTTTAAAAACAAATGTTTGTCAATAAACCATTGTTTAATTTGCGCAGCGTTCAACTACGGTCAACACCTAATTACCCCAAACTCTCTGGAGACAGCGAGCCCAGTGGTACCATCACAATAAATATGGGTTTCTTAAGGGCTTTTGTTTAAACAAACGACATCCTAGAACTGTCTCTCGATGCACTGATCTTTGCATTGTTGTGATTTGCATTTTCATGAAAGCAACTTCAACATGTAATCTTAAGGTATAATAAACTTTATTTTAGCAACTACACCCCACATTATTCAACGTGGTGTTCTTGAAGTAAAATCACGGTGCTTTTCAAGTTAAAATGGTTTGACAAGTCTCTTCCTGCATCTTGACAAAATTTATAATAAGAATACCTTATCTACAGTACTGTGCTTCAGTAAGAATTTCTTAAATTTTTTCAACACGGGTACCATATGCTAACACATGAGCACCACAAAGACTTACGTTACTATGCCCCGGCCCCCCCCCCCCCCCCCCCTTTTTTTTTTTTTTAGGAATTTGTTGTTACCTATATTAATTGTGGCTTGTCTGCTGATGACTTCTGGTGACAGAGGCGTCAGCTTGGTAACATCCTGTATGAAGGAGATTTTACAATTTATTCATCTTGGATTTAAATGTTTAGAGTGATATATGTATTGGCTTAAAATTTATCCAGTAGCTCCATTAAGCAAAATCCAACCAAGCTCATTAAAACATCTCTAGTTACGGATTTCATTTTTAAAGTATACAAAATAGAACAAAAAGGAAACAAAAGCCTCCAATCAGAAGAGGTTGTAAAGTGTTAAAGAAAGAAGGAAGAAAAGTAAACAAAACAAAAAGATTCAACGGAAGCTCTAAAACCAAAAATACCCTGCACCCATCCCCAAATTGAACTGGGCGCAACATGCAAATGCAAATTAACTTTCCATGGGTTACACAGCCAACTGTACTCATATTTTTTTAAAAAAAAGTCTGTCAATAGACAGTTGTTGAATTTTCTTCAAGATTAAGGTTTCATTATAGTAAATATATAATTACGTGTATATTTGCAGCTTTGGAGTAAGTAGGTCCAGAGACAGTCATTAACACCATGGTTTTGATTCTGATTTTTTGAATGAGAACTTCTTCCTCAAATACTGTTACTCCCACCAGAAAACAAAAAAAAAAAAAAGAAAAGAAAAAAGAAACTGTTGTCCTCAGCAGAATGCTGCTGGAACCTACTGGTAGCGCCTGGCCAAATACATTCCGTATAGCGACTGCATTGAATTTATATGGAGGAGCTGCTGGCTTCAAGGGAAGATTCCACAAAGCCAGGAAGCCTTCATTGCAAACCAGGATGTAAGTATCTGTGAAATCCTGTAGCGTTTACAGGGCTATGCAGGCAGGTTCTCGACGTGACAACCAAATAAAGTTAACCATAACCTTGTCATACCACCCACTATATTCTCAAGTACTACACGAATAAAATGTTCGGGTTCAAAGCAAGTTCTGCCCACCTACCACGATCATATTTATACTTCTTGTTCGCCTGCCTTACGGCGGTCGGGCTGGCCGAGGCCAGCGGCGGGGCGGCGACCTGCAGATGGCACTGCGCAGCAGGACGACGGGCACGCGCGGCTCGACGCGAACCCTGTCATCGCCAAACTCGTTCCTCGAGCACGCAACGAGGCACGCACGCGGTTTCTTCTTCAAGACCGGCATAACGCTAAGCTAAGCTACAAGCTCCGGCCGGCTCGTCGGGCCGCACCGAAGGGCCGAGTGAAAAAAGGGCAGAAAAGGAGTGAAAAAAGGGCAGAAGAGGGCCAGCAGCTACACCCCAGCAGCGCGGGGAGGAGGCTCAGAAGCCTTTTGAAACGATCAGCAAGCTTCACTGACGAAACTAACGTACTTAAGCATGAAACTAAGACGGCTAAGTTTCACTAGCAGAGACTAACAGGCTTAGTTATGACACAAAAAGGTTAAATTACACTGAGGAAGATCCACGTATTTGGGTGTGAGGCTAAAAGGAAGGCCCGCACGGCCACGGGAAGAGACCGAGACCGAGACCCGAGACCCGGCCCCGGCCCCGGCCCCGGCCCCGGCCCCGGCCCCGGCCCCGGCCCCGGCCCCCGGCCCCCGGCCCCCGGCCCCCGGCCCCCGGCCCCCGTTCGCCGCCCGTCCCGTTCCCTCACCAGGGTGCCGAGGTCCTGCCGGGAGAGGTGCGGCTGCCCCAGCGTCACCCCCGCCTCGTCCCCCGCCATCTTGGCCGCCAGAGGAAGCGGGGGCCGCCCGCGCGGCCGCCTGACCCCCGGCTCCGCTCCGCGCCGCCGCCGCCCTCACCGAGCCTCGCGGCCCTCCTCAACCCAGCGGGCAGAGCCCGGCGCGGGGCCGCCCCGCAGTGGGCGCAGCGGGGCGCCCGGCGGCACCGCCGCGGGGAGGGGGCGGCTCAGGCGCGGCGCGGGGCAGCCCCGGGAAGGCCCCCGCCGCCCTGCCGCCGGGTGATGCAACCCGGCCCCGCGTGCGGCAGCGTCGCCGGGGCGCCGAGGGCTTCGCGCATGCGCGGGGCGGGCGGAGCGGGAGCGGCGCGCGTGCGCCTGGCGCCCGCCGCCGGGTAACGGTCGCGGGCTGAGGGAAAGGGGGGAGGGGAGGGGAGGGGCGGCGCGTGGGGCGCTGAGGTAGCGGCCGCCTTAACGGCTGCTCTAACGGCCGCCGCGGGGATCGGGCGTCGCCGTGGACGGGGGGGGTGAAGACGTCAACGTCTGTCACTGCGCGTCTAGCGGCTTGGACATGGAGGTGTGTTGCGGGCGGTGAGGGGCGCGATGTAAAAGGCAGGTGGGTTACCTCCCCCGCGTGAGAGCCGCGCGTGCCCGCGTGCGCTGCAAGTGAGCGCACCCAGTTCGACGGCTGATCAGCTCAGCGGCTTTAACGGCAAAATGTCGCTGTGCGTGTGCTGGTAATCTCCGCTGGCCATCAGCCTAACGCGATTTTGAATGCCAGCCTTTCCCTTGTTACTGGCTTCTGGAGGCTGAGCGCTGTAGGGAACTGATATAAGGCCCTGCTCCAAGACACGAGCTTTTTTTACACCAAACAGCCCAAAAACCCCACCAAATGCGTGCTGTGTTCAGCAACGTAACGTGTTAAAACGTGTTTACAAAAAAAACGTGTTAAAAATGGAATAAAATCCCTGATCAGTGCTGACAGCCATTTTAGAGACTTAACAGAGACTAACTGCCAGATTCACAACCCTCCCTCGTGGGGAATTGAATTGACTTCTTCTCCATGGGAACTTCTTAAAGGCCTAGGGGATATTGCTACTGTAACAGGATTTCTTCAATGATCAGAGCAACTGGTTTCACAATAAGTAACCGCTGTCAAATTCATCCGCGTTCATCAACAGCGGTTTTGCTTACTGGAAAATGTGGAGGTTCCCAGATTTTGCCTGGCTAACTGCTTGGGTGAAAACAATAGGTCTCGGGCACACAGCACACATGTGATTGAAACGCGATGATGGAAATCTGTACAAAACTGGTATGCCTGGTTTAACAACGCGCGTAACCTCCAACTTTCACAAATACTATTTCCATACTTTCCTGATACAAGATCCAGGAGTGACTTCTGCTCTATATACCAATAGCAAATACATTGCCAGCAGTCTTGTTTTGAAGAAAAGAATACAAGAATGTGGTAAGAAACCGTACAGTAATGATGTTGCCAGTGACAAAATGTATTATGTCTTGCAACCCAGTAATTCTGCACAAAAATAAAACACATTTTCATTTCTAGTCTTTCATCAGGCCACATGATGTTTTACATAAGAATTATAAATATCTTGCTTTTGGGAAAAACAATATATGCTTATGACAGATATACAAATTATAGTGAGAACATGATGTAGTACTTGAATGTAGTTGCCTCGACATCAGGCATGAAAATGAGCTGAAAATACTAGACTCTATAGTTACTTAGCTATATACTTATGCAGTAATGCAGTGCAATATAAAATTACAGAAACAGCTTTTGTCACGTTTGCAGAAATCTTTAGAAATGATTTAATCCCTGCCAAGAATTCTGCCAGGAATCTGAAAAAATACACAAACGGTTGCTCCTATTTTAAACAATGAAAAGCTACATTTTGCATATTCTGATGTTTTATTACTAGGGTTCACTGTATTTGGGAATATGTGTAGTATGAAGAAAAATGAAAGTCTAAAGACTGCAAATGTCAAATCAAAACAAGACAAAAACGTTTCTGGGAACTGTCAAGTATATGATACACACATGCATAAATTTAATGTCGAAATTATAGAAATGAAATAGTGAACTACATACTAATATAACTCAAAAACTTATGTCCAGAATTTTATTAATTTCAATAGTCTCACTTAAGCCAATGGTAACTACTTAATAACCGAGGTTGTACAGATACCTAAATGAGAGGAGACAACCTAAATCTCTATGTAAATTAGTATTAGTTAAGGTAGTATTGACCCTACTGGTTGCTGACTAGGGCCCAAATTTAACAGTCTTACATTTTTAGTTAGGAGATTGCAGCATTATTAACAAGTTTTGTCTTTTACACTAGAGGCAAATTGTCCGATGTGGAGGAGGAGTGTTTTTTTGTTAATACTCTTTAATACGTTAATACATGTTTTAATAATGATGAGAATAAGAATGTAAAAACTGCTGGCTTGCTTTGTTTGCTTTTTTTGCCAGGTTTGAGGTCCATTTCTATGGCAGTATATAGGAGAGACCTGAAGATCATCTTACACCTCAGCTTGCCACAAACTGCAAACAGCAAAATGACAGTCAGGTAAAACCAAAACAGCCTGGCTAGCTTTTTCTGCCTTCCCTGACCTGTGAAGGTCAAAAGTCTGACGAGGGCAGAGGGATGCGTGATGTTTCAGTTGTATGGTTTCTGCACGTGTGAAACGTATTCTGTAGTGATTCTCCTTGTCAAAGCATGAGATAGGAGCGGTGTGGTATGTGCTTGATACAGCAGAAGACATATCCTGTGAATAAGGAAGAGCTGTCTTTTTGAGGCTGAGGAGGCAGGAATGGTAGCTGCTTTGGGATAGCGGGTGCAGAAAGGTCAGTTGTTTCACTGTAACTGCACAAGTAACAGGTTTTGAAACAGTGACCGGGGAAACGGGGCAAATTTACTGCGTGAGTAAGCGCATGAGGTGGAACGGTATGAAGTCGGCTGAGCAGAGAGAGGTCAGGTCACCGGTATGAGGGAGTGAATGGGAGCAGGTTGTTTGTAACGTGGAGTAAGTAGGCCATGAGGGAGCAGCAGGAGGTCAGTTGAACAGAGTGGGAATAGCAGTGGGAAGTCTTTTGTGAAGCTGAGCACGGAGTAACTGGTTGATTGTGCGAAGCTGTGAAAGGTGGGATAGACCTTCAGATTGGGGGTGGCAGTTCTAGAGGAGTTGTGCTGTTGTTTTATTAATCGAGAGTGGGGTGGGGGTGGTAACGAATGGCTGAAAATTGACAGCGAAGGGGATGGGAACAGCAGTATACACGGGGAGGATGGCGGCGTGCGTGCAGCCTGTCACTTAAAGCAGAGAGTGACATAGCAGGTAGCACAGGGTTTGAGGGTGGCAGGGCCAGACCAAAGGTCCGACAGTGCCCGTGTGGTGTCGTTAGATAGGCGGGAAGGTCGGGTTTTCTTTTGACCTCTTACAGTAAAGCAAGGAGGTGAAGTCTGGGCTACGGCAAAGCCCCGCGCAGTCAGTCCGCAGGGAGCCGCGTGCAGTTCGTTGCTCGGGGCTGTGCTGTGCAGACGGGGCTGGCGGCCCTGACCCGCTGGGCTTCGGTGACCTGGTTCCCACAGCGGCCGCCGGGGCTGCCCGTGACGAGCGAGGCGGCTCGGATCAGCCTGCAGCTCCCGCAGCCGGCCAGCTGCGAGGGGGAGGAGTCGCGCCAGCTCCTGCGAGGGCTCGCTGTCGCTCGGAGCGCGTTCCGGTACAACATCCCCGCGGTGCCCGAGGGGGCCGCTGCCAAGCCGAGGCGAGGCTGGCGGGCCGCGGGGCGAAGCCAAGCCCCGGAGCCCCCACAGGTGGATGCTCGCGGGCGGGGAGCCAAGCAGATGACGCTCCTCGGCACGGCTCTCCCGATCCCCAGCGGCCGGCGGCCGCTGCTAGCCCCCGGTAAGAGACCTGCCTCCCAGGGGCCCGCCGGGCTCCGGGCCGGCTCCGGGCCGGGTAGGCGTGCGGGGCCGGGCCGGGCCGGGCCGCGGGCGGGGGAGCGGCGGCCGCCTCGTGCCGCCCGGGGCGCGGCCCCTCCCGCGGGCTGCCGGCCGCTCGGCGGGCCCGCAGGTGGCGGCGGAAGTGACGGGCGGCGCGGGGCGCCTGCGGCGGGGGAACATGGCGCCTGCGGCCGCGCCGGGCAGCGCGGGAGGTACGCGGGGGGCGGGCGGCGGGGCCCGGCCGGGAGCGCCCCTGGCCGAGCGGAGCGGAGCGTGGCGCGGCGCGGCTCCCCGGCTCCCCCCGAGCGCGGACCGCGGGGAGGAGGGAGCTCAGGGTCCCCCCTTCTTCCTCCTTCTCCGCCTCTTCTCCTCCTCCCGACTTTGCCTCAGCCCTCGCCGCTCTCCCCAGCCCCGCGGCGCGTCCCGCCGCTGCCACCGCCTCCGGCTGTATGTTACACGGAGGGCACCCTCTCCGCTGGTCCTGCGGGAGGAGCCGCGTCTTCAGCGCCGCTGCCGCCGAGAGGTAGGCGAAGCCGACAGCCTTGCCGCTGCCGTCAGCTCCGCCGAGGGCGGCCCGGGCCCCCTCGCCTCCACCGGTCTCCGGGGCCCTCCTCCTCCGCTCCGCCCGCAGAACCCGGCGGGGGTAGCGAGCTCCGTGCCAACGGCCGCCGGGGAGGGGGCGGCGGGCACGGCTGGGCCGCGGCGGGCTGCCGGGAGAGCTGGGACTCCCAGCGCGGCCTCGCGGGACCCGGCGGCCCGTCTGGACCTGCCGGCCCTCCTGCCCCGTTGGTCGGGGCCACTCAGCCGTGTGGGACGTGTCGGTAGGAGAGCTGAAGTAGGTCAGCCGAGCGCCTGCCGCAGGAAGGGCTACTTTGCGATCGGCAGCATTAGAAAATACAGTGGTTACTGGTAGCAGGAGTAGCCTACCACTCAGGATTGGTACTGAGGCTTCTACCTGTTTTGGTAAACGCATAAATGTCACTTAAAAACTTAGTCTTTTTCATTCCTTTAAATGAAGAATAGGGGAACCATAAAGCTGTTACCCGATAAAAAGGCAGAACTGCTGAGGTGTGGCGTCCTGTTAACTTCTTTGTTGTGTCATATACCTGTTCCTAAGATGTAACCCAGCTCTTTCACTGCCATCACCCCAGTTCACTCTCGGATCCCCTTGGCATACCACCATGTGTCAACAGCCTTTCTGTGTTTTTTCCTTCCAACACCTAGCCAATGTGTTTAATTTCTACCACATGTCCTATAAACTTTCCCACCGTCACTCATCTCCTTTCACTTTCCTTAATTATATCCTGTAGCTGGTTTGGATCTACATGTGCTGATTTGCCTTTCAGCAGGCGAAGCAGAACAGATAAGTTGAGCTCACGCTGGAGGTAGTACTGGGTCTTTTTGTTTGGGTAGCTGCCAGTTTGGTGCAGATTTGTAGAAGTTTGAGACTTCTGTCCTGACAAATGAAGTTGGCACTTGACAGTGGAGTCAAAAGCTGTGCATCTTGGACAAACGGCACAATCTCATCATTCTTATTTTCTCAGAGGACTACTAAAAAGGCATGTCTGAGTTAGCAGTAAATTTACTGATGATAACAAAAAAGTCAATGAGTTTTAAGAAGTAGTTAAAATATCCTAAGTTGTATTAAAATAATTTTTACTGAAGTAGTATCATACAGCTTATTACCTTTTATCATGCTAAAACTGTATGTGCTAAAAGCCTAAACACTTTGCTGTAAACATGTAGGATTAGATTTTTTGTTATTGAGTAGGAAATACTTAATTTGATACTTCTCTGTATAAAATACACTGTGATGTTCTTAGTATCGTAACAATGAGAAAAATCACTGGTCCTAATATTTCTGACGTTTGATAAAATTAATCATTATATACATTACAAATACATAAGTAATGTTGACACTTAGGTAGGGTGGTCCTTCTTCTTTGAGAGCAGTGGCAAATTCATAGTTTTCATCCCTGCCATCATGTAACTCTTACATATTAGTGTTATAAGTTTTTCTTGTTAGAGACGATTCTCATTCTTACGGCTCTATTAGAAATATTTTAGACTGCGTGGTCTGACATCAGTAAATGTAGCTGGAACAGCATTGGGCTGCGCTTGTTCTTAGCTCTGGCGCATGTTTTTTAGAAAGGTGTAGCTGCAGTGATAATTTAGCCAAATGGTTTAAAAATCTCTCCGTGTCTGTGAGGTGCAATTACGTCATCCACTTAATGTTAATTCATGGGACAGAAACTGAGTTTAGATTCAGTCAGGTGAGGTTAAACTGGTCAAGCAACTACAGCAGCTTAATATGTCTAGCAGTCTTAAAAAGCTTGTCAAGCATCCACTTTCATCAGACACCTTTTGATTATCGTCCTAAAGCTTGATTTAAGGGCTCATCTGGGGAGCATATTATTATTCTCTGGTATTGCTAGCGTTGTAAAATGCGAAGTTTCTGACAAAATCTGTTAGTATTCATCTAAATTGAATGTATGTGATACTTAAACTCTTCAATAGTCTCTTAAAACGAAATGGTTCTATTTTTTGTGGGCTTATAACATTTGGATTCTTCAGTGCAGAAAGACTAAATTGGGTTGTAATGCCATTTTTTAGGAACAGAAAGCAATATCAGTTGAGAACCTCATCCATTATGAATACATATATCTAAGAGCAGCGACACATCTGCTTTGGGTTAGAGGTTTTTCCAAAACAAAACGCTCCTAGTACTGTACACTATAGTTGAAGCAGACTTCCAGTGTGACGTATAAGCGTGCAGAGCTGAGACGATCCACATGTCATTTAAGTATGTTTGGTTATAACTAGTTCTGATAACGCTTCTAGCATAACCGTGATGACCTCGCAGGCAACTGATGTGCTACAAAAATGCTGCTGCTGTTAAGAGCTGCTGTGGATTGCTTAGAGATAGCGACACAGGTAGAGACTGTCAGTGTCTGATGTATGCCCCTAAAAGAAATGCCTCGTGCAGTGGCTGGTTTTCAAGAGTACCCAAAGTGTTAGCTTCTGAAGTTCTGGCAGCATCGTTTCTTTGGCTCTGTGACTGTTAAGCTCGCAACTGGTCGCTTCTGAAGTAACTGGATGCTTTTGGAATTCTCACCTCGGGCTGGGTGAAGTCTTCAGCGTGAACTACCAGATAATGCTGAGAGGTTTAAGAGAAGTTGTTTTCAAAATTTAGGATTATAAAGGATTTTACACATGCAGAAACTTGATACGTTTCCTTGTTTCCTGCATCTCCAATTATTCTAGCAATGGAAAGTTTTGATATCCACTCTTACTGATCCTTTTCACTTTTATATAATTCCTTCCATTGTTGTTAGTGGGGAGCTGGGAGGAAAAATGGTGGTTCAGACAAAGTTTGGTGGGTTTAGTGTCAAACCATGTAAATAGAGGCCTAATTTGGGGGATAAATTATCTATACCATATAAGCATGTTTATACACTCATTGTCTGTCTGCATTCAAAGGCCCGTTTTTCAGTGACCGGTTCGTGCAATTGTGAGTGCTTTGCCTGGATGTAGTGTATTTTCACATACGTGTATAAAATCTGACTATGGAGAAATGTTGCGTTCGTGCAGGACAGTGTTAGTTTAAATAAAGTTAGTGAGAAAGAGTGCTCCTCAAAGCAGCTTTTGCTATATGCTTTGCTATATAAAGCGTACGTACTGGCTTTAAAATTTACATTTAAATGCATGCATTTGACAGATGAAAGGAATGGCATAGATGGAAGAGATTTCTGTTTTTTAAGCTCTATTTTAGTACTTTATGTTACCAAAACACGGCTATATATGCCTTGTGAAATATCTTTTGTGTAACCTGGAGATAGCGTTGTATTATGTGAAAAATTGTGGTTCAGCTGTGTTCACATAGATGCTTTCTTAGAATTTCTATGAGGTAGGTGGTAGAATGAACAAGTAGTTCATATGAAGCTTGCTAGTTCTATCTCAGCATCACAGATGAGTTATTAAGGAACAGCAGGAAAGGAAAGCAGAAATTTGCCGTTCAGATGCTGTGCTCGATCATGTCAGTGCTTTACTAGGACAATACATTTCTATCCCTAGAAAGTGCACACAAGCTTCTGTATTAAATACAGATGCTTCTTTTTAGGGCACTTTTCAGGAAATACTGCTTTTGGATAGATTTTGAAATCAAGAAGGGCATGAGCCACAAGTAAGTATTCCATAACTTCCTTCTCAGTAGCCTGTGCATTTAGCCTCCATTTCTTCTACTTGTGACTAAAAGCCTCAGACCCTGAGGAAAGACGGTTCTCCTTGTTTGGCAAGAAAAAGCAGTCTGGAGCAGGCTTTTCAGACATTTATTACAACTGCAGAATAAAGATGAGAAATCAGTGTTCCAAGAAAGAGCTTTTACAGTCGCAGCGGAGTAGACTCTGTAATGCATTATGTGCTGAAAGAAGAAATGTCAGGAAAAGCTAACAAGGTTGAGCGTATTTCCCTTGTTTTTTTTTTCAGCAGAGAATCTTACTTCCTGTGCTGCATTACACTGATCAGCTCTAGTATGCGCAGGACAATGCAGAACGTCAGCTTTAGGCTTTTTTCCCTTTGCTGTTTATACATTGGAATTTTTTGTTCCATTTTTCTTGCGGATCACTGTAGGCTACATGTCTTCTGTCAAATCAAGTGTGCTATTGTGACTTGCATGGGTGGAAAAAAAATCTAACTCTGAATTTTGCATTTTTATTGAAAGTAAGAAAAAATTGTTACGTTATTGTCTTCTGGGAAATAAGCTGCAGCATTTGAATAGTGCATAGAATTACATCGAAGATTGCAAGTGTCTGCGTGGGAGGAATAGGATAGCTGTGCTTTAGAAAAATGACTTCCTTTGAGAGTATTTTGTATTGCTTTTTTAATATTTGAGCTACCATGTTGCTGTTTGCTTTTGACTTGGAATACTAGCTGTAGAAATGAAGATTTTTGCTGGTTGGTCATAATATGCATTTAACTTTTACCCTTTCAGTCTCTATTGAAGACTCTATAGAAAACTATTTTAACCCCTTGTTAAAGTATATGCACTGGCCAACACAATTTTGAGTTTTAAAGAAAATTGTAACTTCTGATATTGTGTATGGCTTTATACCAGAAAAAGAGTGTTTACTCCTTTTGTTTAATAGAGGGAGACGGGTAGTCTTCCCCTTGTTACTTGTAAAATTCTGAGGCTTCTTTAGATGGGGTTTTGGTGAAGTCTTATTTTTGTGTTTTCCTAAGAAATCCATTAAATGCAGTGTGATGTTTGGGAGGAAGCATTCTGAGATTGAAAATTGTAGACTTACTAAAAATAATATAAGCAGAGATGTGAAAAGAAGGATTAAGTGACTTAAAACATCACATTCTCTGAAACATTCTGAAATAATAACTTCAGAGTGTTCACTAGCTTGTTACTGTTGAGTTTTGTGGCTGACTTCTTATTTTAATACATTTTCTTTTTTTTAACCAAATAACCACCTCTAGGGAGATGTGAAAATTGGAACCTAGTAGGATTCCCTCTGTGCAGTTTTTTTTTTTAATGCCTTTTGGTGATTCCTACCACCTTACTTTTTCGATAGATTTAAATTTGAATGGTAATAGTTGTTTTTTTTTTTAACTACTGTTTAATCACATTTAAAAAAAAAAAAAAAAAAGCAGTTGCTATACAAGCACCTTGATCACAGAATCATGGGATGGCTGAAGTTGGAAGAGACCTCTGGAGAGGTTGTCTGGTCCAAGCCCCCTGCTCAAGCAGGGCCATCCACAGTCAGTTGCCTAGATCACTGTGTGATGCTGGTTTTTGGATATCGTGACTCTATTTATTTATCTAGATCATTAGAAAAACACCCCACTTGCTCCTCTCGAGTTGGTGCATTTACCTTCTGGGATTTGTCTCTGTTTATCTTCACTTGCTGACTTCTCCTTTTTGTTGCTTTGAGGGTGATGAGAGCACCCTTTTAAAGCCCTGAGTTCCTCTCGTTTGCAGAGTATGTATAATGTAATTATCTTTCTGAAATTAAGGGCAAAGGCCCCCAACATGTCTTACTGGTATTGTTCCTGTGTGGTCTTTATGTATGCAGTAACGTATGTACTGTTTTGAAGAAATCCCTCCCATGAGATTGTTGCCTTTGTGATGGGAAATCCCATTATTTTCAGATTATTATATGTTGCTTCAGTCACCTGGGGAATGTTCCTTCTCTTGAGACTTTTTTTGACCTTTTTTTTATATTTATTCTTCCGTTATTCTGTTCATGTCTCACATTAGCAGATGTCAACTGTCCTTCTGTCCTGTCATCTCCATTCACCTTGGAGTCGAAGCTGAGGCATATGCCTTAGTTATCTCCTAAAGAAATGTAGCTAACCCAGCTTTGCTGCCTTAGAATCCTACTAACCTTTGAACCCCTTGGCCAGTTTCAAACCAAATGGAGAGGTAGTTGTATATAGAAGTTGCTCTGTATTTTATGAAAATGGGGAGTTCATTTAAAGTAACCATTAAGTTTCATAGAGAGAAAAAAAATTAGTGTGAGCTTAGCTACTGTTAGACATCAGAGGACTGGAGGTGGAAGGGGAGGTGTTAGAAGTGCTCTAATGAAAGAAAAAAAAAAGTAACATTAGTGCTTGTCTTTTATTTAATATCACAGTTCCTATTGGAAAGCAAGTTCCTGAAGCCTGGCTTTATGTTTCCTCTTCAGTTTGTTGCTTCTTTTTGAGATGGTAGGAGTTAGAAAAGTAATTCTATCCTTTCTTGCTTTTATACAAGAATTATCAACAGCTAAGAGGAAAATATTTGATGATGATTTACCTTTCTGGTAGGGATGTGCTTTATTCAGGAACAAGGGATTCACAATAGGAAGCTCCAGAGCAGTTTGCATTTTCTCTCTTACCTTCAGTTGCATTGAAAGGAGTGTGCTATCATGGATACTGGATCACTGGAAAGTGTTTGGGTTGTCAGCTTTGTTCCCTTGTTGCTGCTCTTACTTTGAGGAATTTGAATTTTGTTTTAAGGCCCTAATTTGTCTGAATTGCTCCTGGCCTTAACTCTATTCTGTGATTGTCAGCAGGCTTCAACGGTATGGGAGTGGTGCCAATTCCACAAGGCGC
Organism: Cygnus atratus; assembly: GCF_013377495.2. Taxonomy (NCBI): domain Eukaryota; kingdom Metazoa; phylum Chordata; class Aves; order Anseriformes; family Anatidae; genus Cygnus; species Cygnus atratus. Next base: position 124,670,245 of record NC_066362.1, read on the forward strand.
GGCTACAAACACCCACACACCACTGTAGTTTTGTGTAGACAAAGAAAATCTCAGGTTTTGTTTTCCAGAATGGGTGTGGATGAGTTAAGGAGAGGAGGTGATTATCTGTTCATGGAGACTCATAAAATACATTGCCGACAGAATGGCAGCAGTCAGGATGTGGTGCTTAGGGTGCAACGTGGTAACTGCTCTCTGAACTTGTGGAACCTCGGCCAACCTGGTCGCTCTCTGGTTATGTTTTTCCCCGTGGTTTATTTTCTGCCAGGCTTAAGAGCTGAATGGGTTTTCCAGAGCAGTCCGATGAGCAGCAGAAACGGCACAAAGTAGGCAGCAGAAGCTTAGACTCCAGGATGAGGACAGAGGGAGAATGGGGTGCACCGTTGCCCTGTGAACAGTGATAAACAGTTAGGTTGGTTCAAGCTGTTTAATGGAACTGCACCCTAGCTAGCCCCCAGGAAGGTGAGCAAGATTTTGACAAATTCTTGGATTTTGAGTACTTTTTTTATACTGCTTTTTACTGATTATTGATCTTCCTTAACTTTTACAGGGCAAGATGGTGCTGGTCTTTATTTTCTTTTTGACTTAATTGTGGTTGACCCTAGCTTGCACAGAAGTAGTGCTTGAAAAGCGGTTAAGCTTCACTAAGCCCAGTAGATAAAATACAGTAGATAGAATATTATTTATTGTGACCTAATCCTGTCAGTGCTTCCTGTGGCCTTTAGTATTTTGTAGTTTATAAATCTCATTATGTAAATAATTCTGAGAATAAGAAACAAGAGGGAAAGTTGGACTATATCTTTATGGGAGAAACGAGACGCAAAAAACTTAAATAGTATATTCGAATCGCAAAATGTTTGATTTCCTAGAAATAACTTTTGAGTAAATTGATGTACATTTTTTAAGGAGGGTAATTTTTTATTTTTTTTATTGTTACACCTCGTACAGTTCTTCTACAGCTTGGTTCTGAAGTTAAGGAAGTTCCACTTCCTTTCTGAAACCTTTGATATTCAGGAGTGGGTGTTTTATTGCTCTCTTGAGATATCTCCTTTAGAAAGACTGGGGGGGAGGGGAAGGAGGGAGAACAATGGTGAGCTTTTTGGCATTGTATATTCATTATCTGACCACTAGGTAGTGTGGAGTGAGGAATTACTTTGGTATTACTGCATAGTTAAACTTGTTCATCAACCGATCTTTAAAAGGAGAATATTTGGGGGTGAAAAGTATTTGAATTTCCAGTCTTAAGTTGTTTCTTCAGTTAATTTTTCAGCTGAAGATAAAACCAAAAGGATGGGGAAGACTTAAGTCTTAGTGAAAGCAACTTAAGTTAGGATTTATCTGGTCAGGAAGAGTTTGTGATATGTTCGTTACTAGAAATAAAAATTTATTTTTATGTTTATTTTTTTCCCCCAGGTGATTCATGGCAGGGGACGTGGAAGGGTTTAGCTCCTCCATCCATGACACCAGTGTCTCTGCTGGATTCAGAGCACTGTATGAGGAGGGATTGCTTCTTGATGTCACACTTGTCATTGAAGACCACCAATTTCAGGCCCATAAAGCACTGCTTGCCACCCAGAGTGATTACTTCAGGATTATGTTCACAGCTGACATGCGGGAACGAGATCAGGACAAAATCCATTTGAAAGGTCTGACAGCTACAGGCTTCAGTCATGTCCTCCAGTTCATGTACTATGGAACTATTGAACTGAGTATGAACACTGTTCATGAAATCCTTCAGGCTGCCATGTATGTCCAGCTTATTGAGGTGGTAAAATTTTGCTGCTCTTTTCTCTTAGCTAAGATCTGCTTAGAAAACTGTGCAGAAATTATGAGACTTCTGGATGATTTTGGTGTAAACATCGAAGGAGTCAGGGAAAAATTGGACTCCTTTCTGCTAGAGAATTTTGTGCCGCTCATGTCCAGACCTGACTTCCTTTCATATCTGAGCTTCGAGAAGCTCATGTCTTACTTGGATAATGACCATCTGAGCAGGTTTCCAGAGATAGAGCTGTATGAAGCTGTTCAGGCCTGGCTGCGCCATGATAGAAGACGCTGGAGGCATACGGACACCATCATTCAGAACATCAGGTTTTGTTTGATGACACCATCCAGTGTTTTTGAGAAGGTTGGTGCATTTGAAAAGCAATAGACAGGATTCATCATTTAGCTAGGGCAGCATGCCATTAAATAGGTAAGATTCCCAGTCCTGTTAGGAGGAACAAAAAGATACCATTTATTTTTCTAGTATACCTGTAGAAGATAAACATCTTAAAGTATTGTCATCTGATTATTAGACAGTAGTATGTACAGTGGCTGGAGAACAGGTAGGTTTACAGTACATGTGTTTTAAGTGATTTCATATGGAAAGGATGCTTTAAAGTAAGGTCACCTGTATCAAGTTTTATTTTAATCATTCTTGTTTTCTACAAGTTGCTTCTTGCTTTCCAGAGATTTTGGGACTGCATGTGTCATGTAGGGCATATGTCATGACAAATGTTACCAATATAATCAAAACATACTGACTGTGGAGTTTGTGTGTTTTAAGTACTTTTTTAAAAAATTATAATTGTTTACAAATGAAAACTGTCATCTGCTGTTAAATCTGCAGGGTGTTTTTGTTGTTATTGTATCTTCAGTACTCGTGCTGTTACGCAGCAGTTGGAAGTAAGTCCTGATCCCTCAAAGATACACGTACATTTGATTTTATACAAGGCAAATAATGCAATCAAAAGTGATTGACAGTGTGAAACATAATGACTTCGAATATCAGAGGAATCTTTGTAATAGGTGATCTAAAATTTATCTGATGATTATGTATGTTGAGAGGTTAAGAGAACTTGCTTTTTCCACTGTTCTGTTGAAGAATAAACACAAAATGTTGTTCTTTAGCTCCTGAGAATCTCAGGAATATTTGTCAACAGAGAGCTAGAAAGCTCATAAGCAGCTCTCTCACAGGCTAGTAGCAGTAAAGGTATTCAAGTTAGGAGTTACTTAATTTGTGCTATTTTGTTTTAACAATGTTATTAATTTTGTGTGATCAGATGAAGTTTAACTTGTATGTTTTTCACCACCTAATGAATTAATAGGATTTAAGGCCCTCTGTTGGGCCTTAAATGGGTTGTTTTTTTGTGTGAATTGAGTAGACAACTTAATACATAAAATATATTGGTGATCCTGTATTAGCCTGTGGACATAAAATAAATCTAATTACCTAGAATTGTTTCAGAACACCAATGGAATGTTTATATTGGGTTAAAACATTTCCAGCTAGTAAGAGCTGGATTCTGCAAGATACCGTGTAGTGCCTTGTTTTTTATAAAGCTTTTTTACCTTTTTATGTAATTTAAGCCTTTCAGTAGGAAAACTGGTAGGATTCACTAGGTATTCTTAAAGTCGATTTAATAGGCTAAGATTCATGTGAAAGAGGCTTCAGCTCTTTGAGTTTTTGGGATAGAAGTTCAAGTATCAAGCTGTCTCCTGTCAAATTTCTGTAAGCGCAAGTGGAAAGTGCATGTTGATTTTTAGGATTATACTTAGGTGTAACTTCTGAAGTTGGTTTTGATATCACTGATATCTGTCCTGCATACACTGCTTTTCATGGTTTCTCTTGGCAGCTACCAAACAGATAGAACTTAAGGAGAGACGTTGTTTTCAGTGTCCCGGGTTATATACCCACATGTAAAAGCTTTATCTGTGAATGCCCTACCCATAACTGTAAGTGGCAACAGAGAGACTCCAGTGCGCTTTCTAAAGGGGGACAGTGCTATGTTCAGTACAGGGAAGCACAGCTAAATATGTGTGTTGTTCGTCACTGCAGCTAGAAATGTATTTGTCTTTTGACCTGCTAGAGAGCACTGAGTAATCCAACGTGACAAGCGACAAAGGACATCTGCAGTTGAAGCCAATGTGAAAAAAAAAAATACAAACCACTTTTTTTTTCTAATAAAAGAACATGTCTGTTAACTGTTCTGTCAGTAACTTGAGGAAAACCTGCTACTGTGTGTAGAAGGGGGAAGATATTGATTACTCTGCTTTCCTGGAGATCAAAAATCGACAAGAATTCCTCCTTCTCCTGAAGCCAGTGCATGGTAAACTGCATAAATGTACCAAATACAGTCTGAGGCTGACTCTTACGGTTCAGCAAGCTCAGTATTCACAATACACTCACTGACATGTCATATGTACTCTTATGTAACCTTCCTAACAGGCATTTCTGAGATGCCTGTCACTATGGTACATAAATAACTTACATAACGTAATTTTGCAAGTCGCAGTAAGGATACTTTTTGCCTCTTAGGCCATTCTGTTTCTTACAGCGTTTTAAAAAGAGATCTACAATCTGAGTGGTATGGCTTGTCTTTTTAAAAAGGAATTGATGAGTGACTGAGTTAATACCTCAAGACTGACATGCATTTGGGATGCACAAGAGAAGGTGTAGCCTGTTCGCTTGTTCTAAATGGTCCTGGAAAAGCTGCCCCTGAAGTAGGAATAGGTGCTTCTGTTGTTGTTTGGCTCTTAAAATAGATATATGAGGAAAATGGAAGGATAAATATAAGGATTCAGGGAAATTGTTTGAAAATAAAGGAAAGGTTCATGACTGAGAAGCACAAGTTCCACTAGACATTACATTTACCTTTATTTTAAACCTTTCCATAACTCTTGTAAGTCTTGAGGAAAGTTGAGTTTTTCTCTGTTATTGTATACAACCGTGTTATGCTTTCCCTTCATGTTTTGATTTTGATCTGTGTACTGCTCAGATGTAAATGTTTCAAAAATCTCTGTCCTTAAAACTTGGAAATTTTTTCAAATAACCATATTTTAGGGTGTGTTATGACTAGTCCGTACTGATTTATAAATTCTGAGTTTAAATCAGAAGCTTGCTAATCACTAGGTACATCAATTTGTACTTTAGAGCTACGATGAAAAGCACATTAATTAGTCCATCTTTGAGTATGTGCTTTTCTGTATCTAGCAAATCATTGCTTTTGAGAAGATGGCATTATAATTTTGTCATTGTGATTTTGTCTTTGATAAATGTATCTAATTTTTTTTTCTCACCTCCATATCTAGTAAATTACATATCAATATTTTCTACATATTTCATATGCTGAGGTTTAGAGTAAGCGTCTAGTGGATAAGGTTAGTGGTCCCCACTTCTCTTACATAGGTGCTGCACGTGATATTTTTCTGTCTGAAGGTTATCACTGACTTGGATAGACTTGCTAGCAGTATTTATTATGTGCTGAGCACCTCAATTCTGGCATGTAGATTTCTGGTTCTATCCTGATAGGAGAGTTCTTTGCAATTAGATTCCAGCTTCCCTGTGATTTCTCTTGCTGTTCCTTTTTTTTTTTTTTTTTTTTTTAACTGGGGAGACGCTCTGAGGGCATTGTTCTTGCTGTAGTCTTTTTCTCTTTTTATAGCTAGGCTGAAAAACACTATGTGATTTGTAGCACTTGCAGAATAGCCCTTCAAAGTCCTATGCAGGTACTGCCCAGTTTTCACACTGGTGGTGGGCTGTAACTAAGTAATCACCCATGCTAGAGAAAGGAAAAATTAAGTACAGCAGTTTACCTAGTGTCATGTATACTGATACTTGGTTGCAAAGTAATTTTGGTTGCTGCCCTTTCAGAGACATACATGTAACTTTTTAAATTTGACTGAATTTTGACTTGGAGTAAGCGTGTCAGAAATTTAATCATGTTTGTTGACAGGCTTGTAATCGTGTTTAGAATATGGCCAGAGATAAGTAGATGTGAAAATAATATGGATTGTAGCAGGGTTGATGGATCTTTTGTTTTGAGTCAGCTTAATCTCTAGTCAAATCTCAATTATTTATTATTATTATTTTGCAAGTAAGGTAGAGTTAGCTCTAGAAATCTGATATATACATATTCTTTGAAAAGACATAGCATAGCTTCTGTGTTCCTGGTAGTTGAGTTTGAGCTGCTTCACTTAGACATTCAGAATTAGCAGTTTTAGAAAACTCATGTACAATTTTATGACCTTTGAAATAGTTTTCTGCTTATGTGGCTAGAAATAGTACAGTTGTATTATGAGCCATCCAAATCTTTCTGTGTTTTCACCAGTTCTACATAAGGAGCTATGCTGATATCTACCTCAGATAATAACATGTTAAGAATTAGTTACTGATTTTACAAATAATAAATGTTTATTTTGGCCACTTCAGAAGTAGCCTTTCTATATTTTTTGTTAGCTTTTTACTAAAAGACCGAGTAACAAAAATACAAATAGAGCAAGAGTGGTAAATGGCTGCTGAAAAAAAAAAAAAAAGCTATGCTCTGAAGACAATCTTTTGTTAAAAACTTACCCTGCATTTCATTATCTTTCCTTCTGCTTATTAGTTTCCTTAATTGTTAAAGGGGAAAAATAAGACTGACATAGCATGGGGTATATTTGATCCTTTATAGGGCTCGCTTTTCAGACTAGATACTCTGATGTAAAGGCTTATATTTTGGGTTTATTCTTAGAATATAGTTGGAAAAATTCTTTAAATTGCGTGCATTGCAGTTCTGCAGGAAAATAGTCAATGATGAATAGTTGCTTTATTTCGGAGAATGAGAAGTCTTTACTGAGTGTCTCATGGATTCAAATTGAAGAAGAGAAAATGCGTTCCAGCTCCAATTTACTATGCCTGGAAGGATGATGGTAATTTTGGTAAAGTTTTGGTATTGGCTACCTGTAGGATGGCTGTGGAGGTAAATGGCTTTTAATTATTTTCTTCATCTTTTTTATGGAATGACACACTTCATTTTGTTCATGCTGTTTTCTGACTGTGTACCTAGAAGTCTGACTGTGAACCACTGTAACTAGTAGATGGTGCAATGAGATATTTCTCCTGTGGTTCTTTAGGCAGCTATGTCCCTACATTAATCCTGTGTCCTCGCAGACCCTCTAGGAAGGTTTTGTCCAGAAAACTGAAGAGTAATACTGGGAAGAATGCAAAAAAAAATCACAGGAGGGAAGATTTATCACCTGGATTAAATTTAATTTTTACAGTACGATTGGTGTTGGTAAGGAAGTCTGAATCAAACTTTCTGTGAGACCCTTCAGCAAGAGAACAGAAAGTCTCTCTAAACTCTGGGATTACTGTGAAGCACTTAACATTATTATCACTACAGAGCTGATGATGTACTTTTTACCATGCACGTTTGTTTTACTTCAGATTCATCACAGCGTACATTTCCATCTATCTGATGTTCTACACAGGCTTGTGAACATTCTCTTTAATTATATATTATATGTTGGTAGTTAGGTGCATGTTCTTTCTAGATCTTCTCCATTTGAACTTAACAGAAAAATATGGTCTGTTATTAAGCACTTAGATATTTTTTGGACAACTACTTTTTCTACTTACAGGTAATGGCAGAAGCCTACTCCTGAACACTGAGGGATTTCCTTCAGCATATTTTGGGTATCAGACAGCAGTTCTCACAAAAGGCTTGTTGTGGGCCATGCTTTTAATTTACCGAAACTAAAGCATATACAACTTTCTGTTGTATTTTAACCACTAAACACATAAATTTTAATGCTTGCTTCCCTTTTTTGATTATACACTCAAGTAACTAAAAGTATTATAAAATTATTCAAAAGTGTAGGTGTATGGGAAGTTTTCTTTACTGTGATCTGGATAGGACTTTCAAGTAATTCTAGAATATCTCACACAGATGAGATGAACACAGGTGAATGTGAAAGTGGGCAAACTGTTCTACAGTTGCCTTTCCTTTGTTCATATCAAGGAAGCGTGAACAGTCTCCGCTTGTTCCTGTAGACACATACCAGCATTCATCTTAGACCATCATTTGAGCCTCAGGAGAAGTATTGTTCCTGTATGGCAGAGGTGGTGCTGGTGAAAGGTGGAAGGCTAGCAACACTGATGTTTTTCCCCAACAGCAAAGTCTAGGAAGCCTCCAAGTACCTTTTCTTACTGGAGTACAGATAAACAGCGTATCACCCTGTTTTTTGTTTCTGAATATTGTAAGAATTCCCAGTGCTTACATATTTTCATCTGTTTAAGATTGTGTGTGTAGCTAATCAGACATAGGTCAGTCTGAGAGGGTTGTTTGTAACTGGTGGTTACGTTTGCTTCTTGATGTCTTTCTTACTGGTTTAAGGTAAGAGATTGAAGCTTTGCTTTGATGTTAGTGCCCTTGTCGAGAAAAGTAGTGGTAAACTACTAATCAATGGGCTCCTTGGCCTTGAGAGGCTGTCTCTGAAATAAGATAGATCCATCATTTCTTTTCGTGTACTCTCATGGTGTGAGGTTTAGGCTGTCTAAATAAAGGAGTAGAGTGATGAGGATATATGAAGCTTATGCCAGTTTCCAGCTGGCATTTTCATTTCTAGGTCTAAAGACAGAGTTGTAAAGACAGACTGATGAGGAAAGAAACAACACCTCCCATCTCAGCCAGCTTTTGATGGCATGCTTATTTTATGCATGCTGATCTTCCATAATCTTCTAAGAAAACTTCAGATGCATATAGGTAGAACAAAAATCGTCTGTCTTTTTGGTTCATTCCAGAAATGATAGCTTCAGTTTGGGTGCAAACAGTGTGAAATTGTAGTGCTGTGTTAGAATTTGAAAGTAACTTTTGAGGATACCCACCTTAATTGTCATTTTTGTTTTACTTATTTTTATTTAACTTACTGTTTATTTTATTTTGTTTGAATCTTTAAGTCTTTCTATGTTTTACCTGTGGTGGGATGTGGCTTGAAATGATTTTTTTGAAATGTGTATCTGATAGCAGAACGTCATGGTTACTATACAAGGAAGAGAAGCGATTAACAGAAAGCTAACATAATTTGTGTAGTCCTTGTTTAAGGAGCTATTTTATTCACAAGGTATAAACAATATTTGTTTCAAAACTGCTTTTCATATATGTGAAAACTCATTCACACCATAACCACTTACATAAGTGGTGGTCTGGGCTTTTGTCCCCTGGGAAAGGGAATAGGAGGAAGTGGGGGAACAGATGTTGAAATACAGTAGTTTCTGATGTTATTGTGTGGCTGCCTTGAAATTTTGGAGTTACCTGACACTTTTTCAGAGCATTGCTCCTCTTTTTGGAGCTGGTAGGAACTAAAGGTGTTGAGAATGTTTGAAAGCAATCCATTTTATTTGCGGAAGATACTGAGAGTTAGGATCAAATCTGATAGAGGATTTGTGGATTAGGCAACATTTGGGAGTGTTGTTGTTTTTTTGTTTGTTTTTTGATTTGTTTTAGAGGTGTAATTCAGAATGTTGCACAGACAGAGTGAAGCCTCTTTGAAGAGAGTCACATGGTGACTGAGCGCTTCTTGGAGTTACATAAATGAAAATGTTCAAATCAGATATGTTTTGGAATCATCTCCAGACCAGTTTCAGGAACTTGAATTAGCTTAGATACTAGGTAGAGTTCAGGGAAGGTAAATTACAATCATTCTTTCAAAAAAACTGAGCAGAGAGAGCTCTTTTGAAATTGAGAGATGGCAGCGGGAAGGAGCGCTTCATGACTACGCATTGATAGAAAAGTTGTAACGCTCACTGGGGAAGTGGAAGTTCAAACCTACATCCACAATTTACCAATAAAATGCACGAGCAAAGGTATATTTGTTTATATGTTTTCCTCTTGTGTTGAAGGTGTGTGCTAACCTGTGGAGATGCACAGAGGGGGAACCATAAGGTAACCATGATGAAAAGTGGTTAGCGTGATCACATGCTCTGAAGGAAGGGGTTTGTGTACCTTTCCTTTCTACCACGATTAAATGGCCCTGTGAGCAGAGCCTAGTGTTTGGGAATACCTGCTTGGGCTCTGTTGTGAGAATTCATCGGAAATTAGTCTAGAGTAGGCACAGAATGGGTGTGTAGAATATTTTTCAAAACCAGGGCAATGGCGCGCTTTTAATTTTGGCACTTCATTGATTAAGCAGAAGATGAACGAGCTTTTAGGGAGAAGGAATAATGATTTTTAAACTAGGGGACTTGAGTTGTGCATAATTCCTGCTTAAATTTTGCATGCGAGTATTCCACTGAAAATGTTAGCCACTGCTGTTAATTTCTAAATTGCCTTCTGGATTTTGGATAACAGTGCATTAGCTTAACCTTCCGTACACAAATGCAATTGCTGTCAAGAATACCCGAATGAAACTAAGTAAAATAATCTTTTAATGGCACCTAGTCATTTAGATTTTCTGGATTGTTTCTCTTGGTCAGAATTTTAATATCTTTTAAATGTATTCATAGGTAAAAACATCAGAGTTTTATCGATACTCCCGGCAGCTGCGACATGAGGTTGACCAAGCCATGAATTACTTTCATAGCGTTCACCAACAGCCTTTGATGGAAATGAAATCGAACAAAATTCGTTCTGCCAAACCCCAGACTGCTGTATTTAGAGGAATGATAGGACACAGTATGGTAAACAGTAAAATTCTTCTCTTGCACAAACCAAGGGTCTGGTGGGAACTCGAGGGTCCTCAAGTACCTTTACGACCAGACTGCCTTGCCATTGTGAATAACTTTGTGTTCCTATTAGGTGGGGAAGAACTGGGGCCAGACGGTGAGTTTCATGCTTCATCCAAAGTGTTTAGATATGACCCAAGACAGAACACTTGGTTACGAATGGCAGACATGTCTGTCCCACGGTCTGAGTTTGCTGTTGGAGTTATTGGGAGGTATGTTTACGCAGTGGCTGGGAGAACCAGGGACGAAACGTTTTACTCAACCGAACGGTATGATATTACTGAAGATAAATGGGAGTTTGTGGATCCCTATCCGGTCAATAAGTACGGACATGAAGGGACTGTGCTTGGTAACAAGCTGTATATCACTGGTGGAATTACATCATCTTCAACCTCTAAGCAAGTGTGTGTATTTGATCCCAGTAAAGAAGGGACAGTAGAGCAGCGAACAAGGAGAACTCAAGTGGTCACTAATTGTTGGGAGAACAAGTGCAAAATGAATTATGCGAGATGCTTTCACAAAATGATTTCTTATAATGGTAAGCTGTATGTCTTTGGTGGTGTCTGCGTGATTCTAAGGGCCTCCTTTGAATCTCAAGGGTGTCCGTCTACAGAGGTTTACGACCCAGATACTGATCAGTGGACTATACTGGCTTCTATGCCGATTGGTAGGAGTGGTCATGGTGTAGCTGTTCTGGACAAACAGATAATGGTTCTTGGAGGCCTTTGTTACAATGGTCATTACAGTGATTCGATTCTCACCTTTGATCCAGAGGAAAACAAATGGAAAGAAGATGAATACCCAAGGATGCCATGTAAGCTGGATGGCTTACAAGTCTGCAGCTTGCACTTCCCTGAATATGTTTTGGAGCATGTTAGACGGTGCAGCTAAAAACGAATGAACAACCCAGTGAAATTTGAAAAGCTGAACTCCTTTGTCAGAAAATACAAACCAGTTGAATTCCTTCAGAGACATTAGCTTGTCTGTATGAACAACTGCTAAATGCTTCAGAGAAACGGGATGTACAGGGAGAGTGCTTACCAAGTTTATTAGAAAAGTCAATAGTTGGTCTGATATTGTAAAAGCTTTGTTTTTTTTTAACAAACATAATTGTAAGTAGGAGAAAGAAAAATATATTTTTGGGTGTGTTTACTTTTTTTGATAGCATTTCATGTCCATAATACATTATTTTTTTCTTCTATGGCCATGATACCACACTGCTTCTGAAATCAATTGAATTTAACAAAATATTTCTGGATGGAAGAGAAAAAAGACTTTATTCTCATTTTTTATTGAGCATCAAAGTAAAACTCATTAGCTATACTAGGGTACAACCAGGTTTAAAAGAAGAAAACTAAACCATTTTTGTGTTTTATGTTGTCTTTGGATGCTTTTCCCATTAATTGCGAAGTATTCTCAAATCTGCTAGGTGTTTCTGTTTTCCCTTAAATACTTTCAAGAATAATCCTGACCCCTTTGCATGGCTTTTTTCCTGGTTTTGTATAGTAGTACCAGTGAGTCTGCCAAAACGCAATTTACACATTTTCTACAAAATTGAAAATGGAACTTTTTTTTATTCAAAACACTACTTCTGTGCTGCTTTCTGTTGTCTGCATTGTGTTTGTTGGTGAGTAAGGTATTTACACACACATGCATACACTGTAAAAACAAAAAAAAAAAACACCATCTTTTCATGTGCAGCTATAATATATTTTAACTAGTACACAGAGTCAGCCATATCTGTTGAATTTAAGGTATAGTATTTTCCATTCATGAACTACATAATTCAGAGTTCTTAAGTAACTGGAGGCCTCATCTGTTCTCTTCAAATTCTCATTAGCATATACTATTGATTCAGTAACTTCAAAATCTTTACATTGATTCTACGTAATGAACTGTTAATAATTTGTTATTTTATAAATTAATTTTTAAAAGTAAACATATCTTACCTGAGTTTCTTTTATGTTTGAATGTGCTGCCCAGTCATCATTTTTATGAAAATGGAAACTGTAAGTTAGCAAATGCTCATCAGCACGGCTTTGACCCACGGTTATTTTTGGAACTGGATGTACTATAGTTTATTCTCAGCAGTGACTTCGCTTGTACTCATATTGGAGTGGTATAATCTTTTATTATTAATAATTTTTTAATTATCAGCTGCGGTGAACTACTGTGTTTTAAAAATGTGGAGCCTCGGTGGTTGGATGGTTGGTACCATTTATGTTTCTTTTACAAAAAACAACAAAACAACCTTCACACCTATAGCTACTGACCTCAGAGTGCCTGAACTGAGTGAGATGTGTGGTCCAAGCGGGCTTTTAAAAACTCCATTGTGTTAACTTGCAGATATTCTAACACTGCATTGGTAAGAATTATCTGCCAAGGCATAAATAATAATGAGTAATTTAATCCTCATTTTCTTTAATTATATGAAAGTAGTCACTTCTAGAATCCGAATGAGAAATGTGTGGAAGTCAGAGGCTTAGTTCAGACATGTAGGGGCAAAATGCTGAAACGTGCACCTGCATATTTTGTAAAATCTTATGCTACTGTGTTTTTCTTTAAGCAAGAGACTCTACTTCATATGCAGCAATGCAAGTCCACTTTATTCAGCATCTTCCAGTCAGAAATCACTGTAGAAAAGGAATGTACTGTACTCAGGGAGTTCAAAAGAATGCACTTACAGAGGGACCAAAATCGCACAAAATGTCCTGTGTTAAAAATAACACCTACTTGCCTAAACTAAATTTGAAATCATCAATAGAAGTTAAAACAATGTGTAAAACTCCTCATCCATATATTTAGCGATATCATTGTAGCAATTATTTTGGTTTCAGGTTTGAGGATCTGGAGCTACGTGACAAGTCAGCAGGATCTTTTCTGTAACAATGATTTATTGATAGAGTATTTCCTTTCCATAAGTTTTAACAGAGAGAATGTATGCCATCATAGCTGTGGTGATAAGTTGTCTATGCCAGTAGTGACTGGACCAAATATTGATATTCAGCCTTCTGATGCAGACTGAGGTTTGCAGTTATATTTAATTCTTTACTGGGTAAGAAATATAGTTTAATTAATAGCTTAACTTAAAGCCAACTTGGTTTACACTAAAACCTCAGTTTCACTGTGAGACGTCTGCGTACATCGCCCTGCATGGGTGCAGAGATACCTGATTCCAGGAGGTGCTGGCTGCGTGCAAGTTCTGCTGTACCTATCTCATAGGATGTTAGGGCACAAGAAAAAAAACACTTGTTTCTTTTCTTTCTTTTTTTTTTTACTGTTCATATTCTTTTTGCTACCAGCTCGTTTCTTAAGTGTATGGGGCAGCAAAAACCTAATCCTGCTCAAGTAAGCTTTAATGGGCATAATGGGTACGGCGTACTTTACCTGTCAGTCTGGGGAATGGATGTGGTTCTGGAAACCTGGTCTTCCATGTTTCAGGTGTAGTAAATGCACATGGTTAAGACTCTATTTGGGACACCTCCATCCTTATTTTCAATCGAGTTTTCAGCTCTACATTTAAGTACCTTCTTAGTTTTGTGGGCTAAGCAACTGCCAGTGAAGTCATTGGTGAGTATTGACGCTGACATGAACAACCAGATCATTTTTAGGCACTGTGCTTTGAAGCAGGTACAGTGTTCAGATGCCCAGTTCTGGAAGACCTTGTTCAGGATTGTAACAGTAATTATTCCATGAAGTTTCAACTTGCACTGTTGGTTTCAGCTTCCCTGAAGTTGTGTCTTTGTTGAGAAGCTGGCTGTAATCTTTGAGCATTAGGAATGACTGGAATTTGCTTGGGTTTAGAACGTGTGGGGGTATGTGAGAATGTTATGTTAATTTTGTTAACATTTCTACCATGCTTTTATTGTTTCAAACACAAAATATAAAATTAGCTTACATTCTCTTTTTCCACTGCAGTGGGAACTTTTGAGCCGGTTGTTTTTGTTACGTCCTGTCTCAGAGAGATACTTTATTGAAAGTTTCTGTTTGTATTTTCTTTTAGTATTTAGTTCCAGATCATTTAGTGTTTAAATAAAAACGAAATTAGTTTGGCTAAAAAGAATTGCTTGTTACTATCAAATTTTAAGCGTTATGAGTAGGTTAAGATAAGGAGGGTTTTAAGACCATCTAAATGCCTCCCTTTCATCAAGGGAAAGGTAAGTTACTATGTTTGATTTGTAAGTTTGGGAGGTTCTTCTATTTCCACCCCACCCTTAAAAGAACACCAGCAAATCTGATCTTACCTACATACTTAAAACTTAATGTATCACCTCCTTTTAAATAGCAAGTGTACTTGCCTTTTATTTAAAAGGTGGACATAGTGAGTTACAGTCTAGTTGATTCACATTTATACCAAAATGTATCAGCTTCTTGTCTTAATGTAGCACCTAGCTCCAGGAAGGAGGTTTGTTTCCAAATGAGCCAGAATTGACAAAATGTGTAGTGCTTCTGTAAGTTGGTTAAACACTGCCAGTTGCCATTCAGCGTCCTGCTATATCTGTTTTTATGGGACAGAACTCTTCTCAAAGTACCACATAAGGAAGAAATAGCTCATTTTTCCCCACAAAGTGTTGGCAGTAGTTTCATAGTGGGAGGTATGAGGTGGGGAAAAAATCCTTTAGAAATTCTTTCCTCATTGATTCAACCGGAGGAAGGCAGTACTTGATTTTACAAAGGGTCAATGCTATTTCAGAAAGCAGCGCTAGCAAGAAGGGCCAGCAGCAGCATATCAGGTACCTGACAACCTGCTTTTGTGTTTCCTTCTTTTGAAACGTGGATGCCCTACTTTCTGCAGTATGACGGCAGTCCTGCTGTACCTAGTTCTAAGGGGTTGTGACTTTAATATTGTGCTGCTCTCTGAGGCTTGCAGCCATTTTTTCTTACGGACCTCCTGCCTTACAAACACAAGTGCTGCCTTTTTTCCTGCTGATAATACAATATTTGCATCAGGGATGAAGCACTGACACTCAGGAAGCAAAGGATAAAATTCAGCAGGCACAAATTATAGGAAGCTTAAAAAGAAAAACATTGCTTAACTCATTATGTCCATTCTTTTGCAAAATGAAGGCAAGCATTACGAGGAGATGCTAATGGCTCTTTAAAAATAAACTTCAAGCTTAAGTCAGTTTTGTAAGTGGCAGTCTTTTTAGAAATAATCACATTTGTGGGGTGCTTAGCCTTTTTAATGTATTTTTTCCGTACAAAACTAAAGTAGTGAATTGGGCCCCTCATTCTTTCAACACTTCAAATGTGTTCTTCACATATGTGAACAGTCCAATGTAAAGAAAACAGAACTGTAAGGTACTTAAAACATAAAGACACAAATGTTATAAGCTGTGCTTAAGTATTTACAAGGCTGGGTCATCAAAGAAAACATCCGTGTTGTTCTTCATTTAATAGAAAAAACAACTGGTGAAGTTAACTTGAATAAGCATGGTCCATCACATGTGGCAGGGCTCACTGAAGGAACATGGGAAAGAACATAACGGGGAAGTACGTGTAACTCATTTTAAACAAAGCTTGCCAGTGTCCTGTAGCTAACTTGTTGAGGTTTTAATGTTTGTAAAACAATCTGAAGCTGCTTAAAATAAATACTAATGACTACTTTTGCATCTGTATTCTATTTTTGGAAGTCGATAAGCAACTTAGAATTTCCCTTTGTATGGATGAACTTCATAAAAGCATAATCAGTGTGGCAGGTGGCAGAAAAACTGATGTTTTTTTGTGTACAGCTTTCCTGGATTTCTCTCTGCTATTTTTTTTTCCCACTTCCCAGATTTCAATTAATGTTTATATAGTCTTTTAAAATAACTCTCAACGATCAAATATCTTCAGATTAATGTTAAGTTGGTAGCTAGGGGAAAACCACTTCTATTTGCAGACAGTAGTTTTTATTTATGGCTCTGGTAGAAAGCATTGGTGTAAGTCCAGGAAATACAGTGTTATGTAGGACTGTAAGGCTATACTTAGGGGGCTTTAATTACCTCAGTGGAACCCACCTAACTTTCATGTCAGTTATGGGAACAGGTGGAGGGAAGAGTGAGCTATGATTTTCATTTTAAATATTTTTCCCTATATATTGTTATTTTTTTAGATCTTTTAAAAATATATTATTATATGCTGAAGAATGCAATTCTGCTATAGTATCCCACTTGTTTCCAGTGTACAATATCAGATTGTTTGTATCGAAAGGAATGTATTTGATAAGTTAACAGGAAAAGTTATTTTCAGAGTCTGCCGCGTTTATGTCTAGCAATTGGAAATACTTTTCCTACATAAAATTAAAATTATATATATATATATATATATATATGACCTCATGTACATTTGGATTAACTGTCTAATGACTACCCCAGGGCTGCTATAAACTCTGAATAATTTAAGAATTGCCTCTTCTAAACTGTTAAAAAAAAAAAAAAAAAAAAAAAAAAAAAACACTTGTATCTTTTTGGCAGAAGGTAATTTTCCCTAGCTATGGATACAGTATGCTCAGACTTGTATATGCGCTGTGTTTGGTTTTTAAACTGAAAAAAAATGTATAAAATGTGTATAAAGAAAAGTGTAAATAAAATATTTTTAAGCTTTAAATGCTCTTGTGTATACTTTGTAATACTTAGTGTAGTGTACCTGGATTGCAGGACTTTACTAAATGTATATTTAAACAACAAAAATGGGAACCGAGGCCAGCCTTTGGTGTTCCTCACAGGCTGGGAGAAGAGAAGGTCCAACCAAATCTGTCAAATACATGGAATCGGGGGCTCTGAGACAACGTGCATTTATTACACGCTTGGACCCTGAAAGCTAAGTCATACCACTTTGAGTTTCCCATAATGAGGTATTAATTTCAGGATTGATGTATCAGATTAGGACAACATTTGATACCAAGAAGGGAGGTAATACAGGAAGGAGGTTGTGATCTTTGTTTTCTCAAGCAGGCTGATGTAAGCCTTCCTTGTCAGTCCCTTGACATGTTTTTCCTTTTCTCTGCAAGCGTTCTTCAGCAACTCTCTTGCTGTCAAAGTCCCTGGTTTAAAAGGCTATTACGAAAAATGTTTGAAAATAACTGTGATGGTCTCATCACAGTCCAAAAATAGTACTCTAATGTTATTTTGGAACACAGGATGACTGAAGACGTTTTGCATGAAGTTGCTTCTTTTCCTCCCTCTTTGGTGGCCTGACTTCGGGCCACACTAAGCAGCACAATTTAACAGAGAACAGCACAGATCCACTGGCCCCAGGGAGCATGCCACAAGAAAAGGGGCCTCTGAATTGCGGTGTGTCCCCCATTTTTGGTTCAGACCAAACGTAGTAGACAGATACAGCGGAACAGAAGATGACAGCAATCTTTGCATGTCACAAATTTGTTATTTACAATTATTTTTGTTCATCTTTTAGCTTCCTTTCTTTGTGAGCGAGGTCACATTTCTGGCAGTACCTTTCTACCATGATGCTACACTTGGCTGCCTTTAGCACCTGCTTAGTTGATTAGGAACTTTAAATAATGCTTCCATTGTTTCACTATGGAGACTCTCAGATTAACTGGCTCATAGTTGTTCTTATCAAATTCTTTACTTTTTGGAGTATGTGGCGTTATTTTTCAGTGGTAGTTCACTAATCTGTGTTCACTTACTTTGTGTGATATTAAATTAATGTTAGTTTGGCAAAGGTAGTTTTGTTAATTCCTTCTAGATTTTTGGTATGTTATCCACCCCTGTTGACTTGAAATTCTTAATTTTAACAGATGTTCCCTGTTAGTTATAGATTTTTTTTTTCTTATTCCATCAGCTTCATAATATTAAAACAAAAACTGTTGATTTGGGTGTTCCACAGATGCTGTGTTTCTTTGGTACCTTTTGAGTTCATAATGTACTTGTTGATGTATCCCCTCCCTGCCCCCAGGGTATCAAGTCTTCGGCCTATTAAGTCTTGTTGATGTTTCAGTGTCATCTTTTGATCATAGCACCACCTTGGCCAATGCAACTTTCTTGGCATGTGCAAAATTTTTGCTCGTTCAAGTGAGATGGTAAGGGAATATGTGTAAAGATGGTCCTAATTTCTTTTCATTAACATTTTTTACGTCTACGTTTGCTGCTTTGGTTGAAAAGTTAGCTTTTGGCAATGCTCACAGGTAAAAATAAATCTCGTGGTGATCTCTGTTTAAATACCCAGTCTTCTGTCGATGACATTCATTCCAGCGATTAAGTGCCTCATGCTGAGCACCCAGCCTTCTAGATTAATGCTATGTATTACTTGAGAAAATAAGAAAAAACTCTGCCACGTATCTGGTATCTGTCAAATGTGTCTCACGGTGATGTCGCCCTTGGTAACAGTTCTGTAACGGATAAAAGTTCAATAAATTGTGCTGAATAAAATACTTGTTTTCTAAGGAGGTAGATGGCTTTAGTGGTTAACCCTTTTGTTGCAGTATTTAGTTTTATCAGACAGATACGTCTTTGAGCTAAACTGGCACCTTTCTTTCCCCCACCCATTTTCAGTATGTCCTCAGGCACAGTGCAGGCGTTGTTTCTTTTACTCTTTGTTGCCGTGTTGCTCATCTCACAAGCTTGAGTTAAACCGACCATAGAATTCTTTATTCTCTGTGACAATCTTTTCTCTCCTGTGGTCAGTAGTGTATGTTATGGGTGTGTTTACACGTTTTTGAGTACTACTGGTGAGATTTTCACTTCACCATCCCTTCTTTGTCAAAAGAATTGCCTGATGCTAACTGAAAACAAGTATTTCACCCATGTGCTGCTTTTTTAACTTCCATAATCTCAAGGGAGGAGTTCCAAGGTGGTCAGTATATTCCTCTCGTGTTTACCTTCCCAGATTCCTGAAGTCATACAAAATCCACAGAATGGTATTTGTGGTGGTGACACTGGTAGCAATATAAGGGACGACCAAAACGCTCTCCCCTATTGGGGGGAAATTCAGTTCAATCCTAGAAAGCAAGAAATTGCTCTGCTACCTTCTTGTGCCTCTTGGAAAGCCTTCTTGGCTAATTTATGCTTGGGGTGGAGTCCTAATCACTTGAGCCTTCCTGACCAGCTGTGGATGTTCTGTGGGATTTGCCTTGTGTAACAGCTCTTCTGGCTTCCTTTTCTGGCTCTTGCAGGTCATTCTCCTCACATTTCTTATCTAACACGGGTGGCAACTTAATACCAGGAATATACTTTAACTTCCAGCAGTAATTTTTAATATGATAATAAAACCCAAAACATTAAAAAAATTAAGTTTCAGAAGGCATTTTACAGTGCAAAACCTCCCCATCCCTGATCCTCAGTTCATTTATTGCAACCTGGAAGTGTTACTGTCAAGTGATATCTTTCCTTCACTGTTTCTCCTGACAAATTATCCAAAACACTTGGATAGTAAAAATATCCAAATTATTCTATGAAAAGAATCTTGTAGTCAAGAAAAAATAGGTAATGATAATTAACCAAACTAAGGATTTTATTTTAATGAAACTTCATGTCCTTAAAGATAGGAGCTGATCCAATTATTACCAAACTTATTGGAAATTTTTAGCTGAAAGAGCTGGATTTTGGCTCAGTACTGTTCTCTGAAACCAAGGTGAGTAAGTGAAATAACCTAAATAATGTAGCCAGAGGAATCTCCATACAAGCTTATTAACACTCAAATAATCAACCAACTGCTCTTCATAGAAGTTCTGAACCTAAGCAAGTGTAATAATTGTTTGAGTTATATCCTAGGTTTGCAGTACAGAGTTGTTTTTTATTTCACATTTTAAAAATAATTACAATGAATATATCAGTTCTTCTAAACTTAAGTGTAGGAAGCCGTGTTTTCATATTTGCAGTCTGTTCACAAAGCAGGAGAGAATGTGTTAAAGCGACTACATGGGTTGCAATTTTCTAGTGCTTTAACTTCTGAAGACTTGTGCTGAGGATCAGCTGAGGATGCAAATCATTGAGTGTCCTCAAGAGATAATGCCTGTGACCAGGCATACAATTTAGCTGCTTCGTATTCCTGTTTTGCTGTAACAGTAGACTGATCCTCAGGCTTTTCGGTTTGTGAAATTGCCATTTCTTGATGTTCAGCAGAGTCATTCCTATTCGTAACGTTCAGTTTCGGTACCTGTGTAGTACCAAACATAGTTACAAAAATAGAGGAATAAGAATCTATTAGATCGCACTTGAGAAACATGACATTTTTCTCACCTATAAAACTGCTAAAGCATTGTTTTCTTAGCTGCACTGGGACCATGTTGTACTACACAAGACTGATGCAGCTGACAAGTTGAAGAGGTGGTTCCAAATGCTGTACTAGAGAAAAACAGTTGAAAGTGAAGCCTGTCAGTCTGTATGCCACTACTCTATGCCTTTTTAGTTCCTACAAAAGAAACTATGATCTTAGCCTTGCTCCATAGGGTGTAGGGACAAAAATGTAACTTGCTTCCCATCAGAAGTACTAGGCGATAACACGGTAAAGATATAAGGTTGCCAATGATTGCTCTGAAAGAAAAAGCTGCAGCAAACTATGCGGATGAAGGTTTCCTTTAATGCTTTTGAAAGACCCCTGAAACATGTCTTAGAGCTTCCTAAATGCACTTCAGGATTAAATATGTGGGAAGCTGAGTATTGCTCTTCCTTGGAAAATGTTACGCTTTTGTGGAAAAGAGAAACAGAATGCTCCCAGAACGGAAATAGTAGTTGGAGGTAGCAGATGTGATCTTTTTTGATGAATGTAAGGCAAAGAAAGCAAAGGGAATGCAAAGGTACAAAACAAGCCTGAACAACCATAATTTGCCACAGTACTAAAGAGCAAGAAACTGTGGTGGAACTTCCTGGCTAATGAGTTCTCCACAAAAATGCTGGATTATATCCTGAAAAATGTATCATGCTTCCAGTTTTGCCTCATACCATTCATTCTTTTTCAAACACACCCTCTTAATTTTTGCTATTTTCTGTCAAGCTTGAGAAGAACAACGTTTGACTGCGTGGACACCATAGTGGGCCAATAAGAGTGAAGTGAAGAGGTGACTAATGAATTATATGGAAATGAGGACCTAGAAAAGAAAACCTTTTAATAACCAAATACATTTTTTTGCCTCCCAAAAATGGTGTTACTCTAGATTGAACAAATAAAACCACGAAACTAAATTTTACCTTCTAGCAACAGAATAATACAGGGTTTTTGTTGTGCTCTCTTTCCTGTTACCTCAAATGATGGTGACAGCATCAGTGGAAAAGAAATTCATGCTGTTCTTAGTATGCTACTCAGCTCTGTCTCGCTCCTCGTTTACTCTGTGCAATAAACCTCTGGAGAATGGCCCTCTTCTCTTATGATCCCTAGGATCCTCCAAGGTTACAAGCCCTAGCCTAGGGGCTTAATAGGGAAGCAAATCAAAGTTTAAACCAAGAGTTAACTAACAGCGTAAGTATAGGCTTTACTATTTAATACATACAAACCTATTTCTCAAGGAACAGCTAACTTGTATCATGCAAGGTGTAGCACAGCATATAGTAGTTTACCTTGCATTCTCCAGGTGCTGTTTTTGTGTATGAGTTGGTAAGTCCCATGGACTTCATGTAGTCCTAGAAGTGTGAGTGGATACTGTTAGAATATATCTAGATACCAATAACAATATATTTATAGGCAAATAAAGATATCCCATTTTCTTGCTAAGAAATGAAGCATTACTGTGAGAATAACTTATTTATGAAGTTTAAAGATTTGATGTAGTAAATAACCTAGAGACTGGCAACAGTTGCAACATCTTTTACATTTTAGCCTCAGTTAATGTGCAAAATGTATCCAGATCTACTGAAATATGAGATGTAGTTAAATTTTGAAAAGAGTTGGCCTTTGTTGTGATGGGTGCCAAAAAATACCCCCAAAAAAAAGTTTGTTAATTTATATGTTCTCACTGCTATTAGTAGTGTTACAACTGTGTACTTGAAGATGATTGTTACACCACACTCTTAGCTGACATCTCTGTTGGTAGCATCAACAACTTGTTAACAGAACAATTATTCATCAGTGCTGGAAGGGTGTAATACAAAAACGTGGAACTAGAGCTACTGATTGGTGCAGTAAGAAGACAAGGATCTGAATTACAGAAGGAACATCGGGGTGTTTAACCATAGCAATATCAAAAGTGAAATTATATTCAGTTGGATTACTTTTTTTTTTTTTTTTTCAGGATACATTTCTTTCTTTTACCTGGTATCTCTAAGGATTTAGAAACAACCGAGTATATTTTGGATGCTGTCAGTATGTGACAAAGTTGATGACACATCATGTACTAAAATGCAGTAATGCCTTTCATGCAGTTAAAGGTAGGTCAGTAGGAAAGCAAGAAGAAATCTGCAATGGTATCTCTATCCTTCAATTTACTTATGCAGTGTATTATTTCAGACCTTTTAGCTTCCAAAAGAGCAACTCTGACAAGCATTAAATTCAGAATACTTTAAGAACTACTCATGTTTAAGAATGAAAAGCAAAAGCACAAGGTAAGTTTCACTTCAGATAAAACAGTACAATTATTATTAATAATAATTAATAATAGTAATAAACATATATTAATAAACGTATTTAACACGTGTTTTTTGCTGTTGTTGTTTTTTCAAAATAAGGAACAAATAAAATAGGATTAAATAGGATGCTTGTGAATACACAAAATACCCTCCCTTCAGAAAGGAACTTGGAAAAGGTCCGTCATCAGACACCCCTATAAAAGGCAGTTCAATTAGCTGTTTAAGAAATATGTGCTAAAAGTGACAGGAACACGAGAAAAGGGTTGTGTGCTTTGGAGGCCTACCTAGTAAAGCTGTATACCTGATGTGTCACATCCGACTGCGCTTTGTGCAGAATATCTAGAAAGCCCACCAAAATATACAATCACTTTCAGTTCAGTTTATTGGAGCCCTTGTGGTTATATATTTTCTATTAACTACATAGTTTCACAGTAACTTGAAAGGAAAAGAGACCTGCCGAACAGCATTCCTTTAACTTAAAGCACGCAAATAAAGTAGTGAGAGGCAGAAAAGCAGTTTATTTTATAAAGATTTTAAAAATAAGCTTTAAACAGGCTGGCAAAACAGTAGTGGCATTAGTGAAAAATGAGTGAAGAATATAATTTCATTTTAGTGAAGAAAAAGTGCATGGAAAAAAATATTAAATACATACAAGATTTATCATGAAGGAGGACCTCAAAATAAGCCAGCCTTTCATATATATAATGTTTTCCAATGATCAGTGTCAGTAGGTAATGACACTGATATTTAATGGAAAGATGTTATGACCTCATATTTTAACAGGAATGTGCAGCAAATCCATTTTTTTTTCTACCGTAACTATAAATGTATGGCAAATAGCTGTCATGTTGCTAGAGAAAGGATTGTTCTTATTTTACTGACAAAAAAAATTGAACTGTAAATAAGCAATCTAATACATTATGAAAAATCAGACCCTCATAGCTAAGGCAAAGGGTTAGCATCTTAAATTTTATTTCTGCCTGGACTGAAATAACTTATGAATTGTGACAACGTTTTCAAAATTCTTTGAGCTGCAGCTTTCTAAAGTAAATATTTATTTCACAAGTATTTAGAAAAGCTAATTACCAATGAAAGGGAAGAATACTCCTTGCAAATTAAAACTCAAGCTTGGTATAGGTTCTTACCTAACATTAGAAGCATCCAGGAGTTGATTATTCCAAAGGTCTTTATTCTGTGGCCTCAGCAGCAGAAACTTCAGCTCCTTTTAAAGTTTGTCTTACAGTGTTTTGGAACGTGCACAATCCATTATGTCATATATTATCACTGTCCTAGAGAAATTTTGCAGAGACAACCTTTTTCAGCAGTTATTTGGGCCACCATAGTATGCAGGGATCTCATCCAGATTACTGTAAAAGAATAATACACCTACATGAAAACTAACACGTTTCCATTGGTCTTCTCTATAAAGTTTTTCCCATTCTTTTTAATCAGTCACATCAATCACTTAAAAGATGAACTTTCACAAAACAAAAAAATGAACTCAAGATAAAATTGGAGCCAATAAAATTGCCTGCATTAGAAAATTTAATAAAACAACTATCTATTCTTCAAATATTTATATCTGCATTATCAATAATTGCTGTGTAGTTACTGCATATAAACATATCGCGAAAATGTGTATTTGTAACACATACGCCACTGATGAATAAAACACATCAAGAAATGTGATTGCTTTGCAAACTACCCTGTCACTCTCCACACTCACAAAGCTGCCATAAAACACTGGAGAAACATTTTTCCACAAATGTTTGCTACACTCTGCTTATTTTCTACAGATTTAACTGATGGCACAAAGTACAATTCAATGGTGAAAGAGGCCCATTCTTTAACCAAAGGTCACTTGTATACATACATTTTAGATACAACTCTTCCTTGCTAAAGGGAGAATGTTCGTAATCAAACCTGTAATAAAATATCTGAAAACATTTCCTTCATGAATGTAATCTTTCACTGTAGCAATATGCATTTCATCTGTTATCATATGTTTTGGTACCAAATCTCATCTTGTACCATTTGTTTGAAATATTTCCGATATCCCATTAACTTGCAAGCATCAGCTGCCACCTGTAAAATATAGCAGAAAAATACAATAAAGCTTTAAAAAGAAAAGGCAGGCACAAACTGCACTCTTCTTACTTTACTTCAGATTGCTTCCGACAATAGTTCAATCTATCAATCTAACAAATAAGAAGGACCATCTGCTATTTTTGTAAACATCTCATTGAGAAGCATTGCCCCGTTCTATAATATGATGGCTAAACTTCCCCGGTAGTCTGGAAAATATTTATTTCTGCTACACCTGGTTTCAACAAGTCTGCAAAGAGACTACAATAAACAAATGGAGGAATTTTCTTTAAGATGGAACTATGAAAACTGTCATCACAAAGAAAATCTAAGATTATAACAGAGTACTTCATCTATCTTTCCACAATGAGTTTCCTGATGAAATTCATTTGATTTGATTTGATTTGATTTGATTTGATTCATTTGATTTTGATTTGATTTCCTGATGAGATTCATTTCCTTGCTACCATGTTCTTTGTGTGCTTTAACTTTTTAGGTAAAAAATCTTTTTGATGTATTTCTTCCAGAACTAATAGGACACTAGTTTTTGTATTCTAAAGGCAATATTAACTATTTTAAATTACTGTAATTTTTGGACTTGACAAAACTCGTGAAGAGAGGATCAACGTTATTTTCTTGGTGTTCTTACCTGTGTGTCTAAATTAGGAGTGCAGGCTTCTCTTCCAGTCCCAGAAAAAAGGACCAGATGAGAGAGCACGTTTCAAAGCAGAAATACGGTGCTCTTAACACCCTCTGCTGGAGTCTACATTGAATCCACACCTAGGCGGCAAAGGTTCCTGTTAGGTTGCAGAAGTTAGGCGGTCTGAATCGCCCCTTCAAGGCAAGTTGTGATAGAATGGCATCACAACAGAACTGCGATGGCCACTGTACGGCACAGCGATGGAGCCTGCGTTTCCCAGGCATAACAATTACTCTGAGCAAAGAGTGCGGAGAAATGATTTAAAATGTCTTTCTGTATTAACCTTAAAAAGAGTTTTTCATCGCTACTAAAAATTAAGATTATTCAGTAAAAGCAAGTCGCCTGTTTGCATTTGAAATGTTTTATTACTGTATGAGCAAAATAAAACAAGAGGATAAATATCTAACCAATTGTTAAAAATAACGAGCACCAAGATGCTAGTACCTGATCAGAAAATGACGTCACACGAAAAAGAGCTAAATAACCTCATTCGTTTGTTCATTTTCCACTAATGTATTTGCTGCCTTGGTTTTGAGTGGTGCAAAAAAAAAAAAAAATCAGTGAAAGGTGGAAACTCACGATCAGCAAATCTGAAGAAACAACGTGTTTTATTAACTGGTGACAGAATAGATTTCCCATTACTCAAATCAGAATGTAGGATTGTTTTGGCTTGTCCTAGCTGAAGGGAGTTTATTACTCGTTAGTTCTGATATTCTCCGGCAGCTGAGTAAGAAGCCAGACAGAGTATAACGTATAGGAGACCCTCCCTCTTAGCAGGTGTGAGCTTCCTCCAAAGCAGCGTGCTCAGATGAACTGGAGATCCCCCGCCCCGGGCTGGAGAAGCCAAGGCACGCTCAGGGGGAGGAGGCGCAGCTTTAGCGCACTCCCCCACCTCCCCGCCCGCCCGCCGCGCCGGGCCCCGGACCCCCAACATGGCGGCGGGGGCGCGCACGCGTCTCCGGGACACCCGGGCGGGGCCACGCGCGGCGCGTGACGTCACGACGGGGCTCCCCCCCCCCCCTTCGCCGCCGCCCCCGTTCCGCCGCTCAGCGGCTCCCGTAGCGGCGCGCGGGCTGGTGACGTCACAGCGCGGCGACACCATGCTCAAGGTGAGGCGGCCGGTAGCGGCCGGTAACGGTCGTGGGGGACCGTTGGCGGCCGTTGGCGGCCCGGGGGGGGGAAGGGGGGTGAGGCCGGCAGGGGGCGCCTCGGGAGCGAGCCCGCTTCAGGCTGGGTCGGCCCCGCGAAAAGCGGGATACGGGGTCCTGGTGTAGGCTGAGCCGTTCCGCCCTGACGGGCTGCGGTAACCGTACCGAGAGGAGCGGGGAGACCGCGGGTACAGGGGAAAGGCGATAAGCTCTGTGTAATCGGACAGCCCCTGCCCCCATGCTTGCTCCGAGGGCTGGCACGGGGTCTGTTCATCGCCCCTGTAGGCCGCGTGCGGTTAGGGACTGGAGAGAGGCTGTAAGGGACACCGGCGGCAGGTGGAACATTCAGGTTTCAGGGATAATTTCCTTAGGAGTCGTCCCATGCCTGCACATAAAGGTGAATTCTTCAATTTGAAAAAAAAAAAAAAAGCACGACACCACTCTGTTTCTTTTTAACTAATGTAAATCCAGAGCGCTGCCCAGGCAGAATCCTTTTGGTTTTGTTTTTTATCTGCTGAGCAGCTGTAAGGCAAACAGAAGGCACAGCGCCACCAAAATGTTTTACTGAGCCACTTGGTTTAGTAATATGTGGTTAATATGGAATTAAGAGACAAGATCCTAAAGGTTTTATTGCGTGCATGTGTATATACACTGCTTCGGTGCTGGTCCTATCTGTCCCATAAACTTAGCTGATCTAGAGGACCACTGCAGTATAGCTTAAACAGTGCATTTAAGGAGA
This sequence comes from Cygnus atratus, assembly GCF_013377495.2. Classification (NCBI taxonomy): domain Eukaryota; kingdom Metazoa; phylum Chordata; class Aves; order Anseriformes; family Anatidae; genus Cygnus; species Cygnus atratus. The sequence continues at coordinate 124,697,876 of NC_066362.1, forward strand.
CATTAATCTTGCACTTCTACAGGTCAATTTCATTTTTTTTTTTAATGTAAATGTGAAACCCTTTGGTAACTACTTGCACTTCCATATTTTGATTAATGTGAACAGTGGAAGTTTCTTTTTGAGTAGTCGCTTTGGGAAACCGAGGTGGTTCTGTTCTTCTGGTCTGCTGTTTGCATACATATGAATATAAAAAGCACAAATGTTTACAAGTATTTGAACTTGGTAATTCTGGTGACATTTAGATAACTTTCAAACAATGTAAATGTTGTTAAATAACAGAAAACCCCGCACCTGCTGTTTAACACAGTAGACTGGATTTGTTTTTCCTAAACAGAGATTTTCAACAAGGAATTATACTTTTAATTAAAGTTTTATTTGGGGATGTTGCTGTGTGTTGTTGTTTTTAATACAGGAAACACTCATCGTAGCATTACCCTGAAGAAGATGTAAAAACTGTTCATGTGTATTCACATAACAAGCTTCTGCCATATTCAGGAATTATATTTTATATACTTATATTTTTGAGTGGCTCTCTTTGAAGTTGTATTTTTCAAGTCTCATTCCAAAAGTCTCCCCCACTGCTAAACTCTTTGGAGTGTAGTATATGCCACTGATGGAATAGCAGTTCTGACAAAGCTATTTGGAGTTTATTAGATTTACTTGAAATTTAGGCTCACACAAAATATTTCCACTGAATATGGCTGTTCAGGCAACTGTTAGGTGCAGTTTAAATAAATCTGAAACTGCTTTGAGGAAAGTGGATGGAGTGGAGAATATCTTGATGTCTTTTCTGGCCATGTGTTTTGTTTGTAAGCATTTGAAAAATCATAGAAAGTAATATTTTACTAAAAGTATATTTTTCAGAATGAAAATGCATTTCAGATTCTTGCCTTTTCAGTGGCAGAACAGTTTTGCAGTAAGAAAAGGAAAGGATGAGGAAATATATTCTACAATTCTTAATGGTTAGTGGCATTCATGTAGCTTGGCTAATGGAAGTACGTGAAGAGTATTGAAGCAAGCACTTTTGCAGATGGTTCACGTCTTTCTTTGGCTGTGAAACAGAGCTGACCCGGTGGTCTATGTGGTGTTTCATTATTGTGCTGTAATAATGTGTCCATAACTACAAATAAGGTAAAACTTCCACTTTAGGGAAGTTTTTCCATACCTTCTGATCCATCAGATCCCATATGTTTTTCTGAAAAGCAGTCCTATGACCTAGTTCTTGTGTGCTGTTTCTCTGCCCGTAGATGAACATTTTCAGAAAGTTCAACACTTATATATTCTGTTTTTGAATTTGAAGGAGCCTCTTGGTTACTTTACATGGTTAATATATATATTCAATTTGCAAAGCAGTGGAAGAAATACTGATCTGCGTGCAATAAACATGGAGCCTGAATAACATTAAAGCTGTTTTCTAGCAGTTCTGCAATGGGCAGAAACAAAGCTTCAGAAGTCATCCAGCTGCTAGGTCAGTTGTCATGAAAGATGAATCGATTGAATCACGGCTTCGGTTTCACAAGCAGCTAGGTCAATGCAACGTACCCTTACAATTACTGACGAGGAAGAGGTCTTGCTGCCTTCTCCTCCTTCATCCCCTCTTTCCTGGTCACACAGCCCTCTAGTGCTTGTCAGCATGAATAGGTTCACAAACAGATTCAACTCTCTAACCCGCACAAAGCTCTCTGCTTCTTTTGCAGGGCAGATCTTTTGCCAAACAGGCGAGGTAAATTGCATTGTGGTGGAAACGTCCGGCCACCAAAGCTGGGGCCAGGTGGGCAGCAGGACTTTTCGGAATGGATGCCGTGGGCAGAGCCAGACCTTTCCAGTCTGGTGGGCACAGGCAATTAGGTTCACTCACGTTGTGACCTGATCCAACCAAACACGAGCTGCTGTAATGCTGCACATGTAACGCACGGGTTTATCTGAGCAGTAACGAGAGTATGAGGCACTGAAAGGTTTCCCGTCTGAACTGCGTTTCTTGAGTAAAGCAATGCTGCTAATAAGGATAGGCATTTGCTGGAAAATGTTTTTCTGTGCATTCTTCATTCACTATACAGCTAAGATTATCTTCCATTTTTTGTTAAAGCATTCTCTTCTGCAAAGAAATGCAATTTAGTGTAGGTCATGAATCCAGGAAGAATTATATTCACTTTCCACGTTGTGGTTGAGAGCCTGGATGGAACCTGAAGTACTCAAAAACTCTCAGGTGTCTGACATGATGTGCTGTAATTCACATTCTCACATAAAAGTAGGAGATGTTCCTAAAATTCTGAGAAATTGGTGATTATGTTCTGATACTTTCAACTGTAGGTCTCATTTTTTCTTTTCTGAAATCTGGATGTAGGCAATAACTAGAAATAAGACGCTGAACTCTTTGGTACTAACTGCAGAAAAATGGGAGAGTTATACATTCATAAAGTTGTTAAAATATGAATATCATGTTGTCAGTGTCTATACTGGCAAAGTTGACAAATTATATTTCACATGAGAGAAAACAAGACCTTTTTGTGAGATGAAAACCGATGAGGTCAGCATTTGTATCTATTTCTCCTTTAGCATTAGGCTTTTCTGAATAATTTGGGTGTTATCATACGAGTGCCTGACAGCATTAGGGTTTGTACCACTGACCCTCCTTTCTCCCAACTTCCAAGCATCTTAATTCATCGCTTATTACCATACACTGCGGCATAAACATTGTCTGCATGGGGTGTGTTCAAATATGTTGTCATTTTGTTTGGACTTAATTTGCTTGTCCTCCCGTAATGTTTCTAGATAATTCGACTGGGGGCCACCCCTGTAAGCCTGAGCTTGCTCTCTATCCAAGTTTATGCTTCCTCTTCAGAGAAAGAAAGTGCCAAAAAAGAGTTGCTGAAAATTGATGAGGTAAGTATGGTTAGAGCCCTAGTGCAGAAATATCCGCAGAATTCTGAAAGACAACACACTTTGATGCATGAAACCAGTTAGGTGCTTCTCTTTGCTCTTTAGATTCTTACCTTTAAACTTGCTTCTCAGTTTTTCTGTATTAGAGATGCTGATATGGCTGTGCTTTTTTTTTTTTTTTTTTTTTAACCTGAGGGCAGCATCTGATGCCCTCTGCTTAGTAGTGTAGACTTGTTTGTCTGCAAGCTTTTTCCTGCATTGAAGCCTTCTGTTCTTCATTCAGAAATTTCCTTTCCACATTTCTGGATTTACTGGTGATCATGTTTAAAATCCACAGGACTATCTGCTTTTTGTCCAAGTAACACCATATATTTTAAATTCCAAATACTATCGGCAAGTTCTAATAAAATGCCATTCATTTTTTCCAATAAAACAGCAAAGTCAAAAGTTTTTTTCCTAAAAATACAATAATTCTATTTTTTTCAGGCAAAATTTCCTGCCCTAGTGCTTTGAATCCTGTGTTGTAGCCTACAGGCTATGCTGTATCTGCCCAGAATTATATAACTTTTCCTTGCTTTTCAGGATTCAGACCTAACTAACAGCAAATACGATAAGCAATGGTATTGATTTTTCTTCTCTAAAGTGTTACAGATGTTTTGGTTACATCACAACCAGAGCTCTAAGACACCCTGTTAACTATAGTGTAGTGACTCACCAACATTGTTGCATAAGCTTTGAACAATCTCCAGCATTAAAAGACTTTTTTTTGTAATTCATAACTAAATATGGCTTTATATACATGAGAGTTTATTTTAAAATTCTAAGTATTTCAGCTTAAGTGTTAGACAAGCAGTGAAACTAAATGAAACTGGTTTTAGTGTATATGTAGGTCTTTTGGCTGTGCCTACATCAGCAGTTCACACATGCGATTTGAGAGGATCAATAGTCGGAGCAACCTCCTGGCTTCACCTCAGTGAAGGAGCCTTAGCTTGGGCCTCTCCGTGCCCTGTGCCGCCAGTGGCATGAGTCAGTGATGAGGCAGCAGGGTGAAGTTGTGTGTGTGCTGAATGATCGGCTTCCTGATCAGCTTCAGCAGAGCAGAATGTGCAGCAGTGGATTTCTGGTGGCTGTTCTTAGCGTTCAGTGTATGTTAATTGGGACCTGCCAGCTGTCCAGTTTGATAAAATGTATGGGAATTCCATTATCTCTCAGCCTTCTGTTCTAGTGTCAGACATGTCTATTAGGGTGTCTAACAGGATCAAAGTTAAACTGGTTGTGAGAACGATTGCCAGAGGTGACAGACTTCCTGGGGAAATGAGACTTCAAGTGCTTGTCTTTTAAAATATTGTGGGAAATCCAGCTGCACAGATTGTCATATTCTTTGACAAATTCTGTGTCGTTATGTATCTTGTTATGGTTAGCAGCATTTTTTGTTATGGTAGAGACACCATTGTTTTCCAACTTATCTTGAAAAGAGGTCTAGCTGTGCTTTGAAGCAGTAATATGTGTCAGCATTAATTGAGAATAAACTCCCAAGAACATTAGTTTAAAATAAACTCCCAAAGTAAATGTGGTATAAAATAGAAACTTTTCATTCTAAGCATCAGTGCAGGATATAAACTGCTAGGAACAGTTTTCATTTTGCTCTGAACTTTGCTGTTCCACATTACGGACTTAGGTCTTTTTTTAAATGGAATACAGTAATCTTAAATGTGTTCAGGTAATAAATACATTGTGATGCTAAACCCTGAACACTGTGGTTTTGTATTTACTACATAAAGATGCCCATTGCTCTTCAGGTGGGTGTTACAGTTCCTATTTGCTCAGCCATATGGTGCTGTTAGTGGTGGCTGTTGCTAGTGTGGTTAATGACCGCAACATTGGGATGCAGTACCATTTTCCCACTCGGTAACAGCCAAATTTATATTGGATGTTACCTTTGTTAGAAACAACTTAGCCTCTTTAATGATGGCTTGTACAAATATAGAAGACGATCGATTGTGATTTCGGAGTTCTAGTACATGCAGTATGTTAACTGGGAACCAGAAGTGCTGATTAAGACCAGAAACATTTTGCACAATTATGTTTTGTCTTCTTATTAAACTGGTTTAATATTAATTTATAGCCTGTGACTTGGATCATATAGCAGCTATGGATGAATTGTGTAGCAATTAAAGTCATCTTCATCATGATGTATAATTAAACTTTGCTCATAATGGTTGTCTCACTGCTGTACCTGAATTTATATTATGCATTCTTTATACAGTAAGCACCATGTTAGGTGTTCTCTGGTTAGGCTGTTCATACCCTGAAGACTTACTTACACAATTACACCTCTGTTTTTAACCTCTTGTTTGCTAATATTCACAGCTGTCACTCTACTCCTCTCCAGCTCGTGAGACTAAATATGTGGAGAATCCACAAACCCAATTGGAAGAGGGGGTTTCACATTTACGGCATGCTATGGAGCCATACACAGCCTGGTGTCAGGTATAATGGTTTTGTGTTGCATCTGGTAGTGGTTTGGTGGTAAGGGTCGAGCTGGGTTTTGGTTTTAGGTGGATAATTAATAGACAGCAGCAAAAAAATTTTAGAAAAAATTAATAGCTATACAAACGGTTTTCCAAAATGCTGCATGACTTAAAATTTTCCACAATTCAGCTCATATTTACCCCCTTTTCACATGTAAACTATTATTTCTTTCTGTTAATATGCTGAATTAAACCTCTGCTTTCTCACATTTTCTGTCCCTCCAAAAAAAATAACTAACTAAAGCTTAGAATTGCTTTGTGTAACATTTTTTAAGTGGTTAGGTTTTGTAAGGTAGTTACAGGGAAGTAGTTATCAGGGAACAAAGTTACTTGAGAGGTTGATAATTAACTTCATAAACTAAGAATCAGCTGCTGTTGCTGAAAGAGCTGATGTCTCCACAAACAAATCTTCCCCGTGGCTTTATTTTCGTTTTTCACAACAGGAAAAGCTTATTGTTTTGGAGTATCAGGTTAGCTTTCTGATGATGTTTGTAAGATATTTTTTAAGGTAACGTTAGCTTTAAAGTAAATTTCCTGTGCAGGGAGCGTTACAAAGCTTTTTGAAGTGCCTTCAATGGTAACTAGATATTAGAAACTTTTTGACAAAAAACGTTCAAGTACCTAAAATGTTAAGCACACAAACATTAATCATGCAGAGTCAAAGTAACCCTTGTGTAGCAGGCCTTAAGACTGGCTAGTAAAAGCACTTATTTAAGAACTTGTGTCCAGGCCCATAATTGATACTACTGGGATTTGGGCTGATATGAAGTCAGAGTATCAGCTTCAAAACCAGCACCTGAACGTTTTGTTTTGTATAGTTCACTAGCTGCATACAATTCCATTTCTGTGTGCAAATTTCATAGTTGCCAATTTGTTAGGGTTGTGCTCTTCGGTATGTTACTCGCATCTAAATCCAAGTGTTCTGACATTGTATATCCTTCACCCCTATACCTTAGCTTTTCTTGTTGTGCTGAACGCATTCTGTCTAGAATTTATTTCTTAAAAAAACACAAACAAAAACAAACCACAACCAGCAGTAACTTCAATCAGGGGAAAAAAATATCTAAAAGAGGCAGTGGTAGCATTCCACTCCTATATCCTGAAAGTTGATAGTATCACAAGATGTGGGAAACCTGGATTTGGTACAGTCCTGTGACTGTACAGGAAGACAGGAGAGTGGTTAAACTTGCATTTTGCATGCCCACAGAGAGTACCGTAAAATTTCAAGCAGTGTGTTTTGAGGGCAATGATACTGAGTTGTCCTCACTTCAACTGTGATACATCACAATTTTGGAGAAAAAAAAAATAAATCAATCAGTATTTGCTGAACTGGAATGTTGAGAGAAGGAACATGACCCTCCAGAAGAGGGAAAACTCTCTAGCTGCTATTCAGTGGCAAACCTGGCCTCTGGGTCTTAACCCAAAAACTTCTTCTATATTTTTATTAGGTATCATGTTGATAATAAACAGTCATTAAATACAAAAGTAGTATTTGGAGCACAGAGGATAACCAGGATCTTTGTAATCAAGGTCTAGAGTTAGAGCAGTGAGTAGTATCATGGCTTTCTTGCTCTCTCCTGACCCGGTGAATGTTGGAGCTTACTTCTGAAGCAAGGGCATCCTTGTCATCTGGTTGCCTCTTGACAGCTTAGGTGATGCTCCACTTTGCACAGTGGCTGTCCTGAATCCTCTTAAGCTGCAAATTGTTCTTCCTGTTCTGTACAGACCTTCAAGATGTTCAGATCAGGGTGTCCTTTGCTTAGGAGTTCTGTGTTTTGGTACTAACAGTTTCGAAACTTTTTTGCGGAAATATTCAGGGTTATTCAGTCTGGTTACATGTTTCTAAAGTGCCATAATCAGCAGAAGCACTGACTTCAGTTTTGAAGGGGAAGGGGAATTTTCCACAGTTAGTTAGAGCTCTGACTGCCTAAATGCATGGGTTCTGTTTGGTTGCCTGTGGTAACTGTAACTGGGAAGGAGATTTGAGACAAGTTTAGTTTCCCCATTGGACTGATTGCAGGTAAGCCCTGAGCACTGCATATGTCTCGCTGGCCTGTTGTCCTCCTATTTGCCTTATTTATTTTTGTCTCATAAGATGTTCTCTTCTGCTTACACACAACAAACCATTTCCTGGCAGTGGTTTACTGACTCATTTTATGAAGAGAACATGCAACCTGTATAGGCTTGGGGTGGTCATGCTTGCTTAACTGTAGTCAGAGATCATTTTGGTTTTTACCCTCCCCCTACCTATGCTAAAAAAAAATCACGTTTTAGTTGTCTCTGAGTTGACTTTTTTTTTCCCGACTGGCTTTTAATAAGACCAACACCTGTTTAAGGTTCTGTTGTGTGTCACATGCTAACGCTTCTTTTTTTTCTCCATCACATTTTTGTTAGGTCACTATTGGCAATGAGGAGATGAAAGTTCTTCTAAAGATGATATCCATGTGCAGTATCTCAGACAACTGCTTTTATTTCTTCACAGATGCAGCTCAAGTGATATTGCAAGACCATTCTCTTTAGTTTTGGGCATACACGTTGATAAATTTGTTCCCTAATCAATGGACAGTCTTACACTGTCTAACCTCTAAAGGATTATTATCAAAATAACAATTAGCAAGATTGCTTTTACTCTTTTTTTTTTCTGACTTGATAAAAAGCGAGGTGAATTCTGCATGTATATGTTATATCTGCATATCTGTTATATCCTGCATATTTCAGCCCAAGAAAAATCTTGTGGGGTTGATGCAGTGCCATCTGATTTATTTTGGATAGTGTAGGGGCATCTCTTTTTCCAAGTCACTTCAGAAATACGTTTTTGTTAGATACAGTTCCTTGGAAAGGGTAGTGTAGCACCTTGCCAAATGAGTCATGTACCTCCTGTAAAGAGCTAGGAATGAGTTTGTTGCAGTGTCGTACTTGCCTCCTTTGCATTAACTCAAGTATTTTTTGCAATACTTAAATAAACTGAGAAATCTGAGGAAATCCCAAAATTCAGTTACTTGTTCAGGAACTCAAAATATTGAAGCAGGCTTCTGTGTTTTGAGGTATTATACTTGATCTCTGTCCAAACACTACTTTGAGAAAAACATGTATGTTACAGAAAATGTAATGTTGAGCAAACGTAGTCCTGTAAGTCTATGGGGGAAGTAGGAATAAACAGAGTTAGCTTTGTTGAGATGGGTAAAATTGGAACTGCGAAGTTGTTCTGTTTTTGCTCAGTTTCTTCATTGTTTTTGTGTATTAGTATAAAACAACGCACAGTTTTATTTCTTCTTTTGACAGAAATAACTGCAGCTAGGTTTTACAGGCCCAAACCTACAAATGCATTATGGTTAGCTTAACCTGGAGGCTATCTTAGGGACCCCAAATTTTTTTTATTCCTCTTTTTTTTTGGTCAGGTCAGTGAAAATCTGCAGTTAATTTACTTAATTGGTATCCATTTACCCTTGTTTTCTTTTCTTTTTTTTTTTAGGATCTTTATGCCAAAGCTAAGCCCCAGTTAGAAAAAGCTGTTGAGCGTGGTAGAGGTAAATCAGTTTAGTTTTCTTAACTAGCTATTTAAAATGCAGGACTGTACTCTATCTTCTATTAAAAGGGAATTTCGTTATGCATCATTCTGTATGTTTTCTTGTTCCATTTGAGACTATTTTTCTGTGCACTGTATTATCAAATTAAATTTCCTTTCTAGATCATTTCTCTTCTAAACAATTAAAATGTGAGGCCTGCGTCTATCGCAGCCAATTCCATTTAAAATGACAGACAAGAAAAAGAAGGAAAAAGGTTCTGACAAATTATTCCCAGCCAAAACCAAGCATAATTTATTAGTGTTTGTGTGACTCAGCCCAGTAACTAAATCGTACTTCGTGTTGGTTTACTTCTTTGGATCTCCTAAGAATTTTGAATTAATTCAAAATAATTTTTGTTGATTTCTGTTTTGGGAGCATCCTTTCATAGTTAAGTTCACCAGGACTGAACATGGATGCTATTTAGACCTTACTTCAGATACTGCACCTCTATATCCCTGAATTTAATACTTTCAGTCTTTCGAACTCCCTTAATGGAAGGTTTTCCATAGTTTACCGTTCCCCCATCAGATTCCCATCTTGAAGTGAGCTTTGTTTTTGCTGTGTCTTTCCTTTGTTCTGTGGTTTGTTTTTCGTACAGTGTTTCACTGAAACTAATTCTTGTTAACACGTAAATGCAAGAATCCGTTTTGCAAGGGTTTTTATCACTAATTTGAAAAAGATAAAATCGAGATTCAAAAGAGCAAAGCAAAACAAATGGCCCAGGAGCAAAGGCAAAATCTTCTGTGAAAATTGGTAAATACAATACGATGTTCAGTTTCATTCATGTGTCACTAGAGAAGATCTCAAAGGCTTTGAATTTTCTGCCAGCAGATCTAAAGTGTGCATGATAGTTAAATGTGTTTTGATAACTCTTTTATGTTTAGTAACAGTCGCCAGCATGTATTGATGATTTCTTATCATAAAAACACTTTCACATTACATTAATGCACTGTGTTCTGACTTCTTTTCAGAGGGTTGTGAATTTCTGCAAAATCCCCCTGATGGATTTTATCCAAGGCTTGGTGTGATAGGTTTTGCTGGAATTCTTGGATTGTTTCTTGCTAGAGGTAAGTGGGAACCTTTTGAACTGCTTATGGTTTAATTTGGGATAAATCACTTGTGGGATTTTTTTGTTGCTGTTGTTACTAATTCTTAAATGTGACACATGAGATCTGACTTAACTGTACAAGCATGTTTCTACAGTGTTCCTCCAATTATACAGAAGGTATAATGTAAAAGGTGTGTAATAACCATTAATTATTGTTTATGAATACTGTATTTGTTACTGGAATCTAGTCTTTGATCTTTCTCAGTTCTAGCTTATTATAACAAAAGTGGGAAAGGATTTTTTTTAGCCTAAAAATCTTTTTAATATATGAAGTTATTGATCACATATGTACTATAGAAAACTACAGAGGAATAAATTACGGTGAAACACAGAGGTTTCTGAATGACGATGCATGTACAATTAGTTGTATGTTCAAGTTCCTTCAAAGTGTTGTGTATCCAGGCAGAGAGTTCCTGCATATGGTGATATCTAGCAAAATACTTGTGAACCGTGGGTGTACTATAGACGTATCCACGTTTTGTGACATAGAAATGTGATACAGCTAATTTCATAACACTGGCTGAAGAAACTAATATGTTTATCTTTCACAGAAATAAAAGATATTTTAAGAAATGTTAATTATGAAGAATATTTTGTATTTGTAGTGATATATTCTTAATACAGTGAAACGAAGTAACAAGAAGAATGCTTGTAGATAAAGGAACTGTGGAGTTGCAGAACTTAAATACTAGGGAAGACATGCTTTGGTTAAAAATACATCTTAGTGGGCTCCATATGTGTTGAAGAAAGTGTGTGCTTGGTATTCAGAAATGGAAAACATTTTGTGAATATATGCATTCCTATATGCAATCCTGAAAATATTCAAACAAAGCACGTTTTTCCTAACATATGATTTTGAATGAAGATCAAGGTCTCTTAATGTCTCTAACTTCTAACACTTGAAATTCTTTCTCTTCAGACTCCTATTTCTTGAGTTATGTGGTTATGACTGAAATCAGTTTCCAGCTTTATGACCGCAGCAAAATTATGGGGAAAAAATAGCCATCTTACGGCTGAATCTGAACGATTAGAGAGTCCTAAATTTAACAACAAAAAAAAACCTTTATTGAACAAGTATCTGAGCTGTGAATCTTTTAGGACTGAAGCCCTGATCTGTTGATTTTTGTCTGGCTATAGTTCAAAAATACTGTTATCTCAAGAAGTTATTCAAGCTGTAAAAGAAAATGCCTCTTATTTTTGATGCTACAGAAAGTTAGAACCAAACTTTTTTTTTCTTTTTTTCTCCCCCTTCCTGCCCTTCACCCTTACTTGCTCTTACTCTAAAAATTGTCCTCTTGGAAGATGCAGATCAAATCTTCCAGGTCTAACCACAACACTTGAAGATACTGCTGCCTGCTAGGGAGAAAGTACTGTATTTGGAGTAGAGTCATTGTGCTTGGTTTAAAATGCTTCATTTAAAATGCTGTTGAATGTAGTTAGCTCTAATCTTGGTGAGTAGCACTGCACAGATATGGGAGTATTCCTGAACTTCCTTCTAATGGATGTCTCCAGCAGGTAGCAGGCTGATGGAAAACACTATCTTCAACTATTACATTTATTCCTAAAGTAATACTGTAGGCACATTCTGAAGCACTATCACTAAGGAAGATTTTCTTGTTCTCAGGTATTACAACAAAAGCATAATTTTTCTGGCTGTAAAGACACAATTAAACTTGCCTTTTCTGTGCTTTCTTATAGCTAACTGGTACCAAGTTTCCTCTTCATGAGACAGAAACACCACTTTCTGAAAGTCTCTCTTCTTTACCATTCAGTTCCTCATCTCATCATGAGCATGTGTTGTAGAAACACTTTGGATATACATTTCTGCTTCAAAGTCCATTCTCTCCCTATTAGCTTATATGGCTTTGCATATAGAACAGGCTGTTCTTTGAGGAACAGAAATACTGCATCCTGACCCCTGTATGTCTGCTCTGTGACCCCATTTCCCTTTTTTCTGCTTTACTGCTTGCTTTGCTCCTATACCGGCTCCATCCATATCTCTTTTTTGCCTTGATGAACCGCAGGGTGCCCTGTAACTGATTCTGTAATACAGTTTCACTGGCCAGCCAGGATATGTAACCCGTGGCCAAGTGTAATAAAGGATGAATTTTTTAGGCAGTTAGATCATTTTAGACTTGTATATAATTGAATAGCGAGTTCAAACGGATTAAAATATTCAAAATTTACCTGGGGATTGAGTAGCGGCAATACAGCATAATTGTAAGTACTAGTCGTGGAAGTATCGATACTTGTGAGTCAAAGTAATTTACAAACTTTGTAGCAGAACATTTCTTGTTCTGCTTAATGTATTGAAAGAGTGCTGACCTAACCTTTCTTTGCCTCAGTTTTTCATTTTGGTTTAGAAAAGAGTATCAGTTGGTATAATTCTCTTAAACATCTCTGAACTGTGACTTTTACTTCATTATTTAGTGCCAAAATAAATTATGTATTATTATAGAAAATGTAGTTGTAAAGTAAATTGTCACTATGGAAAGATGTTGATGATTTTGTAAAAAGGTTACTTTTATCAGCATAATAGTGTTTATCATGAAACCAGCTAAACTGTATCTAAAAAAAATATGCTAAGCTCTATATTAAAAAAAATAAATCGCGCTGCTTATAAGTAAAAGTTGAGTAGGGCCACTCAGTTGTCTCAGTTAACATATATTCTAACAACATATTTTTTGTTGTGAAACAGGCTCAAAAATAAAGAAGTTGGTGTATCCTGCAGGCTTCATGGGTATTGGCGCTTCCATGTATTATCCTCAGCAAGCGGTTGCTGTTGCAAAGGTCAGTGACTATACCTTTTTTTTGGAAAAGTGTCTTTTATTTTGATTGTTACTTCAAATTAACTGGTAATCCATTTTCTTAAAAGTCCCGTCTGCGTGCTTGACACTTAACAAGATAATAGTTTTTTCACAAAATAACATGTAGTCTAGACTGAGTGAAAGTTGGGTATTCCATTTCTTTTAGTAAGTTTGTTTTTTAAAATCTGCATAGAATCTTCAGTATGAGGTACATAATCTCCTTTCTGAATCTTGAACCTCAAGTAATAATAAATTAAATAATGCTTAGTATGTACAATTTGCATGTTCAGTTACAATACTAAGGACGCCTGAAATGTCTTGAGAGCAAAAGGAGTAAAAGGGCTTAAAGAAAAAAATTAAAAGGAGATTCTACAGAGAAATCATAGGAACAACATTTTGAGATAAGCATCATTAATTAGTTTTTCTGTGTTTTATTGGATAGTTTTAAGAAAGGTTATATGCACATTCTGGAATGGGGTGAGAATTCTGCTGCTCATTGGATGCCTTTCCTGTTGTTGCATTTGCTGTTTCATGCACGTACGTGTCGTGCTATCTTCCGGTTACAGCATCTTTCCTGTGAAAGAAAGAACTGAAGTGACCAGACAATTACTTAAAGTCCCTGTTGATGTCATTTCATGTGACTTGCTGTCCATGCACTCTTAAATGTGCTGACTGAGATTCTTCAGTTCTACACCATACTCTTTTTCAAATCCAGCTTTTAACCACTCAAAGTGCACATACTTTAGTGTATCAAAAATACTTTTTATTTGGGGCTTTGATAAATTGGCTTACAGATGGCTTGTGTATGATGCGGAGATGTCAGAAGAAAACATGATGTTCTCAAGAACATTTGGTTTTCTTTGAAACCTGAAAGGTTTGAAAGGTTTAGGGAGAGTTAAAAATGTTGTGTTTGAACTTTTACAGCACAGTGATACCCTCATCTTGGAAGGAATTTGTTACTGATGCTTCCAGAATTCAGATGCTCTAAATACAGAGTGGCTTATCCTCAGGGAGTGAAAATTATACAACTGGCAGGGGAAAAAGAAAACATTAAAATTTAAGAAGCTTAGACATTTCTGTTGGGAAATTTGAAATTCTATTTGTCTTCTGAACAGTGAAGTGGGAAATGATTAAACGGTGATCAAACTGATGTTATTGTTTTTAGAGAAGCTTAATTCAGTCTTAACTACAGATTTGTTACTAACAGCTTCACAATGCCTTGTTTATTTTACCATAACTTTGAAGTGTATGATTGCACTTTGATCAATTCACGGTTCTTAGTTCAACCATAACAAAAAATCCAGTGAGAGACCCTGAGCCTGGAACTTGATTGGAGTGCATTTAGCTTTGTTGACTTGGTCAGGGCAATAGATGCAAGAGTTTGGAAACTTCTGTGGAAAGAGTGATATCTTAGATACTGTTTTGGTTCCTCTAACCTCACACATGCTTTTCTTTCTTAAACAAGCAACATTCAAGCATACCACATCTTACTATCTACTATTTTTATGCCTTAATCTGGAATCAGAAATACTTTCTTCTCTAGTAATTATTTTGAAATGTTTAGTAGCATTTGAAAAAAAGACCTGTAAGCGTAAGAAAGAGGTCTGCAGTACAAAGTTCATGTGCCAAATTAGCAGAACACTATAGGAAGTATTCTGGAACACGTTTTAAGTTTTTCTATTTCCTTTTTATATTTTTTTTTCTTCTACATTTGATTACTTCACTGATTTTCATTTGCAATGGGATTGTTCCCTTCATTTGGTAAACTTTTGGATTTGGCCATACTTTTTTCCTTCCCACCTTTATTAATAATTTTCCATTGGAAGTAAACACAGTACACTTGCAGTTGAGGTACAACATGTGATATATCTGTCTGGAAGAAGTCTTTTTTTCTTTGGCTAAAATGTCTAAGTTGTTAACTGAAGTCATAGCAACAGAGCTCAGTGTTGGCCATATGTAGTTTTCAGATGTTGTTTCTCTAACTGGAAATGAAAGAAATGCACGGACTAGGTGTTTTTTATTTTTATTTTTGATTTTTTCCATCCTTTCGTAATCATTCTAGCAAATCACAAATTTGTAAGGGATTTATTTCATAACTGCTAGCATTACTTTCATTTGTATAACTTTGAACAAACGGTCAGACTGTTTCTGTGGTAAGGGAACTAAATTTAATACTAATGTTTATTTTGTTGTAGTGGAACTTTAACTAGTGTTTTGGAACTATATTGTGTTCCAGCTAATCATAATAAATTTCAAAATGTTTTGTGTTAACTGTGGTTTATCTTCCATCTGGAAAACTTTCCCATTATGAAGTTACTTAAATCAGTCTCTTTATCATTAGAATTATTATTTTTTCCTTGCTATTAGAAATTCCATAAAGCAGCATGTGTTTTATGCTTGCTTCTTGAAAAATAAAAACCTCCTAATACAGAAGTTTGTTTCTTTGACAACAAAATAAATTAATTTGTATTTCTTTTGAACGTATATCTCTTCCCTCGTCCAGTTTAGTCTGTAAGGCATAAACAGCTGTAGTGACACAACCGAGAGCATGACACAATTACAGGAACTAAGGATTGAAAAGAAAGAGTTGGGGTCACGTAGTCCATGTTCGCTGCAGAATGAAAGGCATTTAAAATTGTACTATTGGCAACTTCGTTAGCAATATAAATGTGGAAAAGACAGCAGATTCTTAATTTAGTTTCTCAGCATACAGTTTTGGTAAGGAATTGCTGACTGTAATTCTGCTTGATAATCTTGATGTACAGCATACCGAATATTCGATATTATATACTTACTACCGTGTGTTGAATAGAAGATGGAAGCTTGTTTGCATGTACATTTGGCCTTAGGAACTGCTGATGCCTCCACAGCAGTGTCTAATATGGGCATTCGTGGCCTAAGGTCATTTTCAAACTATTTCAGAGTCCGTGCTGAGAACCGCTTAATCTGACTTTTGAACTTGTTTGTTCACTTTTTAGCATACAAACTTTCTTACAGTGTTGCATTGAACAGAGGTGGTATTTTAGCATGTGCTAATTTAACACAAGCAAGCTAGAAATTATCTTCCAGAAACTCAGAATTCCAGATGGCTGTACGGAAAAGCATGTCCCTCTTTTGAAAGGAACTCTTTGTATTAGTGTTCAAATGAATACTTCGAACAGTTGAATGAACAGTTTGGATTATTCCTGCGCCTTTACTTTTCCTGGTTGGTACTGTCACTCACAAGAACTGTAGTGGCAACTGCAGTACCTGGCTATTTCCTCTTAAACTGCTCCATGGGGAAGGGAGGTGTATGACATACAAAAGGTGTAAGATACAATACACAACCTCCAGTGTCGTGTTTGTGAGAGTATGCATCAGGTGGTTATCAAAAATGTCATGGATATGTTCCTGCTGACCCTGTAACTTGCAGCTTACAGTCTCTCTAGAACTGTATTTCTTAACCCCATGTGAACTGTGAACCTGTGCGTGGGTCCAGCCTCTTGGGGGGTGTGTACAGTGTTGGAGCAGTGGTTGACCAGAGCAGAATAAACTTTGTGGGTTTCCACACCTTATGATGTAGCTACTTTGCTCCAGCAATGTGAAGGGACAGTTTCTCATTTAGGATAACTCATACTTGACTTGATCATGTGAGTCCTATAATTAAAATATATTTAAATTGTACTGTTAAGATTGAGAGTGTTTTTAAGCAGGAACATGAGATGGCTTATGGATACCTGTTGTTTCTCATTTTATGTTGATAGCCGTGCCCTCAATGACATTGCAGACCAAAACAAAAATCAAAAACAAACAAAACAAAACAACCCACCGGCCTTCATTTGGTTTTTGTTTGTTTGTACTAGTTACTTTCCAGTCCTGGTAGCTTTGCACTGCTTGCACCACTGATCGCACTATCCTTCCAGCTAAGCCATAGGTTTTCAGAAGTAGTTAGTTAAAGTACTTGAGAGCGAACACTCCTGAATACTGAACAAGAAAATAAATATTCATAACTGTAAAGCCTGCATTGAGGGATTTTGGAGGTTTAACACGTTCATTTCCAGAGCAGTTGGTGTGCCTTGGTATTTAAAACATCCTACATCTTGGATTTAGTTGTGACTCAGAAATGTAGTTGCTGATTTGGGTTTGGGTTTCTGTTTTTTTTGTTTGTTTTGATTCTAACTATGTTCATTATTAAATAGCATCTTTAGTAAAGTGTGTGTGTGCAGATATGGCTGACTGTTGAGATCATCTGAACTTCTCTATGAAATGATACAGATTAAGGAACGAGGGGTTTGTTGCTGAGATGTTGATGTCGGTTGCCTGATGGTTGGTGAATGTGTGATTTTAGTGTAACAGTAAAAGGTCACACTGATGCTGCATAAAGCCGTTGGGCTTTGAATGCAACAATCTTGTGCATTTGTGGACGTAAGCTGGTCTGATATGTATCTAAAATCCTTTCTTACTGATCTGAGTGGAGTTTTAACTGCTATCTGAAAAGCACTCTGCGATCTTTAATCTACTGCAAACTAGTTGTCCTTATTTGCAGTTTGTAAATGGGCGGGATTGTATTTGCACTCTACCTAAAATCTAACGCAGCACTAAAAATCATGATGCAAAGCTAGAGGTCTCAGTATGGTTTGAAAATGTGTTGTGTGAGCTGCAGTATACAAAGGTGGTAACGTGGCTTGCCCAGAAGTACATCTGTTGTGGTGATGGTGCACAACTGGTGTAGTTAATTTTTGTTCAGACAAAGGGAAGTGGTTCTTTGCATGGTATGTGCCAAGTGGTAGAATTCCTCAGCACATGATGTTTTGGATCCAAAAAAGTTGTTTTGGATCTAAAAAAGTTACATGGTGCTTATTAGGAGGCAGGGTGAGTTCATAGGAGAGAAATTCACTGGGCATGATTATACATATAGAAATCGCCTCTGGCTAAGGAAATCTATGAGCAGCAAATTGTTGGAGACTGGAAGAAACGTAAGGAGAAGAATCACTTACACTTGCCCTGTTCTTGTAGTTTTCTAGCTTTGTCCCCTCTTGGAGATAAGGCGATACCTTCTCATTTCTTGATACCATGTTTGTTTGTTTTTTTTAGTTTAATGTCTGTCTAGTTGGGCAAATTGTCCGTTTTTACTTCCGATTTTTTGGGGGCAAAAAAAACAGATATTAATCTGAAAATTAATCTTTCAGACTGACTTGAGTCTGGAGCTGTAAAACCCTAATGCTCTTAGGTGTTAGGATGTTATGGATCTACAAATGCTATGAATATTATGGTTACATATGATGCAAAGGGGCAGGAGATATTCTTTTATTAGACTTAGGGATTTTTCCTGTTATAAAATTATCTGTTGGTGTGATATAGCAAACACTGTCTTTCTTATGTCTTCAGTTTTGAACTTTGACAGCTGCTTATTTGTTATAGCCATCTATCCGCAAATCAGGTCTTTCTTCTAAATTGCAAATAAAAAGAAACAAAGGAGTACTCCTATTGTTCTGTCAAAACAGTGAAAACTGTGAAACTGCAAAATAGGGACAGACTAAGTAGGGATATTTTGTCTTTAAAGCAGGTTTGGTCAAATTAAGAAATAATTTGCATATGTGAAATCTATTGAAAATAGAATGCTAAGACTGTAAAATCCAAAATTGTTTCGATGCAGCATCATCACAATCTTTTATACAGATATATTTCATGTAGTCTTCAAACAGTTTTTTAGCAGGTTGGCTTTTCTTATTCCTTATGTGTCATTTTTTTCCCAAGATGTTAATTAATGCTGTACACATTGAGCTTGAGTGGGATGATGTTAAGGATCTTGGATTCTGAGATTTCTTCCACATGAACAATCTTCCTCAGATTATTAAGTTCATGCTTTGTAATTATTTTGTTTCAAAGGTTGCTGGTACACAGCTGTATGACTGGAGTCTTCAGGGATATATTGCCGTAGAATCTCTTTGGAAGGATAATCCTAAGAAGAAGAAATCTGGGAAAAAAAATGATAAGGTAAGAAGTCGGAGGAACTTGATTTCTGGATTAGGAGAAAATCCGGAAGAATGCCAATAAAAATCAAGTTTCCTTTGAATCAATCTGTGTCCTGATGCAGTACTGAGTGCAGTCATTGCTGAAAGTTTGTGCTTGCTAGATATCCATTTGTTAAACATTGTTCTAATGGTCAGGTTAACATTCACATAGTCAATGTATTAGTTAGAACAGAAAATAAAGATGAATGTTATTGTACAAGTTGCTTTTTTAAGTCTGATATTACTATTTTGTGTTATGATAAAAAGTAATGTGTCAGACTGCTGCCTTGCTTTAGAGGTTCCTGCATCTGATGACAGAGCAAATGCTAATGTAATGGCTTTGTAGTCAAGAATTTGGCAAGCACTGAAGTTTCTCTGAAACAGCATTTTTGAATTAACATTGGTAATACAGCTAAGTGAATGTCTTACATGCTAATTTTTAGTTTTAGAATGGAGCAGCTCTCCTTATTCCCTCTACAGAGCAGCTTTCCCTAGTCCCCCTGCAAAGCATCAGTGATATGATATGATTTCTTGCCTTTTTGAATGCTGAATTGATACTTTGTAGAGGTGGTCAAACATCATATACAACAGCAGTGAATTGAAGGATTTTAGGTTTGTTTATCTATAATTGTTTACTTCTATAAAGTGCTACGTGTTGTGACTCGATAGTAATGTCTAGTAGAGCGGAATGCAGTGCCATAATTATGCTAGAGCAACTATTCATAAATACTGTGGGGGAAAAAATAAGTAAGATTCTATTTTGCTGCTTCTAATGAATTATGAATTTCACATTCTACAAAATACTAGCAAGTTTCAATATTAATGCAATATGATTGGTTAATGATACTCGCTGAAGATTAGCATTGACTTGTGAAGACATGTTTTAATGAACATTAAAAATGAACTTGCTTTAATGAACATTATACTATATAATGTCTAGGTCATAATTTATAACTCGTCTGAAGCTTCTGCAGTTAATTATCTTAATGATGTTTTGTTTTTTTATCTGCTAGACATTTCCATTATCCCACAGGAACAAGCTGTCTCAGTAGTTGTACCTCTCTGATACAGATAAGCAAACTGACAGATTCTAAGAAGTATATGTAGATGGCTCAGTGAATTGGAGTGTAAGAGGCTGAAGAATTGTGTGAGTTGATAAAATATATTTGAGGGAGAGCCGATAAGGTTTTCAGGGATTTTTTTAACTGAAGAAGTAAAAATTCAGAAGTATAACATAAAGCTTCAGTGGTTTTAAATCCACTGCGAGACTTGCTGCATATTTAATTCCTGATTTCTAAGCAAAAAGCTTGTTCTAAGCTTCTTCTGTTGATACAAATTGCTGCCCTGGCAGCAGACTGCTTCCCATCTCTTATTTTAGTTGTTTAAGGCAGCAAAGCAGAACTAAAAGGTGGTTTGAAAACAAGTTTGAACCAGCAGAAAACCTTGGTGTTTCATTGTGGACCTCGTGATTGAGCCCTAGCTCAGAACTTTTAGCAGCTCATCCTAGGTTGGCAATGGTGTATGGCTCTAATGGTGGTGTTCTGGGTTGTTGGAAACCAGAAGTCCTGTCTGACCAGAACAGGGTATTTGCAACCCACAGAGGTCTAAGAAATAAGAAGGGTAGCCACTGAGGGGGCGACGCTTTGGAGAGGCAATTGCACTTGAGGTTGCAGGTATGGAACCGAGTTCCCTGGGTGGGTCTAGGTGTGGGAATAGTTCCAAACAAACACGATTGGAGAAATGTTCACATGTCCTATCAGTTGCTGAATCTGATGAGAATGGTCACCAGCTGAATACTGGTGGAGACTTTCATCAGGGGATACTCACCCTGTATTGGCCTCTAGGCATTTGAGTAAATGTACTTGTGTAATTTTTTGAATAAACAAAGGTTAGTTAATCATCCTGTACCTTTTGTAAAACCTAGGCTGTCAAAAAATGTCTCCAAAAAATAAGCAACATTAAAATATCAAAATATTTCAGAAAGATAAACAGACAGCATCAATAAGGTTTAGCTG
This sequence comes from Cygnus atratus, assembly GCF_013377495.2. Lineage (NCBI taxonomy): Eukaryota > Metazoa > Chordata > Aves > Anseriformes > Anatidae > Cygnus > Cygnus atratus. The sequence goes on from NC_066362.1 coordinate 124,718,776, forward strand.
AGCTTTTTATTTTATTGTGTCCTAGGCTTTCAAAAGGAAACACATGATTGTTATTGGAAGGCGAAAACTTTTGAAGCTTTTATCTTACTATAAGGTTTATTCAAGCACTCGCTACTTCAGCAGAAAAACAAAGGGCATGTGAAATTGGAGAGACCACTAAGTAAACACAGCTCTTTCTCTTCCTCCTTGCAGAATCTTTAAATCACACCCTTTAGATGCCAAAATGTTATTTGGACAAAAAATTGAAATGCCATTGAACAGTTTCCTTCTAAAGTTCATCTAACCAATCAGACGTTAATGTTAACTATTGCCAGTTAACTTGGTGAATTAGGCAAGATTAAAAAAAAAAAAGTGACTGAAGTGAAGAAGCAATATGAATTGGGTGAAATTTCCTGCATTTCAGGAGTTCAGTGATCGCTTACCACTGAAGTATGCAGCCTCTTTTTTTTTTTTTTTTTAGTCCTCTGAAGTTGTTAAAGAGAGGCTTTTGTCTCTGTGACTTCTAGAGAAGCCAAACATCAGTTCGGAAGTCTCTGGAGTGAAAAGTATTTCTGATGGGAGAAGTCTGCTGTGAAATTTCCTTTGGTCTGAGTTTATGAAACAGTATAAAATACATGGTTGAGAAGGTGCTTTGGTTTTGTGGGGGAAGGGAGAGGGAGATTTTGCTTGTTTGTTTGTTTTATTAAAGACTGTGCAGTGCTGTTCTACCAGGATGTGGTCAGTCACACTTAATAATGAAAGCCTCTACTTTTTTTGTATGTACAAGCACCAGCATGCCACTACGGTGAGAGAGGAAGTCTGCCCAAGAAAAACATTTTCAGTCTCTCTCTAATGCTGTGTCACACTAGTGCAAAAAAGTACTTTCTGTTCATATAGCTGATAAGATTCAGCTAATCAGCATCAACTATTCCAGCAAAAGGATTTTTGTTATTGCGTTTTTATTGAAGCTTTTACTGGTATAGAAATGCCAAGGAAGAAAAATAAATACTTCTAACTCTCATGTACTAAAGTTGGGAAAGCTTTCTGGGATAGGTTGTAGGACTTCTGCCCTAATTTGACAGCCTGGTGAAAGAATCATGTTGGTTTGGTATATTTGTTCCTTATTGCCATAGTAGGCACCTAGGCTTCTTTCCTAATGAAGGCAAATACAAACGTTACTCTTGAGTTGTTATGGCAGATGTAACCCAGCTTGTGAAACCATGCCAGAGCAAAAGATGTTACTTTTTGGTTTTGTCATTTGCTCTAGCATTTTCCTGTTGCTACACAGAGGATCCCTGCAAATAGTCAAACAATATATGGGTGGCTCTTCTTGGCTTGTGATAATTTGTTACGCTGCTCATAATTTGTTTGATAGGTACCACAGCTGCAAATAACTTCATGTTTGTGCAGCAGTAGGTCATTAAAATAGATGCAGTATGTTAATTTTCTGAAGGTTTTATGAGGCAAAAAGCTATGCCAAACTGAGGTCATCATCAACTCAAATCTAAGTTCTGCCAAGAAAGATGAATTCCAGGATCTTCTGCTGCAACATTTTGAAACACTGGCTGGAGCCCCTCCATACAGCAAGTCAGTCTGTGAAGTTGTGAATACGCTATTTACAGTATAGATTTCTAGTATCCTGAAGCCAGCTCGTTGTAGGAAGTAGTTGTCAGGATGAAAGTTCTCTGGTAAAACTATGCAGGTATCATAAGTGACAATCTGTGTCCACATTTTTTATTTACAGAAGGATGAGACATTTTCCTAATAAGGGATGGCAGGAGTAGTTATTTAGCTTCTGTATACGTTACCTTGATATGAAGTGGACAACTTTACTACTTCTTCCTCCCAAAAGAGAAGATGGTGTAAGAAAAGTAACCAGCTTGTTGATAGGCCAGGTGTATTTTAAGGGTTTTATCTTCTGAAAATTTTTTGCTTACCTGAGTCATATTTACACACAAGAAATAATTCCACAAAAATCAGTGGAATTACTGTTAAAATTTATATTGCCAGGTTGTGAGTCTTCAGGAAAAGTGATAGTGAAGTGGAAGATACGTCCTTCGAACCTTGTTTATCCTAGTTTGCAAAATTTGTAAAGCATCATATCTATGCCTTTGAACAGTTTTTAAGCATGATGTCTAGTGTTTGAAACCCTTCTGAGTAGTCTTAGGCAGCATCAAACTTTCATAACAGGGGTTTTGCAATTATGAAGGCTCATACCCTGCAGTGGCTTCAGCTAGTCTTTGTGAATAACTGTTCCCTCTGCCCAATAACGTCATGCAAGATCTTTCTCTACGCTTCTTTTCTTCTACCTTTGCCTTTTAGTGCTGGCTGAACTGTTAAGCCAGAGAATTGCAGCTTCTTTTTTTCCCCCCACACGATCTCTTTTTAATTCTTGCTGCGTTTGTCAGCTTTAATACCTGTTCTTAGGTCAGAGGGCTGGACTGACCATAGCAGCTGGAAGATTTTTGTGCAGCAGCATAACTTTAAGGGCTGTAGTTTTATGTATAACAGGTTATAATTTGTTTACAGAAAACTGCTTCGGGATCAGTATTTCAGAGCAACGGCTTAATACAGATGACTTGTAAGTTGTTTGTTTGTCAGTCAGCTCATTTGATGATTACTGTTGTGAAATACAGCCTTCCTGCCCTTCCTCTTCTGCCTCTGGTCTCTATACTTCTGTCGCTTGTACTGTACTGTAGGGTTGTTAGCTCTTGTACTACAGTGGTTTCATCTTCAAGTGACAAAGGCTTGTGTTCTGATACCAACTCGCTTAGACCCAGGTTTTGCTCCAGCCAGTGAGCTAAAACATACTGAAACACATCGAAAAAGCATTCTCTTCGGTCAGCTCTCTGTCTTTTCTTTACACTAATCAGTGTTTTGCTGTATTTTCTGCTATTTTGGATTCTTCCTCTTGCCATGACACTGAATCAGGCACCCATTGTTTTTACCAAAGTGGCAGAACAGTGCTAGAGCTCTAAAAACATCCCCTTTTTCAGTCCCTGTTCATTTCTTTGCGTGCTCTTCCCCACTTTCTTCCAATGAGTAATAAGATCTTGCAGAAGACTGCTTCTTACTGTATTTCTTCCATTGTTGCCTGCCACTTGGTTGTTTAAACAACTTCAGAGATTGAAAGAAACTCTTACAGCTTATTGTTTGGTTTTCATTCCTGATCTGTTGGTAGAAACCATCTGTGATTTACCAATACTCTCTGCATATACATAACGTAAGTACTTATGTAAGTATGTATGTACACACGCTTAAATAAGCACAGCTGTTTGGGTATTTTATTAAGTGTCTGCTGGTGACAGTGCTTCCAAGTGCAAAGACTGCTCGGCTTCGGTGGGCTTGTTTCCTGTACTTGCCTCAAGGAAATGATGAAAGTGGAAGTTGTGGTGTCGGCGTCTTGACTGGGTAGCTTTACTGTGAACAGCATAAGCTGTGATCATAGCAGACCTAAATTGTGTTTTGAGTATCTTTTAAAATACAACATGAGCGGCTGATATAGATAGATAGATAGATAAACAGCAAAAGTTTGGTCATCTGAACTAAATGATAAACATCTACTGTGGACAGAAAATGGTGTCACACACACTCGCTTTTGGTCCTAAGAACAACAACAGAGTAAAACATGTAAAAGTTATTACTTGTTAGTTTGGGCGGTGATGAATTTAACTGTTAAAGAGGTGGGAAAGGAAGAATCCACCCTACATAAAGTTGTGCTTTTCAGAGCAACTTAAAACACGGTAATATCTTTAAAGTGTTCCATATTTCTAAGAGAGTAAATTTCAACCTCAACTAAAATTACAAAACTGGGAACGTGTTGTCTTTGATTGACTAGGAGAGGATGAATAAGGTTAAACAGTGATGTTATCTTTATTCTAAGCAATACATTGCAAACAAAAGAGACAGAAGAAAGGGTAAATTATTAATCTGTGAGCCTGAATGCTTTGTTTTTTCTTTTGTAACTGTTGTTCTTTTCTGGTGGCCAGACTCTACCTTTTAAGAGTTTTCCATAAACATAATAGACATGTATGCCTCTCTTTAGAGTTATAATTTCTGTGGTTAGGTGCCACTGTAAAGGGGCCCAGCCATCTTGCTCCTGTTCAGAGGGAGCAACAGAAACTGACTTTTGCATCAGAGTAGGCTGTAATGTAAGGAGAAAGTCTAATTAAAAAACTAACCAAACAAAAATGCTGGCTAAGTTCCTTTTGGACTGGTTTTTTCATATGTAAGTAAAAGTGGATAGAAATAATTATTTTTTTTGAAGTTTGTTTAAAGTTTAGGTCTCGATCCATGTCTGTTAGACACAGTGAGCTAAGCTGACATTTTTTTAATCACTTACGTATTAAAGCTTTATAAAGAGCATTGTGTACAGTCCCCTTTATTCCAGTATTATCTTGGATTTCAAATAATGATTTTTTTTTAATCCTGTGGAATCCCAGTGCCTTGAAGACTTTATGAATGCGTTACGGAGATTTGTTACCAGTCACCGTTGAGTTGAAGCTCGCAGTTGCGTAAGAATGCAAAACATTTCCACTCCTGCTGCGGGGTACGGCTCTGACGCGTGAACTCTGTCCACCCAGATACGTTACAAAGTGGCTGTGTTCCGGCAGAAAGCAGAAGGACTGTGTCTTGAATATGTGCCCGCTTCTAACGATGACAACGCCATGGAGGAGGCGGTCTTTCGGGTCGTTGATCTAGACACGTTTTTTGCTTCTGATTTGTTTTGGGTGTGACTTGAGGACTTTGACACTTTGTTAAATTAGGTGTGTTCGCTTCCTTTGCCACCTCAAAGGACTTCTTTTTCTGGCCACCCATATTACTGCTTTATCAGTCTCGCTCACTCTCTGTTGATGTAGTGGGCACATACAGCAGATGGAGTTGAAAGACCTTCTTAATTGCTAATTGAGCAAATGAGTTTGTGTGTGAGCAGCGGGCTGATTTGAGCCCAGAACTCAGGCTGATAGATCAGCAAAGACAAGCCCAGTGATGACACCTACCAGCCTCACAAATACAAAGGAACTGAGCAAAACCCTTGTTTTCCCATAGGTTTTATTGCTAGTTGTCTTGGTCTGTTTTTTTGTTTTGTTTTTTTTTTTTTGTTTGTTTGTTTTTTGTTTTTTAGGATGAAATACCTTACCTAGGTGGTGGTAATTTTTTTTTTTCCAAAAGTCAAGACAAGCAAGTGGAAGAACACAGAGCCCTCTGTGAACAGCATATTTTTAGTTCATTTGTTCAGAATTGAGTAATCCCTGAGATGAGGCATCATGAGTCAGATTGTTCATTGTGAGTTGTAAAATGTCGTAATTTGTAAGTTCCTGTACCGGGAGGATTATGGAGTAGGTCATTACTTTGAAATGGGTGTGCTTCATGGATATGATTTCATTTGCTATGAAATATCCAGGATAGTGATCAAAAGAATTTTTTTCTTTTTTTTAAGAAGGGGTTAGCTTTTTAAGATCTTGCTAGACATATTTTGAATAAGAACTTCAAGAATTATCTCCATAATTGAATCTTGGTGTATTGGGTCCATATATCCAGCACAGCATATACTGGTCTCGTGTGTGTGTGTGTGTGTGTGTGTGTGTGTGTATATATATATACACACACACACACCATATGACCATAAATATATATAGTCTCATAGACTCAGTGCCTTTACCACAGTGCTTAATGTGTACTGGAGTGTAAATTCAAACCATCCTGTAATTTTTTTTTGTTTTCCAATCTCTTCTGGATTCTTTTGGTATATTTTCCATCACATTTATTTAAGGCATATTGGTAAAAATCTGTTTTTTAGAATAAAAAGAAAGCACAACTTAATTTTCACGTTTCGAACGTAAGAATAATTGAGGTTGGGTGCAACCTCCAGTCATTTCATCCATCCCCATGTTCAAAGCTGAGCCAGCTTTGAAGACAGATGTGGTGGCTCAGGTCTTGTCCAATCAAATCTCCTAGGGTGGAGATTCACCAGCCTCTCTGGGTGACCTGCTCCTGTGTGTGATCAGTGCAGTGTTATTTTTTTTCCTTATATCTAGCAGAAATTTGCCATTCTACAACTGTGTTCTGCTGTGAATCTCTGAGAAGAGCCTGGCTCTTCCAAATATGCAAATACTCATTAAGTAAGGGTGGATAGCAATTAGATTCCCCCTTTGTCTGGTCTTGTCCAGGCTGAACAGACCCAGGTCTCTGTCCTGTATGTCATGTGCTTCAGTCCCCTAGCCGTGTGTGTGGCCCTTTAAGTATTTTCTTCATTAATATCTATTTAAAACCATAATGAAGAGAGTGTTCGTGATAGTATACTTGGCAAATAGATAGACCAGATGCTCTAACAAGCCTCTCTTCATTCTTTGATTTCTATCATTTATTTCAGAGAAAGTGTAAGGACAGTCTTTCAAAGGATATGTGCTGAAAGAGGCCTATTGTATAAATCCACAAAGAATTCAAAGAATGCAAAATAGCAACCACTCTGTGGGAATTCATCCTCTCTTATTAATGCAGGCAAAAATGAGTCAATTAAAGCATTTCTGTTGAACTACTTGTTCTTTCAAATCCTTCAATTGCTAAGCTAACTACAGGAAGACTAAAATCCTAGAAACAGTTTGAGATCATTTTTGGGGTATATCATAATGAATTAGCCTCATCAACCACTTGATTTTGCAAGAAGTTTTTGCTTCATCTTTTTAAAAGGTCTGCTGTTGTAGCAAAAATACTAATCATGGATTGTTTTTGTTGCCTCAAGGGTGATGCAGAGGGTGACAAGCCCCAGGACATCCATGCTGCTTCAAATGAAGAGCACGCCGCGAAGTAGAACACCAAATCACTTGCCATCAAACAGGTAAAGGCTACAGACTGGTGATGGTATATAGCTGCAGCAGCAAAATAACCTGGAAAAGCTGAACATTAGGTTTGACTTGTAGTTATCTTCTTCATATTGATGAAATGGGGAAGAGAGGTAACAATTTCTATTTTATTTTTATTAAACTTCACATTTGTCCAGAATATGCATTCTTCTTAACAGTGCTTCAGTTAAATTATCTAAATTCTTCTTCTTTACAGTATAGAAAGTAAATGTAAATGTGTCCTCGATGGGTTATGAATTCTTTTAACAAGGCCTTTTTAATATATTGTTAGTTTATTTTTTCTTCTTCTCTTCCCATTTCTGCCTCCTGTACCAAAACCAAAAATCTCTTCGCCTTCTTTGTCACAGCTGTGCAGGTGTGAAGGAGGGGAGAGGAACCTCTTCCCTGCTGTTACGTTTTCGCTAAAGTTTTGTCAATGTCAGGGTACAGCCACATTTTACAGCTTGTAACAGTCCATGATGTGCCTGACCTTTCGTGTTGATGCGCCTCGCTAATGAGACATGCTTCATCAGTTGGGAACTAGTGATGGAGGAAAAGGGGTAGCGTTTCCCAGTTCTCTGAGCTAGAAACTAGAGCTGAGACTCCAGTTCTGGTATGACTTTGCTACTGAGTTGCTTTCTAAACTCATCCAAGTCCTGTGATTGTTAAGGAAAATAAGAAAACAAAACAAAACTCTTCTAACTTCTAAAAGTAGTTCTAATTCGTAGGACAAAAATAGCTGTGTGTCTGAGGCTTATCACAAACAGTAATGGAATTGGACAACATTTAGGACAAAACATCAGATTATCGTCTTCTCAGAGAACAAATGTTAAGGATATCTTTTCTGAACATGTTTTGTAGTTGCTTGTTTTTGTCCTGTATTACTTTCATGTTATGCTAAGAATTATTTTTCATCAGAAAATGATTCTAGCGTTGTAGAGACTTCATTATTTTTTGTTCAGTGTTCCATTTACCAGTAAAATTATTTTTTCCCTAACTGACAACTGTGTAAATAGAGTCCAAATTTAGAAAACTGCACCAATTTTTTCTTCCATGCGTCACCACCAGTCACAAATGTTATGCAGATGTGATGAAGTGCACACATCTGCTGAGCAGCAGCGTTCTACCATTACACAGCCAGCTTTAACAGTAAAACTAGTTTCTAATGTTGTTTCCATTCATGTATTTTTAATTGCTATAGCTAGTTCTCATAAGGGCAAAGGTATTTGAGTGGCTGATTTGCTGAGTACCTTAGTTTTTCCTTCAGATGTAGGAATTAGTTTTCCTTCAGAATATGAAGTTTCTAAATACGTTTTGCTAGTATTTTATACAATAGCCACATAAAATAAAAATACATGAAAATAGGAAGAACAGTCTTGTTTTGAGTAAAGATATTCAGGAAAACCAAGTGGGAGGAAAGCTTCTCTAAAATTCGCTAAAACCATTGTGCTGCTGGTGAGTTAGGGTAGAGCTACTAAATAATTAAAAAGCCAGGAAAATTGAATTTTTCTTTATTTATGTGGGACACTGTACAAATACCGAGATTCAATACAAACAGAAACCCATAAATAGCTTTTATTTTCTTTCAGCATTGCTTACCACATGAACATAAATTTTGAGGAATGCTTTTTAGTGGCTGCTGTCTCAGATGCTCTATCGTCTTTCTTTTTAAAGAGTTAAGATTACTCAGATGTTTAAAGTATCTGGGTGCTGCTGATTTTGAAATCTACTTGCTTTGCCTCATGTTGTTTCTGGAGGAGATACGTAAACAAAACCACTAGATTTTTGGCCTAGAGCAACCAGATGGTGAAAGTTCAATTCAGTATCAATTTCCATCTGTTCTGTGGGGGTGGCAATTTGTTTCTTCTGCTTGAAATCAAACCTAGTTATTTAACGCCATATGCAAGTCCAGATGTTTTGCTGGATTTGAGTGATCCCAAAGGTTGGGCCACTGCTGTGATCTTTGAAAAGACGTGTTTGTTTATTCTGCATGAGATCAGTCATGAAAGTCTCACTGTATTTTAAACCGTTGTCAATGCTCCTAGTTGAATCTGGTTACTAAAATAAACACAATCATACTTTCCTCATAAGGATTTGTCCCAGCGTGGTTCCTTGAATTGTGAATTGTCAGCCAAGCACAAAATTGGTTTTTCTTGGAAGCAGTAACATATTTCTCCATTCCAAAAAATAGGAGCATTGCACCTCCTTTAGTGCATGTTTGTAGTTCATAATTATATGCAAACTACAGCTCAAGCTACATCCCTTCATAGGAGAAGCAAGTTTTAATTTTACCCAGCTGTTGTACTGAAGAGTTTCATGAAAGTGACACAAGCTTGTGTTTTTCCGTGGCATATGTCACTTTCACCCTGTTCAGGTTTTATTTTTATCTAATTCCATTTGTTCCCATTGAATTACCCTAGATTTATACCAGAGAAAGTGAGATTTAAAAAATGCACTTGGTGGGAATTAAAAAGAATTCCATTTGAGAAAGTTGATTTATTACAAAAGACTCCAGTTGGGGTTTTGTTGCTATGAAGTGTTCTTTCTCTTTTCTATTTCTATACAGCTCAACTATAGGAATCAAGTTGTCTAGAGCAGACAGTGGTGTACTGTCAATAATATGAATATTGAAATCTCTGTACTAGAATTAAATTTGTACTGAGTGTTCCTGAAATAGGTTTTGATCAACCTGCAATATCAAAGCAAAAAGTTGTAGTTGCACTTTGACAATGGAAAGAAAAGGCCTATGATACCATAATTCTGCTTTCTCTCTTCCTTTCCCCCTTATCTGTCCCTTTTTTTTTTTATTATTTAGGTGAACAAAAATACAGATGTAAGCAACGATTTCCCAAGAAAAAGAGGAAAACTGTCTGAATCCATTTTGATTTTGAATGTGACTAATCTGCCTTCCCTCTCAGGAAAGATTGAGAGTGTGCTGCCTGGGCTTCTGGAATGGAACCTGAGAAAGGACATTACATTTGGGTCAGTCTCGATACCCAAATCCTCAGTTCTGCGGTGGGACTCAAGTTTGCCATGCTTGTCCCATTGCAGGAACAGCACTGCAAGTAGCAAGTCTCAAAATTCTTCGGTCTTGTTATTATTTATATGTAAAATAAAAATCCAGTTGCATAAACCGGTCATGATTTCTTTTCCTCTTCCCATCTTCTTTAAACTCATGTGTGTGACCTTTTATACAGTGTATGAAAGGTTCTTGAGATGTTGTTGACAATGCCTGTATTTTTAACAGTGAGGAAAAGCTTAAAGTAGCACGATGTTTTGGTTAATGTTAGCTAATAGAATAACGAATGAGAACAATTACAATGAATCTTGTGTTTTGTCTGAGTCTCCCCCTCCTTTCTATACAAATCTTCTGCCTCATCAGTGCCAGTGGAGGTATATAATGAAGCATCTGTGAGCTCCTGTCTAGCAGATGGATGGGAATGGAGCTGTTAACGTTTGTCCTTGTTTTTGCTTGAATGCACAGCTCGATGGGAATCAGAACGTGGCAGTGGTGGGAACCAGCTATAGAATAACTTGGCTGTTTCCTCATTCCTGGCTAGGGGAGGGGAGAAAGAGCGAGGCGAAGGGAAATATAAAAGGATTTCCAGCATTTTGAAATCTTTGCACAATAAAGCCCTTTCATCATTTGTTGCTATTTCCACTAATCTGTCTTGGAGGTGCTTCAGAAGATACTGTAATCCAGGTTATTGTGCTGTTTCACAAGTTACTGTAATCCAAGTAGCTCAGAGCTCCTGAAGCTCTGTTGGTGAGCCTTAAATGTTCCTAAATCAATCATTAATGAACACGAGGGAAGTGGGAAGGTTGGAACTTAGACGAGTGCCTGTACGATACATAGGTTATCTAAAAGGAACAGGCAAGAAAATACAAAGTAAATAGGATTTAAAACATTTGCAAACATCTTTGTTGTTACTTGGTTGGGTATTCTGGCTGGGCATATTCCATAAACTTGTAGAGAAAAACAAATGAATCTTGGCAATACAAATACCAGTCTGCGTGGGCATTATAAAACAGGCAGGTTCCTTAATACAGGCATAAGGCATGTAGTCGCCTCAAGCAGAAAAGTAGTATCTCGCAACATGTTCGGTGCTTGTTTTTGTGAATCCTTCAGGCTGGGAAAGACGGGATGTTGATTTAGCAGAGGGAGCTGAAGTCTTGCTTGAATTTGGTGGTGTAGTTTCAAAGAGGCTTGGGAGGATCAAAGTAGTGTTTTTGTCAGTAGTGGAAAGGAACCTGGGCAAACATCAGTTGAGCTGTAACTGCTGTTACACCACTCTCGCAATACAAGCGTAGATTTTTCTTCCCTTAAAGACAGTCCTTCCCTTATGCATTCTCATACCCTAAAGAAAATGATTACCATTGGGTTAGGAATACAAATTTAGATACCTGTGTTTTGTTCGGTAATATTCAGCATATGCCACATTGGCATTTAAGAAGATAATTACCTGGTAATTCAGGTGTTTTGACCCCCCCCTAGACTCCACCACCATGTGCTTTCTCCTCATTCTCCTTCTGATGCAGTTATTGTCTGTTTTGGTTCTCTGCTGCCCGTGAGAGCAAAATGAAAGTCGTTGTGTCATCTGCTGCATTAACTAATGCTCACTCAAACAGAACAGCTTTTAATCTTTATATACGAGTGTGTGGGTGTGCTTAAAAAATCCTGGGTTAACTAAGAATCGCTTGAATCAAATGCTTTTCATTTGATCATATCTTCGTCTTGGCTATTTATGCTGCTGCTTAAAAATGTCCCAGAACAATAGACTGCAAAGTGGAATGCTTTTATCTAGCAGGAAGTGACTGGCTTCAACCACCTGCAAACACAGATGACAAGCGGATGGTTCCAAAATGTGATCGAGATAGCCTTAACTGAAATCATTCCTTTATGTCTTCTAGCTACAGTTTTTTGTACAAGGACGGAAAAATAATGTTTCGTGCTGCTGAGAGTGCAAGAGATTGTAAACATCCAACTCACTTGGCACAAGCCTTCCTAACGAGGAGCAGTTGGCCGCTGTTCATACAAATGTATGTATATATGTATGCATACACAGGTGCTGGGGGCTGTTTTTATGTTTTGTGTGTGTGTTATCTTTTGCCAGGCTTTGCCTGTGGGTGTTACAACATAAGCTGAAAACAGTATATTCCCCACCCAAGTTTCACATCAGCAGTTTGGTCAACCTTTTACCCTAAGCCTGTCAACTTGGTAACCGAGTCTGTGCAAATGTGGAAACTCCTCTCTATACCTTTGGTGGCAGCGTCAGCAGATATGCTGAGGACAGGTTGCAATGCTGTCTCAGAAACACAGTCTTTAACCTCTGGATTATGTAAAAATCTTAGAACTGGAGATCATCAGGTTAGCTGATGCAGCCCTTGTGCTGAGATGGAGTTTCCTATAGAAAGTTTCGTATTTGTCTGAGTAAAAGTGGACAAAGTAGCCTCTCCTTTTGCCAGAAATAGCATCACCAACATCAAATAATCATGCTAGGCCAGGTAAATGTGGAAAATCTTGCAACCTTGAATAAGAACACAGTACTTTGGCACAAGTGTTCATTGTAAAAATTAGACAACGTTCTAACTTCAGGAAGCTCTGGACAGACTTAGTAGCAAAGGTGTTAGCTGAAGTATTTTGGAGCCTTCCTCATTGCACCTGTCACCATTGCAAAGAACTATAATTCTGCAGTGCAAGAAAGAGCAAGACTGGCACAGAGGGAGTTATTTCAGAGCTGGAGAAAAGAACACCTTGGGAGTTGAAGATGCTTGCTACAGCTCTGCTCATTAGTCCTGGCAGAAAAATCCGTGTGAGCACATTTACCTCAGAACAGATATAAGCCCCTTCTGTGTTCATTTTTTTTTTTACTGTTCTTTCCATACCTTCCCACAAACTCCACACTCCTTGTGAAGCCAGTTTTGTCATAATAAACCGCTACTAACAGATTGCATTTCAGCTCTTCAGGCTTGCCAGAGAAGCCTACATAACTTCCCACGGGCCTTCCCGGGTGCAGCATCTCAAAGCAGGAAAGCTATTGCATCTGGATGGCCTGGCTACTGGCTAGGTCAGCACCACGGTGCAATGTTTTTGACAGGTCCAAAAGCTTCTTGTTTACAAGGAAAACCTTGGATAGTAACATCATAAGTACAAAGCAGAAAATGTTTTAGCGGAAAAGAGATGCCCCTGTAACAACATCGTGTCCTTCTGAGTCCGGGCCGCCAGCTGATTCTGGTATTTCTTGTCGGTGTATTGTTTTTAAGGTGACGAGCTGACAGCTTTCTCAGGGTCTCTCTGGAAGCAGTGTTGGTGTATCAGTGCAATTGCATTGTTCTCTGCCATTCATTCCTTTCCAGCAAAGTTCATTATTGGCAATCTCTGGATAAAGACCAGAGTCTGATCTGGACTTTTATCCCAAAGTTTATGGATTCCACCAGAGTGCTGCTCTTATTACCACATTTTCACCTGGTGTTACTGGTAGCTGCTACATTGGGGTTGAAAGCTGGAGAAATCAAAGGTGGGCTCAGGATATCTCACAGCTGGTTACTAGTGTGCTTCCTCTAAAAATGGCTTTCCTGGGTGGGAGACAGAGCTACAGGGCCTGCACCAAACTAAGCTGTCAGGCTCTCTTGACTTCTGCTGGCCTTGTTCAGGTACATTTAAAGGTTTACATCTACCCACACCCAAAGCCAGGTGGTCTTGTGAACCATATCCAGCTGTGGCAGGAAAGTGGAATGTGATGTTCCATCACCAGGCCCGGTTACTGAGGCATGATCTTCATAACTGGTACAGTGTCCTGTGAGGCCTGGGCTATTAAAGGTTTGCTGGTTTTGTTTTGTTTTGTTTTGTTTTCAATGGTCCTGGGGAGAGGGAGACAGATCCTGAGCGGCTTGCTACTGTGTTCCCAGGAACAGCCATGCAGCAGCCTGAGCTGTGCACAGACTCACGATCCCAAAGTTCAGGTCTCCGCGCCCAGCGTGAAGACAGCAGTGGGGGTTGATGGAGGAGCTTGGTCAGGGAACTTCTCTTTGTGTTTATACTGTGAATAAAGGACCTGCTCAAGACTCAGGAATTTAATTTGACAGGGACTAACGCTAAAGGATGTGCTTTACACGTAACACGAGTGCTAAGCTGAAGTTTGTGAGACAGCCGCATGAAGTAGTAAGATGGGTCATCTGCTACGTGCTTTATGTGTCAGAGGGCAGATGCACTCAGAAGTCTCTTACTGCTGTCCTGTAGCCACTTGGCTTCATCAGTGGCATCGTCCTACCCAGGGAAGGTAGCTCGCAGATGAACACCAAGGGGCTGCGTGTGAACAGGTCCAGGTCTTGGTCTAGGGGCTTGCTCAGCATGCATTTTAACCTAACAGCAACCCTATGCCTGAGTAAAAGCATAAACTTAAAAGGAGAACCTCATTCTTCCTTCTCTGGATATAACTGTGTGCTGGCTACACAAACACACCACATTCCGTACTGAAATTTTTCACAGTCCTGTGTTCTCTGTCCCACTGTAACAACAAAACAAATCTCTCCTGAAGTACCTTCACGCAATTCCGGCACCCCTGCCACTGAAGAAGTCACCTGCTGCTTCGAGCTGACCACGGTCACCACCTGGCACCCAGCCTGAACCTGCGAGGCAGAGGGGGAGCAAGCAAAGCCCAGCGCAGAGATGTGCGCCAGTGCTCCCTTTGTGCCAGGTCACAGCTTCCCCCGAGGGGTGTAAAAAAGCTCTTTCATCTTCCTGGTGGTAGGGAGAACGACAAAGCATTATGCCAGATGAGCCTAAGCAGCTGCACGTACACGTCAGCCACGGGTCATAAGCCGGAAGCCATGGAGTCAGCCCTCACGACCACATTTCTGGCCCCTTTCCTTTCTTTTTTTTGTTAAAATGTGTGTACAGAAATGCGGAGTTCTGTATCCAGCCATAGCAAAAGGGATTCTTCCCTTCCCCCACCCCCTGTCCTAGATTAAGTTCACTCGTGTTGTCTCTGTAAATTTAGCAAGCCTCAGACTCACTTCCTTTTGTAGCAAGACCTGAAAGAGCCATTTCCTGACTCGTACGGCGCTCTTGTATGCGCCCAGAGTGCTCATTCATACAGTGAATCATAAAGGTAACCTCAGTTCACAGCGCTGCGCTGATACTTTGGCTTTGTACAAAAAAGGGGGGTTGTTATTCAGCACAGCCTGCTGACATCATCCCTGCGTGTACCCACGAGCTGTGCTGGTTGTTGGTGTTTTTTTTTGTTGTTGTTGTTGTTTTTTCCTGATCTTCTATCTTAAAAGCTTCATTTACAAACTGCCCGAACGAAAGCTGGCTGTTGAAAGCACGGAGGCTGGCTGGGCGCAGTGTGTTTGCTGTCATGCACCAGCCTTGACAGCGTCCACGTGCTGCCAGGGTCTGGGAATGGTGTCTGGAGCTGGGGCCGAGCCAGCCCTGGTGCCGTGCTTGCGGTGCAGCCTCACCGGCGAGCCCGGGCGGGCTGGGGGCTTGGCGCAGCCCTTTGCCCCCTAACGCTGGTGAAAACCCCACTTCAGCCTGCGTGGCTGGCATTTAAGGCCTTGTTTTCAGGACTCGGGGAGGAAAAGTGCGCCTGCTTGCCTCCCGCTGGTTCCGCCAGCAGAGAGCCCCGTCCTGCACGATGCTCGGGTCCGTGCCACTGACTTCTGCGTTATCCGGGCTGCCTGCCTGTGTCCTCTGAGGCACCGCCAGAGTGCAGGAGCAGGTGCAGGAGCACCCTCAGCCAGCCCATGACTCACTCCCGAACCGCAGGAGGAAACAAACCCCAGCGTCTGCGAGCCTCCAGCAGGCACGCGAGGGTGCAGCGGAGGCACGAGGCACCTGGGGCCTGCCGTGGGTCGCCAGCCTCCAGAGCACGATGCTTTGAGGCCTGGGCAGGCTGCGGGGCGAGCCGCCATGGACAGGCCCGACACTGCCTGTTGGTGTTTCTTGCAAGCCTCTGGGGAGGCTCAGCAGCCAGCAGCCAGCCCTGAGGGGGCTCCTGGGCTGGGGGGACGAAGGTGGCCACTCCCCGGGGGAGTTGGGCCATCGCTGC
Source organism: Cygnus atratus (assembly GCF_013377495.2). Taxonomy (NCBI): domain Eukaryota; kingdom Metazoa; phylum Chordata; class Aves; order Anseriformes; family Anatidae; genus Cygnus; species Cygnus atratus. Next base: position 124,734,650 of record NC_066362.1, read on the forward strand.
TGGCACCCGACCCTGGGGTTCCTCTGACAAACACCCCACAAAGTTTCCACGTTGGGTCTTTAGTTCTCAGCACCAGCTTGTTTTCCCTCGCCTGCCCCGCCCCGCCTTGCCCTGCAGACCCCTGTCTGGCCGCCATCTCAGTGCCCCCCGGCCCTGGGCCCTGCCCAGCCTCTCCAGAGTGACTCCAGGATGGCTCCTGCTTCCCCTGCTGTCCAGGTTCCTCCTGCCCAGATCTCTCTCGCTCCTCGAGTGCGGGTACTGCCGGCAACTTTTATCACTGATTTTGAGGCAGCGTTTCCTTAAAGTCTGGTCAATTATTATCTCGAGAGCTGGAGAACAATAAGCTCACTCTTAAGCAGACCCCACAACCTCTGGGTGGGCTGTGCCAGCGCTCCCTCACCCACACAGCAAAGCAGTGCTTCCTGGTGTGTTTCTTTTTGTGCCCTTTGCCTCTCGGCCTGGCGCTGGGCACCACTGAAAAGAGCACAAAATCCCACACTGCAGAAACGCCTTCCTCCGTCACAGTCACAAGGCACTGCGGGCCGGCACCCGCGCTTCCTGCAGCACCAGGTTCCTTCTAACAAGCCTTAAAAATACCGGCCAGGAAGCCGAAACCTGTCAGTTTCTTTTTAGGCAGAGGCTTTTTTCCTTTCTCTTTCCTGCCCTGAGACAACCCCTCGCTGCACTGACCCACCTTAAAGGAAGCAGCCTCTGGGCAGCTCAGCACTCGGCAGGAAATCCCTGCCTTTGGGGATGCTGCCACGGAACCATGAGATGCAGCTGCAACCTTCAAGTGTGCGCCATAAAACACAGCTGGTGCCCTTTTCAGCAAGGCATTCAACAACATTTATTCACCCAAAAGCACCACCGGGCCGAAATTATCATAAAATAAATTATTTCAGAGTGTTGACTCTCAGTTTCAGTAAGGTAACTGATGGCTCCAGCTTGTTAGTCTATAAAAACAACTAGGGTACTGTAATGGCACAGGCATACTTGGAGAGGCCTGGTTAGTTCCTTCCTCTTTTTTTTTTTTTCCTTTTTTTTTCCTTCTTTTTTCTTTTTTCCCTTCCTTTTTTCCTTAGGACAAGTTAAATAGACCTGGTGAATAAGCCTATGGCTAAATCTCCATCCCAGGAGAAGCAACCTGCTTGCTCTTCTGTACACCTTACTACAAGTTAGGTTCTCTAGGAATGTTTTTAGCATCTCATATTAATTTCCTTTTCCTGAAGTCAAACTGTTTAAATGCCAAAATGTTTAAAGAATATGTTACCTGGAACAATCAAAAGAAATCTCAGCACGAAATATGCATTTAAGCATTGCCTTTGAACAGTTAAAATTCGATCTAATTCCCACACTTGGTACCAACATACTGTCAAAGAATGCTACTTCCAGCAAATAGTAGGTCCCACCTAAGGAGGGGGAAAAGCCCTGTTAGGAGATCTACCAGCTGGCAGGGTTTCTCCAAGCAAGCAGTCAGCCCCCGCCGTGCCCTAGCCCAAAGCGAGCAGCCTGAAGCCCTTTTGGCACTGCAAGGGCACATGAGGAGGAAGCCAAGGCTCGCTCAGAGGCTGCTGTGGCACCTGGTGCACCCCCAGCCCTGTGCCCCCCGCAGAAGCCCCATGTTTTGTTTTCCTCTTACCTGGCTGGAAGTTGCCCATGAAAATGCCACCGAAGCTTTAGCCTGGAGAGGAGCGTGGCCTCCTTGGAGATCTTCAGCATGGCCCCGAACAGCCTGCTCTGGGTGTCCCTGCTCGGGGACATCACCGCTCAGGCACTGTGCTTGCTGGGAAATAGCTAAGGTTCCACTATATTTATCTGGGAAAAGTCTTGTAACTATGCCTTTAACAGAGCAAAAGAAGAGGAGCTCACACCCACCTTCTAACTCATCCATTACGTGAGTCACAAATAGCCACGAGGCTCTACGCTTGTAATAAATTAGTCTGAAGAAGGGTTGTAATTAGTGGAGGCACCTCTGCCGGATGTCCATGAGAAGTCACTTGTGGGTGCCAGCAGCCAGGGCAGACCAAGGTCAGCCCCGAATATCCTCCTGACAGTGTGCTGGTGCCTGTTGGGGCATCTCGCCCTCAGCATGAGCTGGTGTCATCCCTCAGCGGCTGTGGGGCTCCCCATGGCCACCAGCACTGAGCCCTGGCACAACCCCTTGGTATCAGCCAGCATGGGGCTGGCCTGCCTGCTGACCCCTAAACTTCATAAGGTTAGAGGGCACCTCTGGGGGCATTCATGCTGTATTTCTTGGCTCATGAACCTTGCTGCCTGTTTCACCAAGATGTCAGGCATCGGCCTGCAACAAATGCACTGATGCGTGTGATGCTGAAGTCTGATTTTTGGCACCTTTCTGGACAGACCTGCGCTGCCCTGGGATGTGAAGCAGGAGGTCAGCCCTTCAGTGGCAGGGAGGGGTCCTGGGGGTCTGGTGGGTGCCCAGCTCCTTGCCCCCTTCCCTTCCCTTCCCTTCCCTTCCCTTCCCTTCCCTTCCCTTCCCTTCCCTTCCCTTCCCTTCCCTTCCCTTCCCTTCCCTTCCCTTCCCTTCCCTTCCCTTCCCTTCCCTTCCCTTCCCTTCCCTTCCCTTCCCTTCCCTTCCCTTCCCTTCCCTTCCCTTCCCTTCCCTTCCCTTCCCTTCCCTTCCCTTCCCTTCCCTTCCCTTCCCTTCCCTTCCCTTCCCTTCTCCACCAGGTGAATGAGGTGCCCCGATACCTCCAGAGGGATGAACTCCCTGCTCTTTGGAGCTGCATGAAGCAAGACTACTGTGGCTGAATTTATATGCACAGAAAAGATGGTGAAGCAGCCCGAGGCCCTCACAGCACAACTCACTGCATGCAAGCATGTCTTGAGCTTTTCTTTCAAACTGCACGTGGCTTAAGGCAGGTCTGCATTTGCTTTGCATTCTTTACTTCTGCAAAAAGGAGCACTGGATGGTTTATATTTTAAGTGAAAGAAGCATCACTTCTTGGATCCTGAAGGCCCAACACCTTCTCTAAGAAGGGGAAATAGTGTCACATATTCCACCCCACACAAACCCTTCTCACTTTCAGAGGTGAGTTAAGAGGACCTATGACTTCTGCAGCCCCGTGCTTATTCCATAAGTTAACCCTAGTTCAGACACCAGAGCTAAGTGTGTAAGCAAAGCTCCAGCTGCCTGAGCTGTGCTGGGGGGCACGTGGCCAGGGGTGCATGGAGGCAGACCTGGTTCTGCTTGGGAGCGGAGCAGGGATGCCTGAGGACGTTGAACCGCAGGGGTGAAAAGTGCTTTGGCTTTCAACAGCACAAAATAACAGCTTGCTGACACCAAGCCCAAATGGCAAGAAAAGGAGCTCTGGGGTCCTGGCCGTTACACGACTTGCTCACACACGTGAGGCTTCCCCTGGGCGTAACTCCCCGCAGGACTTCTGTAGTCAAATTTCTGACAAAGCTCGGTGATGGCAAGCTCGGCGTGGAAAGGCAGGATCATTTTGTTACTCCCCTGGGCTGAGAAGGTAGCTGTCTGATGCCTAAAATCCTGAGTATCTGCTTATGGAAAGGTTTTCTCCTCGGGGATTGTTTAGCCTTGGCCTCACTTCGCTGTCATTAGGACCAGCTGCACCTCGTCATGCGGCGGGCTTCGTCCTGTCAGCCTTACTACAGCCTGCCAGCTCTCAGAGATGTGTCCTTACATAAAGTGGGTGTGTTTCCTCACGAGGCTGAGGAACAGCGAGCACTGGCAGCCATCTCCCCTCGACTCTTCAGCTCGTTTTGTTTAAAGCCGGGTTAAGACAGCTTCATTTCTTTGATGCTAGCCCTTGTGGCTGCCTCTCTCTGCCGGCTCTGCCCCGTGCTCCTCACCTCTGTGGACCTTCCTCCTGCCTGATCTTTCCTGCACGTTTTCTGCCCCAACAGCAAAGCCACAGCTCTGCACAGAGGCTGGCACCCCTAGGAGCGGCGAGCACAGGGTTTGGCCCCTCTGCCCCCTCTGCACTGGCAGCCTCCACCTCCTCGGGGTTAGTGGGCTTGTCCCAGCACCACTCTTGGCCGTCCCCATGTTGGGTCCCCAGGTCTTTATTAGCTGTATTTGAAATGTTTCCTCCTTTTCTTTGCAGCTCGGCCTGTGCTGATTAAGATCAATCCAGTAAGCAATAAAGAAGTAGTGATAATTAAAAACAACAACAACAAGCAGTAGAAACACAAAACATTTTGGAAATTCTTGGTTTGGCTGGACCCTCCTTCACTACAGACATCCCATGTCCCAGAAGGCCCCTGGAGCATCGCCTCCTGCTCCTGTAACATCCCAGGCAAGGAAGGAGCTGCTCCTCGGCACAAATCTTGTTTTTTGAAGCAAAAAGGAATAAGATGCACGTGCCTGCAACTGCAGCAAAAATGAATTCAAGCTGTGTGGTGGGAAGCATTCCTGCGACTCTGTGTTAGCTCATAGTAGGAAGTTGGCTTGGGGAAAAAAGCACAATTCTGCTGTCCAGACTGATTGCACAAGGCACGAGACCATAGACCAAAACCGTGATGTTTTTCTGTTTCCTCCCGTCCACCTGTTTGTTGTTGTTGCTGCTGCGCCAGCCACTGAAACAGGGCAAATGTGAAGGTTCAGGGTGATTCTGGAGTTTGACCATTACAAGCGCAGTTAGAGGAGGACAGTTCAAAGATACCTTCGCAGTGGTCGAAAAGTTAATTACAGTAACCAGCTTCGAAAACCTCCCTCTGTATTTCCACTGATGTATTTTGTAGACACCTAAGCACCTCTGCAATAGTCAGGCGCCTTGGGAACGCCGCTGGGCTTCCAAGCAGAGCGCTGCCGCTGCCTCCTGCTTCTCCCCCAGGTGGAGGATGGCTTCGGGACCAAGCTGCAGGTGGCTGTCACCTCGCCTCTCTCTGCCCCCCGTGGGATGGTGGCCAGGGGACATGGGGACACCACCACGTGCTGTTAAGGGGCAACAGGTGCCAGGTTTTGCCTCACCACAGCCGGTTCTTCTGAACCTGTTTCAGAGAAGGAAAAGAGAGCCTCGGGAAATTGAGATGTCTTTTTTTTTTTTTTTTGAGTAAACACAATGGGTTTACACCTGCTTGGTGAAAGGTAGAAACATGCAAATAAACAAAACCATTTAACTCAGAGCAGGTTCTGCAGCCGGTGTTTGTTTTCTGCTCTCGTGAGCTAGCTATCCCCGGGGCTTTTTCTTTTGGTTTGGCCTCCTGTAAATCTGTGAAATGAAACCGAAACCGGTTTGGAGATGGATTTTTTTTCCCCACCCTATTTTTGGTCGGAGGGTGTACCTGTGCTTTATTCTGCTGTCAGATGTGGTTATCGTTTCAGGCTGCAAAGGCTTCTGATCAGCCAGGTCCTGGGGGAAAGGAGAGCACAGGGAGGGAGCCATGCCCGGACGGTGAAGTTGCACCCTGAGATTGAACATCAGCAGCCAAAACACTAGCTGTGTTTGGTTTTGCTTCAGAGAGCACCCGATGCCTTTATTTAAATTGCAGCCACTTCTCTGAAACCAAAGTTCCCAAAACCCACTGAAGCAACCTTGCCCACGGAAGCAAAGCAATTGTGCAAGCTCTGTGGGGTCCCCTGGAAAAGTGGCTGAAGAACGACCCCGGGTGGGCCAGGGGGCTGCAGTGCCAGGGCGCGGGGGCACGGGGGATGCTTCCTGGGCAAAGGGCAGCTGGTTCCCCTTCAGCTGAAGTTACACGCTTGGTTTTGCAGCGTTTCAGGCTGCCCCAAAAAGCTTGCAAGCTTTCCTCCTTCGGGGCATTCTCGTCTTCTGCGTTTCCTCCCTGTCGCCTCAAAAGGGAGCGGGGCGAGAACCCAGCCCCTGGTAGCGCCGCGGGGAAGGACGTTTTGCAATCGCTTCCTGTGTTTCTGCTCCGTACGTAGCTGGTGTTTTTCCCCCTGACATCGACATCGTGTCAGCGAGACCTCCGCGGTCAGCTGGCGGGGCTCCAGGACGCAGAGCTCCCAGGCCGGGGCTGGCGCAAGCACCGCCGGGCTGCTCTCGGGACAGCTCCGCAGCCACCCCTGCGAGCAGAAGGAGGGGAGGGGGAAGTGTTGTTTTTCTCGCACATTTTTATGTTTTAATTGCAATGGTGTAGACAAAAAGCCTCCCTCTATGCTGTCACTATGGCTACGGTTGCGAGGGAGCCCGCGAGCAGGAAAACCGCGAGCAGCGAGACGGTGGCGAGCGTCCCTGTCCCCGTCCCTGTCCCCTTCCCCTCAGCCCAAGGCCACATTTTCAGCCCCATCAGATGGGAAAGGCTTTAATTGTGGCGACTTTGCTGGCTCGCCCGGCATAAAGAGACTCTCTCCAGCCTGAGAGCAAGGTTGATTGTTGCCCTTCCCCACAGACGTCACCGTCTCTGTCATAACACCTGCTTTCTAACTCTTCCCCAGAGGCAGGAGAAACGTAATGAGGAAATAAGATAAATAAGACTGCGATGCCTGCAGCCCCCACACAAGTCCTGAGTTGGTTCAGCATTTCCTGCGCTGGAAAGAATTGCTCCCACAATAACTTGAGAAGAAGTTATTGAAGGACTTCTTAGCATCGGTGTTTCCTCGAGCCATGCCATCACCACATCACTCCAGTAGAAGCTCTGCTATCATAGCCACAAGAGGATTGCTGCTGATTTTAAAACCCCACTGCCGAATGCAAGTAACATCCAGAAAGTTTAGCCAGTGCCTGTCCTTGCAGGTGTGAAGGAAGGTTTGACACGATTACGGGTGGCTGGGGAAGGTCTTCTCATTCGCCATTACCTACCTTGTTTTCTGTGGTTCCTTGAGAACCTATTTCAGCAGAATTCATTTAGAAAATGCAATGGTAAACTGCATTGGCAGAAGATGAGCAAGATATAAACACTTTTAAGTTGTTTGAAAATTTGCCTAAGCTGTTTACTTTCCTAATTACAATGCCTAATTAGTTAGCTCGTTGCATTCAGTCATGCAGCTTTGATAGCTTGATTATGCTCCAGAAGCCTGGGGCTTGAGTGTCAAGCAGTTCTGTCCCAGATACCTAATGAGCTGTTAATTTGAGAATAAAAGCATTCTTAAACTACTCCACTAGTAATCTAAGCCCGCTGGACCGACACAGAGCAAAAAGAACCAGCTTAAAGTAACTTAAACCGGATTCCACTAGGGTTTAGACGCACGAGCAGGTTACTGCAGCCCACCGAACCACCAGTGAATGAGGGTAATTTACGCGACGGCTTCTGGGCTCAGTCTGCCTGTTTGTCCAGGCAACCACTCGGACATGCGCTACCTCCAGCTGCCTTCCTAGAGCTCCTCTACTTCTTACCGGTCTTCTTGCTCCTGAGGCGAACAGCTGGCAGCGGCGTCTCACGCCTGGGCGGAGACAGCACATGCCTGCCCACACCTTAGAACAGAAAACCAGCTAAATACCCTGCGCAGGGCAGCCTGCTGCGGGAGCTAGGCAGAGGGATATCTTGTTCTCCCATTCAGGTTAGGGTTGGCCACCCATGGCTGATGCAGTCACTGCCCACTAAGACATCTTCCAGATGATGCGTGATTTATGCGATAGCCAAAAATCAGTTCAAAACCTTGTTTCATTTAACCCACGGAGCGTTACGATGCACTTCCTCCCTTTGAAGTGAAAGCAGCGCCAGCCAAACGAAGCCTCTCATTTGGTGGTTCTTACAGGGCAAGAGAAGAGCAACATAAAACCAGCATGCATCCACTTTCACCACCAACTTAGGAGAAAGGCAGAGGCAGCATTGCAAAGCCCAGTTGATACATTTGCTTTCAAAAGAATTAAAAGGTTGATGAGAGGCACTGATTTCACTCACCACCACACACCAGTTGAACGCAGGGTGTGAGCTTTCCCCTGTTCAGCGCTGCGCTACCCGGAAGCGCCTCACCCCTGCTGCCAGCTACACAGCACCGCAAGCGCCAGCACTCTTATCTGAAATCATGCGCAGGTAGGACTCCCAGGAGCACTTGAAGTCACACATCAGGAATGGAATTTTTTCTTGTTTGTATACTTTTTCTCCACACCAGTTGACCCCGTGTCTGTGATTTAGGCTGTGATTCAGGCTGCACTAACAGCCGGGTGCAGCTTTCCCCCAAGGCTGACCATCCCAGCTCAGTGAAAGCCCCAGGGAAGCAGCACCACCCCCCTCCCCCCAGTGGGACCGCTCACTAACAGGCTGGGACCAGCAGCCACGTAAGGACTCCCACCAAACCAAGTGCAGCTCATTGGCACAGCCAGCACTCCTCTGTACACAGGATGCCCCGCGCTAAAGAGGTTGGGATTGACCTCAAAACCCTCTGGATGCTCAGATTCACCTCACCACCAGTCCTGCAGGGCAACAAGGTCACCATCTCTTGGGAACCGTGACAAATAGCACTCCACTTGTGAAGGTACGTTTGGGTGACTGAAGTTACATAGGCTGTGTGTGAGAATTAAAGTCAGAACTACTGCCATGAAGTGAAAACTATTTATTTTTATAAAAGGAAATAATTAAAACAAACCCTACCAGTGTGTACATTGTACACATTTGAATGACTTACAAGAATGAAGTTTTACATACATTTCAAAGATTACAAGCCCACACTGGTAAAGGATGCATACGAGCACGCTCAACTTCACGGATACCTCAACTCCAGCTCACAGTACCACTTTATGACCACGCTTGCATAGCATTTGCATTAGCAACCACACTACTTTATTCCACTACTAACACAAAGCAAGAAGTTTATTCAGAGCACATATAGGCAGAATTTAGTCGCTGGAATCATCTCACTCTTCTGTTGCCATCTTCAAGAGATACTCCTTGTCGATTTTGAAGAGCCTCCACCCCTCCTCCGTGGACAGATCGGAGGCCCCCCTCCTCTTGTAGAACCTGATGGACGGTTCGTTCCACTCCGCGACGAGGAAGTGCATGCTGCTGCAGCGGCACTTGACAGCAACCTGCGAGTGCAACAACACCTTTCAACAACAGCCCCAGGTAAGCCTAATAGGAGCCAACTGCTATCACCGCAAGTCATCAAGTTCATTCCACCTCTCAGCTCAGCACTTGTCACTGTTTAACAGCCTAGACAATGTGTAAAGCTGCCTGCTGCCCTGCCACCTTCCTTGAGCTCAGACATGTTAATGAGTAGCACTGAAGGAGAAGCTTGCATGCAGTTAACAGAAGCACACCACCACTGCTATCATGTGTTTAGCCTTATACACTTAGACATACCTGACTCAAGTTCTTCAGAATTTCTGACCCAATGCCAAGTCCTAAAAGAACAAAAACAGCAATAAGAAAGTTTGAATTTTAAAGAAGCCCTGGGGGGAGCAACTTGTCCGATTCCAGAACACATACCTCTGTACTCAGCCATCACATAAAAATCTTCAAGATACAGCAGTTTCCCAATCCACGGATCATAGGTGAAATAGTACATGGCAAAGCCCACAATGCTGTGTTCTGAAACAAGATGTGCAGCTTTAGCCAGTCTGAATTAAAAAGGTAAAATACTATTTTCAAGTCTTACATGCATGTTTAAATATACAGATGCTGTGACATGCAGCCATTTGCTATTAGGTTAGAGTAAGAATTAAGCACACAACTGGAAATACAAACACAAACTTTTATCAGCCTAACAGAATGAAGACTGCCCTCTTCGCACCCTGAAATGCTCAAGAGCAATGTTATATTAAGCACCAAACAAGCCTTTTTTCTACAGATACATACCCTACTGATTTATCGGTATTTCCATTCTGGAATACAAGTAAAAAACATTACAGAGCAGTTCAGAACCTAGAAAACTGCTCCAAATCTGCTTTCTTGGCAAACAGAACAGTCCACTGAACTCTAAAGAAAACTTCAAGCTGTATTCCTCAGTAAATACTGAGAGAAGGCATGCTCACAAACAACCGTTACAGCAGCATTTCCAGCACCTCAACTCACACTGATGCTATCACACTTATCTTCACCACCAACAAGTCAAGCTAAGTAAAGCTACAGCTTCAAGTAAAATTCCATGGCTCAAGAGGGAAGAGAAACCAACTCTTCCAACTGTAGCACACTCAAACCTAAACCCTGAGAACTGTAACTGCATCTGCTGTAACGCTCTGCACATACTGTAAGAGAAGCGTGCAAACAAGTTTCTGATCTACTGTGTCTTTGGTAAAGGTTTGGGAATAGCACTTGTCCCTGTAGACCTTACCTCATGTTATGATCATCTACTTTATTGTGTAACGGATCTTTTAGTTACCTCCCCGCCCATCCATGTACACAGAAGGGCCATGTACATGGCGAAGCTAGAGACTGTAACCTGAAGATTGGGGACAAATTAAAGAAAAAATGTGATTCAACAGGATTACATAAAGTTGTTAGGGTCAAACAAGAAAAGCCATTTAATTAACTGGAATTAAGTACATTGTTTATACCTGATCTTCCCACATCTCCAGGATTAGCAACTACTTCAGATGAGCATCACTATATGTTACTGCATTTAACAGTTAGCCTGTTCCTCCTACCCCAACTCATTGCTGAAACCTTACATATCATGCATAGCATTAAGTATAAGACATCTTGGTGTACTTAGCATCTAAAAATAAGCGGCAGGAAGTCTCACCTTCGGATGACCACTGCTCTTTCGGCAATTCAGCAACCAGACAGTGGTAGAAAGGGTGCTCACCGAAGCCATCCTCAAGCAGCTCTGGAAAAAGCAGAGCAGAGCAGCCCCTAAGCCTCGAGGCACGGCCACCGGCCCCCCCCGCCCAGGCGAGGCGAAGGCGCACGCCTACCTTTCTCAGTTAGCACCACTTGATCCTCCATGTCCTCGTACTTGGCTAGTTCCTGGAAGGGAGCGACATGTCAGCAGCCCTTCCCCAGGGCCCTCGCCCGCCGCCCCCCCGCCGCCCGGCCTTGCGCAACGCCTTGTTTGCGACCAGGCGGCGGCCGAGAACACCTCACACCCCCCCCAACACCCCCAAAACCCCCCCCAGCACCCCCTTTCCAGCCCGGCCGCCCCCCTCCTGAGGCCCCAACGGCCTCACCTTGATCAGTCGCAGCAGGTCGGGGCAGTCCTCGGGCCGCGCGGCGCGGATACTGAACGAAGCCATTTTCGACGGCGTTTCCCCCTGCGGCCCCCTCGGCTGACGAGTCCCCGGTGCGTGAACAGGAGGAGCAGCTGCTTCTTCATTCGTGTCCCGGGCGCGGCGGCCACCTGCGGTCAGTCAGGCTGCGAGCATGTCCCGGCGGCGCTCGGCGAACAGGCGTCTTTCCTCCTCCTGCTGCTACTCCGGCGGCGCTCCGACCCCGACTGGGCGGCCGTTCGCTCCGCCGGCCCTATTTATAGACGTCCGTGCCCCGCCTCCCCCCCGCACAAGCCAATGGGAGCTCCCGCTCTGCTCGCCCTCAGCCAATGGCGGCGCCGCTCCGCGGAATCCTGCCTGGCCCCTGCCAGCAACAGCTGGTGCGGGTGTCTCGTGACAAGTGCCCCCCCCCCCCCCCCCGCCCGTTATGGCGCCCCCCGGCGGGGCGCTGAGGGACAAGGGCCGGGGCCGGGGGGGCCGGGGCCGGGGCTGGGGCCGGGGCCGGGGCCGGTGGGGTCGGGGCCGGGGCCGGGGCCGGTGGGGCCGGGGAGCTGAGTGACAACCAGAGCTGGGTGGCCACTACGGGACCAAGCAGCATCACATAAACTGTACCCCACGAATTTCTTCCGGCACGACCCTCCGGTCACCACGGGCACACAAAGCCGCCCAAGTTGTCTGCGCTCCCTGGCAGAAGGGCCAAACACAGACCCCATAAATAAGAATAAATAAATCATAATACAAAGGCACCCACCTGGAGGAGAGGTGGAACTACGTAGGCTGTAAGGGGGCTGGCACAATACCGCGTCAAGCTGTTCACAGTCAGGATACGGGGCTGGAATTCTTCTATTTGTTGCAGCCCCGCATCTTTAAAATTTTCTTGCTATGTTTGAATGAAACCTAGTGATTTACATTAAGTATTACTTGTGTTTGTTTCCTAGGACAGAGTAGGATTTGCAAATAGCTGTTTATATAGGGAAAAAAAGAGTTCAAAACAACCAAAAGTTTTGCCTTGGGCACAGGGTGTATTCCTGCCTGACAGGAAAAAAAAAAAAACATTTACAAGAACCGTAAGCGACCAGGCTGACTAACCTTACCGGGGAGGGAGGAGCAGCGCACAGACAAACACAGAGGGCAGCAGCATTTTTGCAACAGGAGGAAATCTACCAGGAGCCTGCTATAAGGAAGGCTGAGACTCTGCCCAGGACGTATTAATGTCCTTGAGGACAAAAGTGTGTTGAAGAAATTCATCCTGAATAAGTAGAGCTCCCCAAGGCAGCTTTGGACTATGAAAGGAAGGAGAAATTATCCCCAGCCCTTGTCTTCTTCCCCTGAACACAACCTAGAGATAACAGAAATGCATACTGCAGGGTGAGAACTGGATCCTGACCTCGATGATGTGCGTGTTTATAGGCCCACTAGCAAGGCCGCCTGGATGAGAAGTATAGAAGTAATTATTCGGAATACACATGGTTTTCTTTACACCCTCTTCTATAACCTTTGCAACTATCATGTCCACTCTTTATTTTATGTTTAGCTTAATCTGACTTGTTTTAAGAGTGATTTCAGGTATGGGAAGACATTAAGTCAGGCAGAGTAACAGTCCTTAAAACCTGGATTCCCAAACTTACTCACAACACTCACACCCTATTTTTCAGTATGCGTACAGTGACGTAGGAGGTTCACCTTTCATTTAGACATAGGGGCCGGTATGCAACATGATACTGCAAAAGATTTGCATGGAGAACTGTGTATTCTGGTGGCCACTGTGAGTCAAGAAAATCCTGTGGCATGCATTGGGACAAACTTAGAGTCCTTGTAGAGTAATTTTGAATTTATGCAAATGCCCTAAACTCAGTTTACCCTCTACTGGAGCAAAAATTGAAATGCCCAAAGAACAACAGCATTTCCAAAACAAGACATTACAGCCAATGGCTAGTAGAAGAGAAGATTTGTACAGTAAGGGATCTGGAAATCCTTCGGGACTGGTCTTCTGGTAGGGAGACTGAATCAAAACAAACTACCAAAACATAGGCCTAGCCTAACTACAAGGGATTTCATGAGCATACGTCTTTCCAAGTCCTAGAAATAATCACTCCGGGACCAGAAATGGGGAATACTATCTTTGTCAGACAGTGCTTGTGTTGTATTAACTCTTTTCCATTTTAAATGATACTATCAAAAAACTTACTGTTGTGTAAGAGCAGAAAGCGCCTGGTTTCTTTCACTTTCAAGTCAGAAAAGTCATGTGATTTTAGAAACTGAAGTTTCAGCAAAAAAAAAAAATACTTTCCAGCTTGACTGTTTTTGAGAGTCCCGCTTTAACTAGCTTAGAAATACGCTGATGTCGTTACCCCAATTCACTGGAATTAGCTCTCAAAATCATAAGGCAGAAGAAAAAAATATTTTAAAAACTCCTAAAGTGTCAGAATAGTTTTGTGAACCAATAGGAAATACAGAAAAAAAATAAGAAAAAAAAGACACAAAAAAGAAAGATGATAAAACACATGACTAAGATACCTAGATTTCAGAGTCTATGCTGCATTTTTTTAGATATATATTACTGTAGTATTTTTTTTTTTCAGTGTAATGGCAAGCATATTTTACAAAGAGCTTCTGAAATAATTCAGTTTTGTGAATAAATCAGACTGCTGGGCCTTGTACTTTAGAGGCAGCTTCTAGGATTTGCCTCAGGTTCGTTCACCTTTGAGAACGTTTCATAACATCTTGATGTAGCTGAAGTCAATACTGAAATTCCTATGACTTCCACAGGGCTCATATTCTGTCCTTGAGTGGTCAGCCTATTTATCTGCACTTTGGACAGGAGTAAGTAGCGTAAGATTCCTGAAAAGGATCAAGTTTTTTCAAATGATGCAAATATGTATGCTGTAAAGTGGTTAGCAAATGCCATTAACGTAAAACAATGTTGAAATAACCTGTTACAATGAAATATGCACTGAAGTCTGGATTAGCTCTTTCTTCTGGTAGCAACCAGCAGCTTCTTGCACTCAGAGCCTGCTGGCTATCTATTGGCGGTTTCACCAAAAGAGATGATACTTTGGTGCTTGAGGGGTAAAATGGTTACAATTATCTGAAAAGATCCTACATATTTTATCTCATTCTCATTTTATCTTCTCTTTTAATCTTACTTGTAAGTGAGGAGACAGCAAATGTAATTTTCTGTACACTTTCTTTACAGTGATTTTGTAAATTTGCGCCAGGGGAGGTTTAGGCTGGATATTAGGAAAAACTTCTTTACCGAAAGGGTTGTTAGGCATTGGAATGGGCTGCCCAGGGAAGTGGTTGAGTCACCATCCCTGGAGGTCTTTAAAAGATGTTTAGATGTAGAGCTTAGTGATATGGTTTAGTGGAGGACTTGTTAGTGTTAGGTCAGAGGTTGGACTGGGTGATCTTGGAGGTCTCTTCCAGCCTAGATGATTCTGTGATTCTGTAATGCAAAACAGAAGAAAGCAAGCAGTAATTTCTTTTCAAGCATGCATCAGGAACTAGTATTAATAAAAGCATTCAGAATGCTATGTATGTTACTGAGGCATGTTTTCCCCACATCCTCAGCAGATGGAAGTGCTGTCTAGTCTCAGGCTCCAGGAAACAGCCATGCTAGTTCCCCTGGACCCTGTCACGGTGACGTGACTTGACAATTTATCAGTTGGGGAACCTCTGCTGGACACATACTGTTAACGTATTTTTTACTTGCATCTAAATATCTGAATTTCCTCTTATCTTGGAGACCGGAGGGAAAGGCTCATAGTGGGCAACAGTTTGCTTTCTTCAGTGTTCCACTAATCAAACTCTTCTTTACTTCTGGTATTTTAATTTTTGATTTCCTCCTTCGCTGGAAAGATTCCTCAAATTCCTATATGAATGCCTCTCTCATGCCTCTAAGGTTCACTGTTTATAACAAATAAAAGAGAGAAGGATAAGATCTGCTTATTCCACACTAAAATGCAGTGAGTGAATCATTTTTTGATTACAGTATTAATTGTTCTCAAGTATTTCGATCCAAGTTGTATCTCTTTGTCAAATCTCTGGAGCAAAATACAGAGAATGCATGTTCAGTTAGTATTCACTGTTGACCTGTTACTTTTCCTGACTAGTCTCTGGACAACATTCGGGATTCTCTTTGCATTTTCAGCTATTTTTTTCCCCTAATACTCAGAATTTGAAATGGTGAGTTCAGTTGCTTCCAGTTCACAGTTGCTTATTTTTCAAGCAACTTACAGTAAGAGTTTATCTACACTAGGCCATACATAGGAAAAATACTCTTTCCTGTCAGAAAAGTAAAGAAACATTGCAGTAGCACTGCTCTGAATTTGGGGCAAATGCAAACTCGTAATAAACATGTACTAACAGGACGAGGGAGAATGGGCTAAAGTTGTGCCAGGGGAGGTTTAGGCTGGATATTAGGAAAAACTTCTTTACCGAAAGGGTTGTTAGGCATTGGAATGGGCTGCCCAGGGAAGTGGTTGAGTCACCATCCCTGGAGGTCTTTAAGAGACGTTTAGATGTAGAGCTTAGTGATATGGTTTAGTGGAGGACTTGTTAGTGTTAGGTCAGAGGTTGGACTGGGTGATCTTGGAGGTCTCTTCCAGCCTAGATGATTCTGTGATTCTGTGATTAAAATGACATGGATGTCCATGTACTGGAGATGAAAGGATGACCACTTTGGACCGCTGCTATGAGGATGTGTTTTAGGTCATTAGAAGTTTATTCGTGTAAGCTGGTACATTGGGATGGTCATTGTAATAGTGCGAGGTGATGAATTTGGGCTTTAGACACCTCCCGCTGCATCCACAAATCTCCTGCAGCACGCACACATGCGATAGGGGGTATAACGTTAGGGAAAGAAATGCTGGGGGTAAAAAATAGCGACGGGGGTATAAAATTAGGGAAAGAAACGCTGTAATAAGCCACGGCAGGCGTTGATTCAGTCTGTTTTTATTTTGGGAACAGAGGCAGCCCCGCGGGGCGGTGCCGGGGCCTTCCAGCGACTCGGAGCCTCCCCGAGGCCGGCGCCTGTCGGGCGGGGCCGGGCGGGCGGCGACTCTATGGTGCCGGAGGAGCGGCCGCACGGTGAGGCCGAGGGCTTCCCCGGGGTCTCGGTGCGGTTTTTCCCCCCCCGCACCGCCCCGGCAGCAGGCGGAGGGGCTCCTGCGAGCAGGGTGTGCGCGTGTGGGCAGCCGGGGAGCGCCCGCCGGCACCCCGGGACGGGGGCTGAGGGCCGGGCACACGCCGCGCTCCTCGGGGCGGTGCCCGGAGCCGCGGCCGGGGGTTGTTCTCCGCCAGCCCTCGGGGTGAGGCTCCCTCGCGGCCCTGGGGCTGCCCGGGGGAGGCGGCTGGCGGCTGGGCTGCTGCAACGCGCGGTGAGCTGAGGGGCTCGGGGCCGTCCCTTCTGGCTGGGTTGTAGTGTAGCCGGCAGGGCCGGGGGGTGATCGTCCCCCTGTGCTCTGCTCTGGTGAGGCCACGCTGTGCTGTGTTCTGCCTTGGGCCCCTCGGCACAAGAAGGACAGCGAGGCGCTGGAGCGTGCCCAGAGAAGGGCTACGGAGCTGGTGAGGGGCCTGGAGCACGAGTCCTATGAGGAGCGGCTGAGGGAGCTGAGGGTGTTTAGGCTGGAGAAGAGGAGGCTCAGGGGAGACCTCATTGCTCTCTACAGCTACCTGAAAGGAAGGTGTGGGGCGCTGGGGTCGGCCTCTCCTCACAGATAACTAGTGATAGGACTAGAGGGAATGGCCTCAAGTTGCGCCAGGGGAGGTTCAGGTTGGAAACGAGGAGACATTTCTTCTCAGGAAGAGCGGTCAGGCATTGGGATGGGTTGCCCAGGGAAGTGGTGGAGTCACCATCCCTGGGGGTGTTCAAGGAAAGGTTGGACGTGGTGCTTGGGGACATGGTTTAGTGGGTGACGTTGGTAGTAGGGAGGTGGTTGGACCGGATGATCCTGAAGGCTTTTTCCAACCCTAATGATTCTGTGATCCTGCACGTTAGGCTTATTTGGAGTTGCACCCATGCTGACCCATGGGGTGAATGCCAGGGCTAGCTGAATGGCACTGTGTTGGAGGCCTTGTGATCCCTGTCTGAGGGGGTGCCAGCCAGGCGCAGAAGAAGTGAATGTTTTGAGGTCACGGGTAACTTTTAAGATGTGCACAGCCACCATCTGTGTTAGGATGTCTGTGGTGTAAAAGCTGGTATTCAGTCTGAGCTGGTTGTCCCAGGGCCTCTGAATATTCAGTGAAAAGAACAGATGCCTCCAGTGAATCATTCTTCCTTCCTGTGTGCAGGTAATGGCAGATGCTGGTTTGAATTTCGTCTGGCTTGAATCGCTGTGTGGATTGCATCTGATTTGAAAAATCAGGCTGATAATAAGGAGTGGGGTTTCTGAAGTAATCGGTGGCATTCAAAAATAAATTTTAATGAAATCTTTATGAAAATATTTTAATCTTTATGAAAAGAACTTATTTTCATGGCGTTAAAACTAATGACACCAAATTCTTCCACTCTCTCTATAGGTTGTGCACCATGTGGAAGCTTCCTTCTTTTCTGGCTCGGACGCTCACTTCTGGGACCAGTGGCTTGCCATTGCTTCCAGATATGGCTGAAGGTAAAGTAATTGGCTGTGCTTTGGAGGAAGATTTAGAAATGTTTCTGAGGAGGTTATTCTTTCAGGTGGTGGCCCTTGATTAGTTGATATGGTTTGCACACATTGCATCTGGGCATGTCCTTGATTGTTTACACCATGTATACGTTTGTACCATTTATACCATAGCTCATAGTATAAATGTTTAGGAAGTATCAGAACATATGTGTTTGGAGATCAAATATGTATAGGTCACTGAATTTACAGGCTTAGTGGCTAGTCTGCTTCTTTAGACTTGGAAGAGTATGTGATTCTTTTTCAGAGGCACAGCTGCTTCTTGAGGAGGCTCTAGATAGAAAGTCAGCGCAATACAGAGAGGTGCTGAGGAGCCTGGCTAGAATGGCTGAGAAATAGGGGAACTGAGTGGAAATAATGAATCATACAGAACTGTTAGGGTGTCACTACTGCTAATTTCATACAGTGAGAGAAACCTTTTAATCAGATTAGTTTCATGAAAATGCACTCTCTCAGTAGAGCTTTGTGTGGAAAGATTGTTTTAATGCTCTAATAATAATAAACCAGTGTTCCTGTTTCAGAAGCTTTAAGAATGTTTTCTTGCATTCTTATCCCATGTACTGAGAAAAGGAGAGCAGAAAAAGAGCTAAAACCAGATACAAATAATTCCTTCATGGAGTTCTGCTTGTTTCTGATGCTTTCTTTTCCCCTTTGTTTCTGAAATAGAACCTCAGGGTTATCCAGTAAAAGAGAAGAAGAAGGTTATTGGTTGTTAGATAGACATTTATCTAGACTATTGGAAAAAAAAAAAAAAGCTATAGGTTAAAGATAGTAATTTGGGAGGTCAAAGGAGAGAAGCAAGGATACAGGACGTTGCGTAATTGCAAATATTACCCTGCTCTTTTATTTGGATGTTTTGTGTTGATGCTATCTGGGAGGCCAGTAAAAGTAGTGGAACCATCCTGGCCTTGCCTCTGTTTCTGTTCTAAGGAATGCTAATATTTCTTGGACTATAATAACTGTAGATATTTGAGATTCTGTTCTAAAACTGCAGCATTTAAATAACATTTTGCAAACTCGTGTTGATAAGTAAACTAATTCCCTTTAATTTAGTATACATGCTTTCACAAAACACCAGATACTTATTCTTACTAGCTTTTCACATGCTTCGTCCCAACGGTGGGTCCCAGTTGTGAACGCCCTCAGTTCTTCCATGGTACTCCTAGAGGCACACCGAGTGGATCTTCTGAAGCTTCCTCTGAGTTAACTCATCCTGCTTCATGAAAAATGGTGCAGATAGTCTTTACAAAACTGATAGTGTTTGTCAACAATAGCTGGTAGCACCCAGTTTGAAAAAACGTTTGGACTTAGACTGCAAGCAGATACTATGCAGAGCCAGTAGACAAAGGAACTGGAAAGCCATATTTGAAGGAGATGGCTGGCTCAGTTGAAATCACAAAGATACTGGCCATAAACCTTGGCAGTGAGCGAGGACAGGTTGCTTAGAGTTGGTTAAAATTTAGGGACATGTACTTAAATAGAATTTAAGCAGGTGAAATAATCAGGTAACCCCTTAATGGACGTCATTTGCATCATTTCTTGTAATTGTTATCTAACCTGTGTTTTCCACTCCACAGGACACTTACCCATTCATGTGAATAATGGTGTGTTGTGGTAATCTGAACATATTTTAATATTTGCTATAACGCTAAACTTACTTAGCTACTGTTTTGCCTTACTTTATTGCTCATGAAAAATGAAAACAACTTCTTCTCTGTAGACTTGCTTAAAGCCCCTTTGCCTTCTTTAATGTTGTGAGTCATGACAAGTGAATGTCTCTGGTCATCTTTGTGGAAATATTGTACTGGATCTTGGATAGCACAGTGTATTTCTGATAGCATGCTGGATAATGCATTTTTAACAGCCTTGTGGGATACAAAATCTCTTATGTAGCATCTCCTGCAGTACATAGCTTCATTTTAGACATTTGAATAAAAAAAAAAAAAGGCTGTGGTCCAGACACAGTGGATTTCTGCGTCTTTCACTGAAGGCCAGATGAAGCTCTATGCCAGACTGGTGGTAAAACACACCCGTGTGGTCTTCCTGAACCTGGGGAGGCACCAGCACCAGGCGCTGTGGATGGCAGAGATGGATGCAGTGAGCTCCTCCAGCTGCCCTCGTGTCCTTTGTTACTGTACTGCACAGCTCAAATAAACTCAGGCCCTGCTGCTCTGGTTTTAGACCGCAACGCAGCGACCTCAGCTGAGAAGTTAGTGTGAAATACGCAGTGTGTCAATGATGGATAAAACCCATTTGCTGGAATTGTTCTGTGTGTCTAAGACATTTGCCAATAAGAAAAAAAGAGAATGCCTGAATTATTATGCTTAATTACTTCAGTTTCTGTTATAAAATAATTAAAATCTAGAAAAGCAGTATAATTTTCCCAGGGGAAAGAAAGAGAAGATTTACAGGCCTTGAGCCTGTAAAATGGACTAGATTTAGATTGGCAAAATCTTAGAAACCCTTTTACACTTTGTCCTTTTATTGTTCAAATGAAAGTTATGTGGTCTCAGCCTGGCAAATGTTTACTTGTATGCCTAAAATCAGAAATATTAAATGGGACTAATGGTATATACATGTTTGCAGGTTTGGAGTCGAGGTTTTTCAGAGCTTTTTACGTCTCTAAAGCTGAAATGGAAGATGAACATAGTTTAAACCAAGACAGAGAAAGTGCTGTTTATTCCCCCTCCGTCCCAGCACAGTCTGCACGCTATTGGAAAATCGAGGTTTTGTGTTCTAGAAGCTCTGACAGTGTTTCTGCTAACACTGTGTTAATCAATGCATGCTATGGCATCTTCACAGGTGGAGTGTGAGTAACAGGAAAGTAGTAATTCCTATTATGTAAACAAGCCTGTTGCTTCTTAAGAAAAAAAAAAAAAGAAAAGAGAATGAGATCCCTCTGGCCCTTCCAAAAAAAATGAGCTCTAAAATTTTCAGTTCAGAAATCAGTTCTTTTTCATTGAATAGTTTTTGTTATTGGAATTAGTAATGGAACTCATCTTATTTCAAAACGTATTTTCAGCATAATTTCCTAAAGAACCCAGGCCTAAGTAATTTGTTTTTGTCTTTGTCTGTCTTCTTTTCCCTCTCTTCTTCCAGACTCCTTTGTTGCTTGCTGCCAGCCGAGATAGATAAGCACAAATCCCAAACTGTGTTCCCCCAAGGTTTGTGAAAACCAGCTTCTGAGTCAGAGCTTCGTTAGGGTGCCCGAGTTAGCGCTGAGTTAGCCCGAGTAAGCTACACAATCATGTTACTCAGTCCATTATTGTGATATGCCTACTAACAGCATGATGTGGGTCAGCCTGTGTTTGATGGCAGTTGGCAAGTACCTGGGGTCTTTGTAGTGGCCACTGTCAGCTTGGCAGAGCCCTGGGCTAACCACAGCTCCTGCCGGTGCTTGGCTGGAGGCCTGGCAAAGCAGAGGTAGGTTTAGAGGGTTGGGAGGGGAGCTGAGGGTTTTGCAGTAGGGGATGAGCAAGGAGGGCTAGAGGGAGGGATATGTGATTTCAGTCCATAGGGAATCAGGCTCTGTTAGCTCCAGGGGTCACAGAACAGCTAGCTGAGTGCTGTGAGTACTCTGACCTGGCATTTAGTTTGTGATGTGCAACGTGTGATGGTGTCCCATAACTTAAAAGTAAAAAGAATCAGCTCGTGAGTCACCAGCAGCCCTCTTTCTGTTTGTGTGACACTTTATTTTTGTAACCCTTCCCTGATGTGTCACTATTTTATCCTATTGTTTGGGCCCTCTTGTATTAAAAATCTTTGTGAATAAGCAATGAATTCCTGCTATCCAATTCTCAGCTCTATTCTGTTATGAAGTTGGGAATTGTTGCTGCTTGTTTTCGAGTGTTTCCGAGTAGCACATATTCACCTGCCTAACAGAGACAGAATATCTTGGTAGATTTGGTGAGACCCTAGCGCATTTAATAGCCCCATCAGGAAAGAGTAGAATAACTGCCTGTGCAGAGCTAGTATTAACTCTGATAGTGCAAACGGTGTGAAAAGCAATTTTACAGGTCTCACTTCAGTGTCTTCATGTTGTGTTATTTGAGGCTTCTAGAAATTCAGGCTATAAAACCCTCCTGGCAGCAGTCTGTCTGCTGGTGTTACCCGCCCTTCATGTGTAGGTCTAATCAAAAAATACTTTTTTTCACTCCCCGTCTCCCAGCTGCACTGTCCTTTTAATGTTCCTTTTACAACTTTCTGATCTGTGTTATCTCCACTGTTTGTTTGTGGTTAGGCTGAAATATTTTCACATCAGAATTCCTCAATCCGGTCTTGATCTGCTGTCTCTTTCAGTTGTTAATGCAATCAAACGCCTGCGGTGCTAATTAACAAACTCTCTAAATGCATTCTTTATTGGCCGTACAAAATAAGCTACACAATCATGTTACTCAGTCCATTATTGTGATATGCCTACTAACAGCATCAGCGAATTTGGCCAAACTTTTGTTTTTCAGGCTTTTATTTGCATGAATTTGCTTAACATTTGTTTGTTCTGGGATGAGGATTGTGCCTTTTAGCACCAGGCAACCAACCTCGCATTCTTCCCTTGCCGAACTAAGCTTTGTTTGCTTTGATTTTTTTTGTTTGTTTGTTTCAGTGCGAAGCAGATTGAGGGATATAGTGGGAGCATCTACCAACTGGAGGTACAGTGTACATTAAATGTATTTTACTTCATCTGTCAAACATGGAGAGAACTCAGAGTTGTAGCGGAAATGTGAATTCAAACTGAAAAGTAATGCAAAGTCTTGGATTGTTACTTTGTGGATCACAAACTTCTGAGATATTTCTAGCAGATCTTTAGCACCGAGGGAACAAGATACAAGGTCCTGATGCTTACAAGATTCTCTTGTTACCTTGGAATCTGATGGAAGTTTAGGAGCTTTAAGGCCTTACTGGAAACATTGTGTTGCAGTTATCTCTTGATTTGTCTGTTGGTGGATTTATCCTGGTCAGATGTATCTCAGGCATTTCTTTTCTCTGCTGGAACTTAATTGTAGATTAATTTACATCTGATTTAAATCATCTAAATTTTGGCTGATCCAGTTTACCTACCTCCCCCTCTGTTATCGTGGATGAGCCAGAGTTGCCTATAATCCTGCAGTTGTTAACGCTTCTGAGTAAGTCAGTGTAGCGATCAGGGAAACTTGTGTTGCTGATTGGTTGACCCCACATTTATTTTCTTGATGGGTGATTATCTTATGACTGTATTTGCTGAGCTCTTGTTACACATTTTGAGGACTGATAAGGAAAGGAAAAGGGGCTTGCCTGGATGGAGCGTCTGATATGTCTTGGCCTTCTGAATAGGTTTATCTAAAAGGCATTATAGGCCTGCTAAAGCAAATGCCTGAATTGGGGAAGTTGAGCTTTGTTTAGGAAAACTGGTAACTAAGCATCATGGGGCTTGAACTTTTTGTGAGGTCAGCTGGTAAGGAGTCTAGAAGATGACTTTTAAAAAAGCCTTTCCTGCAGCCCATAGCGGCTAGGGAGGAACCATGCCACGTGGAAATACCATCTGAGGAGTGAGGCCTTAGAGGGCCCTGGTCAAACCTGATCTTCCATCCATTTTTTTTTCCCCTACTGTACCGAGTCTAGGTACATTTCTTGTGCTGTAAAAAATGCAACAGAAGTGGTTTGCAAGGTACTGTATGCTTCAGCTACCATGAAGAAGTAAAGTCAGGGAGCCCATTGTTGGGAGTGCTTGAGAATGACAGGCTTAATATGGGGGCAGGTTTGGAGGATATGGGTCGTGTAGACTTTGAGAACCCACTTTTATGTTGGACTGACACAGAGTTGGTAAATGTGAAGAGTGAACAGCCAGTGCTTTCATCGAGTTAGACCGTGGAATGACTGAAGAGGACTGACCCAAGAAGCCTGATAGGGTTGTGAAATGGGAGCTAGGGAAGGACTGTGAGGGCCTGATGCGTATCCATCTGGATTGCTGGGAGAGGGGAGAGATGCTTGTTGGAAGAACACTTTGGGCTATTAATTTTGCTGAAAGGAAACTTTGGTTCATGATTTCTCTTGTAGATGTCAGTGGTGTTTTGTATTAAAAAGTAACACCTTGCTTATAAATGTCTTCTGCTTTTGTACCCATTTGACTAAAACAATGAATTTGCTCATTGCTGATAATAGTGCAGTGATTCTTATTATAGGTCTCACATAGGTATTAGATCTAGATTATGGAGGATTTAGACCTTATTGAAGTCAGTAGGAATAACTAATCCACTGAATTAGAAGGCCTGTAAAATTTGTCTGGGGTACAATCTGATGACAGATTCATGGGATGACTTTCATTACTTTAGGTAGAGTTGTAGCCATTTCAGAAACAAATAATGCCATTTCCCAGAATGTTTTGGGCAGTTATTAGTTAATACTTTGAAATATTGTTACTGTATGACTGACAATTGCAGGATGTAAAAGTACTTGGCCATTGAAAAACGTTATTGCCTTGAGCCCAATATTTCTGCGTGTTGAAGAGCACATTCTGAAGCCAAAGTGAAGGGTGCTGCTGCTGCCCTCAGAGGAGCCAGGATAGGACTGGTGAAAACAGAGTATAGTTGCATTTTTATTGCTTGTTTTCTGTGTGTTTGTAGACCAATTTTTTATTTACTCCCTGACTGATTTCCCTTAAACCTTGCACTGAAAGCCCTTGAAAGCAAACCTTAAAAAAAAGGCAAATAAAAATACCAAACCACCACCATAAAGGAGCATCACCTTGGACATTGCACCTTTCCTTAGTCATCTAGTATATTCTATTTCTATGTATTTCTATTTCTAGTATGTTCTATGCAGTGGCCCAGCTTCAAACGTAAACACACTGGAATAGGTTGTTCTCTTTTCATTTTTTCTGAACTCTGCAGTTGTCATGTTGCCCAGATGAGATAAGCTGTATTTCATATGTTTATAAACAGCAAAATTTAAAAGAAAGACATTTTCTGCTAAACCTTTACTGTCTTTGATTATGGATTCACACTTCCCCCAGAATTATTTAAGAGCAAAGAGGGAGTATAAATAGTTTAAATGTGACTTTTCTACCCCTCCTCTCCCAAAAATAAAAACCAAAGCCAAAAAAGTCATCATCTTAAAGTATGGCTAATACCCAGAATTCATCCAAAGTCAAGACTTAAAGACAAATTTTTGATGATCTTGGTGAAAAGGTTCTTTCTGTTGTTTGTGTTAAGATTTTTTTTTCCTCATTAAACAGAGTGGCACTCAAATCACAACAATACAGCATGCACGACTGGATGAATGGCGCACATTCGCTACAAGTTTAAAATTATGTTTGGTTACTTAGAGCATGAGAAGACATAGAACACCACAAAATTGATCAATAGTTGTGCACACTCTTTTACTTTTTGCCTGAACTGTTGCATGCTTAACTTTCATTTATTTAGTGCTTTGTTATTGATTCTAGGGATGTTATGAAATACTTGCTTTATTAGTTAGGTTGCACTTCTAAAGGGAGGGTGCTTTGGAGGAACAGGTAGGAGAGTATGTTGGGCAAGGTTGCTGTTATATATCACAGGTATCTGTGCAAGGAACCACCTTGGAAAGAAATGGAAAGAAGTGACAGTACGTTGACACTGTCTCCCTTGTGAGACTTGTAACCCCTCTGGACTCATGGTGCTGAAAAAGCAGCTCTGAATTATTGTTCCCTTTTCTGTATTATTTATTTTCACAACTTTCCTGTGTAGTTGTAAGACTACTGGGTAGAAAGGGAAATATGTAGATTAACTTTCCCTTTTTTTGTGTGCCCCTTTTGTGTATGCTGCATGAACTGTAACTGTTGCTGTAAAGGAGGAAGTCATCTGTAGGTGATAGCAATTCTTACCAGATTAGCTCTCTTTGTTGTCAGTGCTAACCAGTACTGTACATCTGCATTACTTCTTGAGAGAGATTGTAAATTGACAGTCGTGTAAAATTAACTTTGTAGGAAGAGTTGTAATACAGTAGCTATGGAAGGTGGGAATACACACAAAACCTTATAGGTTAAATTAGGCGTGATCTGTGTTCTTTTTTTTTTTTTTTTCTTCCTGTTAAAACTAAGTTGTTTTCAAGGGGAACCATTTTTGTAGCATTCTGAATTGGATAAATTTCATTTGTCTCTTTAGTACAAAGTATGTGCTTGCAACTGGTACACAAATCTATTCAAAACTTTTTGGCAGTAGTGTTCCTTTATCTGATTATGTGCATTTCTCCTTCTTTTCAAGACACACTTACTTTGTCTTATGATCTTTAATTCATTTTTTGTTTTGGTAATTTTCAGTGTGACATCTTTTAGCTAGAGAGAATTTCAGCTGTCTAATATACTCTTCTCATACTCCAGATGAAGTGTTTCTTTTCTTACTAGGGATCATGTGCAAGCAATGCAAGAAAGAAAAGCTCTTCATACTTTACTGGCAAAACGTCAGGAAGATCTCCCCCCTAGAAGAATGAAAGATAGCTATTTGGAAGTTATTCTGCCTCTAGGAAGTCAACCTCAAATAAGAGAGAAGTATCTGAATGTATACAACAGCGTAAGGTAACAAAGTAAATATATTACACATACAGGAAAGTGTTAACTTTAATGTATTTTGGAAGCAGTTATTGTCAAAAAATTTATCTTACAATTTTTTAATTGTCAAAAAATGTATCTTACAGGTTTGGAAGGATACTTGAAGATCTTGACAGTTTAGGAGGTAGGTATCTGTGCCCTTGAAAGGAAAACACAAACTCACTCAGTGAGTGAGTACTGTTTGAGTACTGATACAGTATGACCTCAGCAAGGATTGCATCAATGTGCTGTCTCGGAGGGGAATTAAAAAAGATACTGATGCTGAAAGAGGATGAAGTATGAACAGGAACAGCCAGAAGCAAAATGCTAAGCTTCAGCTTCTGCCAGTTTGTAAAGGACCAGCTATAAGAATAATTATACTCAGTTGCTTCGCGAGTTAGCTTTCTTATTTTTTTCTCCTTGTCATTTGTTCATGGTCTTTAAAATATCAAGATCTTTGATTCCTGTTTTGCAGCTAAAAGAATTGCTGGGTTGTTAATATGACTTGATGTTTTTCTCTTAAAAGTCCTTGAAAGTGCCCAGAGAAGGGCAACAAAGCGTGGGAATGGTACAAAGCTGTGCCGGGGAGGTTCAGACTGGGCATTAGGAAACGTTTCTTTGCTGTCACACACTGAAACAGGCTTATTAGGGAGGTAGTTGCTGTCCATGGCTGTCAGTGCCCAGAGGCATTTGGACAGCGCCCTCAGTAACAAGCTTAAATTTTTGGTTAACCCTGAAGTGATCAGGCGGTTGGACTCCACAATCTTTGTAGGTCCCTTCCAGCTGTTCTGTTCTGTCTTAAAATGTCACCACATGACGTCTTTCTTCAGTAAAGTTCTTTAGCTGGTCAGTAGCATTTTGATGGAGGTTTCTCGCAAAAAAATGAGTGCTTGTTAAGGGAAAGGTCTGAGGGAGAAGTACGTACGTAATGGTTCCTTCAGCAGGACAGAAAGACCTTCTGTGGGTCCAGATGGCCAAGAGTGAGGCAGGCAGAGAAACAAGTGAATGCAAGTCACCTGTCTGTGAGGATAGGCAAAAGAGCTAGATGATTTGTATTTTGTACTGGGATATGGAAGATAGGACCTGTCCTAAATTAAAAAAGGAGACTTAAAACTAGTGGCTCATTTCAATTGATAAATAAGATGAGCCTGTTTTTCATTCTGTGCCTTGCTTAGTTTCTCTGTAGACCTGTGAAGATCTTGGTTTTTTCCTGGTAACAGCACACAATGTCTTTGCCTTGTTTGTAGTCATACTTGTCTTCAGTCAGTTCTACTGAGGTTATATTATTTTGGGGAAATCAAGATTACACAGTGTTCAGAATGGTGGTAAACAGTTTTCATAGGAACAAGTACCATTCCACCCTGTTCCCAGCGTATCCAATGATCTTGGCAAATGTGCCACGTGAATGATTGATCAACTTCTAAGTTTTTGTCTTTGGCATTGAGGTTCTGATAAATCCCATTCAGACTATTATTAATTGTATTGATGCCATGACTGATAGGCATAACAGCTTTCAGAATTATGACTTTAGTCATTTTTACTTACATTTCCTGGAAAGACAGAGTTTTTCCTTCTCTGGAAAGTATCTGCATCTAATGAGATGCTTTTGAAACCTTTATTGAGTAAAAATTACTTGAGTACTAGGAAGAAAAATCTTTGCAACATTACTCTTTATTATTGCTCTAAGGAGTCTGTTATTACTCTGAGGAGTCTGTTTACTTGCATATGCCCTCATGAGCAGAGCTAATTAATTTAAGTAATCATTTGGCTAGTAATGATTACTGTGTGATAAATACCTCCAACTATGCTTTCATGCCTGTAAGGCACAGTTTATCTAATCTGCACCTCTTTAAAGGAATCAGTATCTGAAAACAAGTCTGCAGATAGTACGTATGTATCCTTGAACAACCTGCATGAAATCAAAGTAGGAGGTAGGAAGGGAATGAAGAATCTGAGAGAGTGGGCTACAGGGGTAAGGGAACAGATTATGTGGGATTGGAAGGAGTGGAGTGATGGGTTGATTTAAAGCACTCAGTTAAATTTCTCTTTGCAGTAAGTAAATATACATATAGCTGAGACAGCTGCTGAATCACTGTTTTCTTTATAGCAATCCTCTGAATTAAGTACATGAAAATGTGGAAGTCGTGCACTCCTACGCTGTGATATTTCGGTTTGTGTTTTGCAGGTACCTCTCATGCTTCACAAAGGTGGTTTTGATCTGCTCTGCTAAAATTCTTGTTAAAATACAAGAGAACTAAATGCTGACTCCGTTTTTGGTCTCTCCACAGTTCTTATTTGCTACACTCACACAAAGCAGGAAAAGCAGCCAAGGTCTCCCTTATCGATAGTTACAGCCCTGGTGGATAAAATTAGTAAGTGGCAATTTGATCAGCAGGAATAGTTTCATCTGTTTATCTTACTCACTCGGCAGCTACTGCATTCCTGTCGTTGTTACTGGGGATACCTTCTTCCCTCCCGTGTTGAGTTGCCTTCATGTTGTTTTGGCTTTGACCTCTTAAATACTCTGGCTTTTCTTGAAGGGAGGAGGGGAAGAGGGTTTTGTGGATGCTTTTCAGCATTTCAGATTTCCCTTCCTTTAAAAACACAACTTTTGTGCAGCCTGCACTTCTGTGTTTGGTTTTGTATTAGCATGTGAGTTTCTTAGCTTCATTTCTAAACAGTGTTCTGGTGAAGCTGGACCTTGCTTGTGTCGCATGTTCTGCTGACCACCTCTGTGGGTCTGCCATCCGTCTGCCACACGTGTGCCTGTACCTTCCTCTTCTGGTTTTAGTGAAAACAGATAAGGCAGGAACTGCAGGCTAGCAGTGTGGTCCCATACAACAGCTGTCTCTTCTGGGTTGTTTGTGTGCTTTGCTGCTTACACAACACAAAAAGATCTTAGAGGAACCAGTCTTTCTAGTGTTAGACGTGAGCGATCTGTCTCCCAGTAACCTCTAACATTTATTCCTGTAGATTTGCGCAAGAAGGTCGTACACCCTGACTGTGACATCAAATTCACGGGCAATGTTTCCTGGGTTGGAAAGACCTCAATGGAAGTAAAGATGCACATGCTGCAGGTTAGTTCCGGTGACTTCTGTCTCTCCTACAGCAGTTGCAAGGTGTTTCAGAGTGAATTCTGGATGATGACAATAACAGCCTAAATTACATTTCTAGAATAACCAAGATGACTTCCAGTAGTTTAAGTACAGCGAGATACGCTGTTGCTAATCCTTCTGTCAAGACGTGCATTTTTCTTAACCAGAATTCTGTAGTTAACTTTGAGATCAGTAATACTCAGAGAGACAAAATAGGTATCTGTGCTCTGTATCTTTAGAAGCTTCTCTCTGCTTTTGAAAAGTGTTATTTTCCTTGTACCTGTGCATTTTATAGATTTATAAATTTTAATGCTGATATTCAGACTCAGTATTAAATTGTATTTTCTGTGCATATTGTCTACTGCATAGCATAATTTTTGTAATAAGTTATTAAACGCTAAAAGTTGAAAATAAATGGAAGGTGTAACTACTCTACACTGTACAGGAAGCAAAATGAATATTAATTTAATTAAAAATCCCTAATATTTCTATTGAATACTTACAGTCAGTTGATCAGTTAGCTGAAATATTCAGTAATTTAATTATTTAGAGAAGCAAGGATAGTCTACTTACGTGATAGGAGTGGCTATGAGTCAGATAAACAGGTAAATATTTTTTGATTCAGTTTGTGTCCTTAAGTGAAGTCTCTGATGTAGAAGATAATGTTACAACTTTGTTGTCTGAACTGCCTCCCAGTGCTGACAGTGGTGCCAATTTGGTATTAGTTATAAAATTGTTTAGGCATTTCTCAGAATAAAGAGTAAGTGGGCATTTTACAATTTCATTTTATATTTTTCCCTAGCTGAAAATAGTAGTTAATTAGCATTCCTCTGCTTAATGGTTTTGTTGCAGAGTTCCTGAAAATGGAGTTTTAAGTTGTGTTCTTTCCTTCTGTTCAGCCTACTGTGGGAGATCTTAGAAGGGATGATAAAATGAAAGTAAACATTGCGATAATTATATGATTGTGTAGGGGATACCAACTGAATAGCTCGCTAAGCGCTTTTTATGATTTTTGAGTTTAAAGGTACAATCGTTTCCTGTCTCTCTCAGTTGCACGACGGTGATTACTGCCCTGTGTTAGATGCAACCTTTGTCATGGTGGCCCGGGACCCAGAAAACAAACGGTAATTTGTAGGACAGGGAAATAGTCTTCAGGCTCCTGTTGTGGTGAAAGTGGCAAACGTGGCAGCTATGTACGTGTGAAGTTGTATGGTGTGGGTTATAAATGAATTGTATAGTTGATGTTTTCTGTTGGCAAATGTTACTTCCCTGGGGCAAGCATCAGAGCTTTGAATTCAGGACTCAAATGATACCAGGCATTGCTGTTAGTCTTTGGATCTGTCCCTTTGCTGTAACAGATTTCCCTGTGTTTGGATGACTGGCCTGATGAACAAAGAAGTAAAACAGTGGACTACAAACCCATGTGCGTTGTACAGCAGCTGTTAAAATTGATTGCTTTCTTGCCCTAAAAAAAAAAGAAAAACAGAAAGATCGAGTCTCAATGGTTCAGAATCACAGAATAGCTTAGGTTGGCAGGGACCTCTGGAGGTCATGTAGTCCAACCCCCCTGCTCAAGCAGGGACACCCAGAGCAGGTTCCCCACAAGCACATCCAAGGGGTTTTTGAACACACTCTGTGCCAGTGCTCTGTCACCCGCACAGAGCAAAAGTGCTCCCTGATGTTCAGATGAACCTCTTGCGTTCCAGTTTGTGCCCATGGGCTTTTGTCCTAGCATTGGCACCACTGAAAATAGCATGGATCCATCCTCTTCTCACCCTCCTTTCAGGTAGGTTAAATAGCCTTTGAGTGTAATAGTATCATTAATTCTGTAATTCGTTATGGTAGGTGTTGTCAGAATACTGACACTAAATTGTATATTATATTTATATATAAATTATATATATAGAATACTGACACTAAATTATATAAAAATTTATGTAAAAAAAAACATGGACCTGCTGAGTATTCTCACAAAACAAAAAAAAAAAAAGAGAAAAGTATATAAAAACAAAACAACAAACAAACAAAACAAAACAAAACAAAACCCTTCTGGTTTCACCCTTTCTGTAATATTCAGTCATTAAACAGACTGCTCAGTTTCAGTTTTGGTTTATGTGACTCCAATACTAGAAAACTCAACTATATTTCTTAGATCTTGTATTTCTTACACCTTGTGTAGCCTGCAGAAGTAATAAACCATTTTCTGTTTCTAACTAGTTTAAATAATCGCTTTTATTTAATGAAGAAGGATATTTATTGGAAGGATTTTGCTTGACATAATTATTTAATCCTGATAACATTATAAGTAGTTATTAGTATGGTTTTCTGTATCAGATTTGTGTTATTTTTAGATTCTATTAGTGTATTTATACATTAAAAAAACATATATATATATATATACTTTTATGGTTCCCCCTCTTTTTTTCCCCCCTAAAATTGCAAAAATGGCACTGTACACTAGTAGACTGACTAACATAGCAAAACAAACAAACAGTAATACTCCAAGCAACTATCCAAGGCAGTATTTTTATTCTGCTTTACAAACGGGCTAGGGACAGCTGAGGAGATACGCTGTCTGCATAAGTCCATGTAGATAAGACTTCACACAGACTTTAGTGTCTGTTCTTCGAGCCAGCTAACCACAAACCTGGTGTGTTCTGGAAGTATTCTGTGTGAGGTAGAAACCTTTCAGAGAGGTACAGGGTATATTAGATTGGGTATGGCGCCCCTAAATCTGGTTGTATGGCTTTTGGACCATAAAAAACTTACATCTCAGGTGCTTGGACATGATAGCTAATGGAGACGCATCCTGAGCTGAAGAGAGGGAGAATGAGCTGTGCAATAGTGCTGGAGCTGATGTGTCTTGAAAATCCAGAGTTCTAGCAAACAAAGGAAAGAGCAGGCTGTTCCAAGTGAAAGGTCTCTTTGTATGCTTCTTGTTACCAACCCAAATAAAGCCTGAGGACAGAGGTGAATTGCTTAGCAGATTTACATATTTGTGTGTGTATGTATGTGTATATATGTGTGTATTTGCATATATATCTTGTTTTGAGTATTTGTATAAGTGTTTAAAATACAAAAATAATCTGTGGAAATCATGAGGAAGAATGGGTCTTGAAAATAAGCATTTGCCCTGGCTTGTGAGAAGAAATAACTAAGTTTTATGCAGTTTTGTTAGAGTAAATTTATTTGTGCAGTTAAGTAAATGTATGAATTGGGACTCAAGGCAGCCTCGTATCATCTTCTTTGATAAGTGGCGTATGTGGTAAACAGCTTTTGGCTGTTGATAAGGCTGTCATGGGAACATGTAGATTGTAAGAACGCTCGCTAGCTGCAGCACTGTGCTCTTTCTATTCCAGAAGGAATGCTGCTGTTCAAGTTTTGTGTATCTATTTTAGGCTATCCTAGATCACCACTTCCCCATTTGTCGAGTTTCTAAATAGCTTTCTGCTTTAATGATCTTCATGTAATCTATGGGTACAGATTTAGCTCTTTATGAAGCACAGATGTGTCAATTATTTTTTCTTAATTGTACTAGATTGTGGTTGGATAGCTTCAGTTCTGAAGAGGCAGTTAATTAAGCAAGTGTGATATTCTGTTGGCAGCTGTCAATTATGAAATAATGTATTTATTTCTATGATATAATCTGAAGGATGTCTTTTAATCTTGTGTAGTGTGTATGTAAGCAAAAAATGAAACACAGTGTATTTACAGGACAAATTCTTGTAAAGTGTGTAATTTACAAATCTCTGTCCATAGGCCGGCATTTGTTAATCCACTCATTCCTGAGAGCCCTGAGGAAGAAGAAATCTTCAAGCAAGGCGAAAGTATGTCATATGTAGATGTAGTGCTTAGTGACGTGGTTTAATGGTGGACTTGGCAGTGCTAGGTTAAAGGTTGGACCAAATGGCCTTAGAGGTCTCTTCCAACCTAAACGATTCTATATTTCCTGGTAGCATGCAAATCTGCCTTAGTTTCAAGTTAGTAGCTGGAAGGAAGTAGACTTCAGAAGTTCTTCTACTTAGAAATGGTCCTCATTTGTTCAAAAGCAGATTTTTGTCATGTCTTGTGTGTCAATATTGCTAAGAGTTTAAAAGCCTGCTCTCACATTCTTGGAAACTCTTTGGCTAAACTGACAGGCACTCCACATCAGTACTGAGTACTGAAAATGGAGGGGAGAGCAGAAGAAATAGCATAGCTCTGTTTCCTTTTGTTTCAAGCTGGAATTTCGACGTGGAGAATTAATAAAAAACATTAAAGTTTGAATAAACTGAACAAAAGATATTTTAAGTTAAAATTTCAATCATTATGGCCTATGGCAGTGAATTCATAAATTTGCATTCTTGTACCATTGACAAAACCTGAAGAAGGTTGCTATTTAGTGATTCTTGCTTGATATGTTTTTTCTGTACTTCAAGGGGAATATGTAAGTTTCCTGTAAGGGGACTGGGTGTCAGCATAATTGGGTCTTTATCTTTTTTCTTA
This sequence comes from Cygnus atratus, assembly GCF_013377495.2. Classification (NCBI taxonomy): domain Eukaryota; kingdom Metazoa; phylum Chordata; class Aves; order Anseriformes; family Anatidae; genus Cygnus; species Cygnus atratus. The sequence continues at coordinate 124,768,467 of NC_066362.1, forward strand.
GATGCAGTCAGTTCTAAAAGCCAAATTTGTTTGAGTTAGGACTGTCAAGCTCTAGCTTTTAACTTAACAGAGGAAAAAAAAAAGAGTCAGTTGATTCCAGATTCAAGTCGTCACAGCCAAATCAAATGTTTTTTTTTCCTTTGAACTGTAACATACTTTTTTTTTCTACTTAGTGAACAAGTTAAAGAGGATTGATTTCAGCACTGCTTCGTTACTGAAAATGGCTCCCACTGCAGAAGAAAGAAACATTGTTCATGATATATTCCTGAATACATTGGACACAAGGCAAGAAAGGGAGGGATGGAGGAGAAATGGAGTCTTGAGGAAGAAAATTAATGTGCGTTTTGAGTGGGCTTTTAGAGGGTCTACTGGCATAAAGGCACATGTTTTGTTTTCCCATTTTTCAATTTAAACTCTGGGTCATTTTACTTGAAATACAGGTACAAACTTTGACATGTCATCTGTGCCTCTTAAGAGTCTTTCATCATTCAGGAGTGTTAGCTCTGCCAAGATGATGAAAGCGTTAGCACAAAGAGCTTCTGAATAAGATGTTAGGAATAATCCCGGGGAAAAAGGTTAATGATGTCTAACCAAATAAGGGAATGCAATGGTTTTGCAGCTGTGTGATTTACACAATATAAGAGTTTTCTGCCAGGTAGGTAGAAGAAAGCCTGTGAGGGCTGGAATTGGCCATATTTTGATCAGGTAACTTAGTGTGTTTTAGGAATAATTCTGGGCAACATTAGTTGGGGGAGACTAGTGTTGTCACACTTCTCTTATAGTTCAGATTTCTGTGAAATCATCCAGTGCTGAGGGTTGTCAAACAATGTTTAATAACATTAGCATGCTGTCGTGTTTGTGGATGATTTCTTTGACTCGCTAACCTTACACAGTTGTTATTTTCAAAGCTGTTCACCAAAGTGAGACGTACCTTCCATTAAAAATGACAGAGGTGTTTTGTACACAGTCTGCCTGGGTTTGGAAACCTCAGACTGTCTGCATGTTTGATGTTGAATTATTCTGTTAGCTCATTATGTGCTTTTAGTTTATACTCTGATTTAATAAATAGTGTAAGGCTTTTCTGGGAAAGTGTGTATTTTGTGGATGTGGCTTATCTTTTCTTTCATGTACCTTTCTCAAGTTGAGATTGTTCCTTCAAAGGAGTTTGGACATTAGCAGAAGTTTCTGAAAGAAGAGAAATGTAGACTTTGTAGATTTATTATTGCAATCATAAGTATCTCTTTAGATACAGCTTCAGGCTCAGTTGCAGCAGCTTTCAGTGACAGCATTCCTGGATGGTGGCTTGTTTGGTTTTGATTTTTCTCTTTTTTGTGTTTGTCTGCATTTACTTCTTTTGCATTTCTGACCTGTTGAAATCTGCTCATGTAAAGTTTTTTTGTTTCCTTCATAGGACAGTAAGTTTTCGGAGTCGTGTATTACCGCCCAATTCAGTCTGGATGGAAGATGCAAAGCTAAAAGGCCTACAGATTTGCCATCCTCAGGTATTTTGAAAAATATGAATAAACTACAGAAATGGCTACTGAATTATGAATTGTCTTTTAAGACTAGTTAATACATTATTTTGGTTAGGTTCTGCAGTCCTTGCAATGTATTTAGATCTTAGTTTCTTTTGCCATTTTTCTGTTAATGGGGTAGAAAATCTATATCTATTTCGATTGCCACTGCGAAATAGGAAAGAAAGTAATGAGAAGTCTTCTATGACTGCTTAGTTTGTTTAAAGAAATAAATTTGTAAATTATTTAATTTGGGCTTCCAGTTTATGACGCAGTCTAGAGTTTTATCTAATGAGTCAGCTGAGTGCCTATGAAGTAAAGGTTCCTCAGCCATTTGAACTTTTGCATGCCTTTATACATTCTGATGCTTGGAGTTCTGTTAAATGCTGTGAACTGAAGTGCAGACTTTAACGCAATGCTTTGAGAAGAACATACGTGATGCAGCAGTCTGATTTTTCTGTTTCTACATACAGGAGCGGAACATCTTCAACAGGATCTTTGGGGGTTTTCTAATGAGAAAGGCATTTGAACTGGGATGGGCGACTGCTTGCAGCTGTGGGTGAGTTGCAGACTTTTTATGTGTATAAAATCTAGAACATTGAGCATGTATGGATAGGTCAGGAAACCATGCTAGCCAACCTGATGACAATACAAGTAGAAAAGACCTACGTGTTTAAGAGGAGGATGCTGCACTATTATTTCACAGCACTATTTTACTTAGAGCACCTGTCATATTTGCAGAGATTTGCATCATGCTCCTTGGAGCTTGTTTTTAAACACTAAACATAGGGATAGAAACGGAATCTTTTGTCTGTGTTGTTCTATCTTGCTAAGCTACTGAGACTGACTTTGAAGATATGTTTTTTTTTCCTAAATGTATAAAATAAATGTTCTCCTAAATAAATACTACATCTATGCAATACAACAGCTTCTAATAACTACTTGTGTTTAGAAAGTGTGACTGTTCATCACCCAGCAAAGATCTATGCCTGAGTTTAATGGAGCACGTGTAGCCTAATAGAAAGGTGCCTTACGTCAGTGCTTGGAAAGCCAAGGCCTAAGCAATGGTGGCATGAAGTTTGCCTAGCCAGTGTAAGTCATAAGATACAATGATGGTGCAATAGCGTAATCTTAAAGAATGTCTGTTTTTATGTGTGCAAGAGGTTTCCTCCTCTTATTTTTGTCTTGGGTGATGGCATAATTCTTTAGCACTTCCTGTGACCTGCATTTAAGTAAGAGATTTATTTTCTAGTAACCCATCATTGAAGTGCTGGAAAGGAAATAGTTTAAATTTCTCCAAATACACTAGTTGTTCTTGAGAAGAAATTCCTTTTTCTTTCTCAGGGGTTCCAGACCTTTTATTGTATCTGTTGATGATATCATGTTTCAGAGGCCAGTTGAGGTTGGATCCTTATTATTGCTTTCTGGACAGGTAGGAGTTTATTTCTCTTTGAAGAGCAGAAAAAGGTGCCCTTCCTGTTATCACTGTTAATCACTGATAATGAACTGTGCATTATGAATGTGCATGACTTTTCTTGTTAAACACTAAAATTGTCTGTTGGAGTTTTTCAGTGCCAGGGATGAAGTATGAACTGTAACTCCTTCCCTAACTGTGCAGGTCTGTTACACGGAGAAAAACTACATCCAGGTTCGAGTGCACAGTGAGGTGTATGATGCAGATACTAGAGAGCACCACACAACCAACATCTTCCATTTTACATTTATATCAGAAAACGAGGTTCCGCGTGTTGTCCCCAAAACATACGGAGGCAAGTACCCAGTTAATGCATTGCCATTGAAACTGTGGGAAAGAACACTTCCTTTCTGTTGAAACATTTGTCATTTTAACAGATGAACTATTGGCATTTGAGTATTTTAACAGGATTTTGTGGCAAAGCACGTTTATTTTATGCTGTGATGACAATGTGGATTGCTTCTTCATTTTACCATTCTGTGTAGTTAGTTGCCCAATACTGATACTAAGTTGTAAATGTGTTTTTCTCTTTTCTTCACCTAATTTCAGAGTCCATGTTGTATTTAGACGGGAAGCGACACTTTGCTGCAACCATGAAAGAAATCTGAGAGGCACTGAGTGCTGCACCAGCAGTGTATCAGCATACTGTCTTAGAATGAATGAGTCATCACCAAGGATGGCTAACAAACAAGTGCTCTCAATACTAAACCAAAATAAAAAAACCAACCCCCCCTTTTTAGTACTATTTATGTATTTGCATATAAGTGGATTTTTTATTCTCCGCTACTAGGATTTCTTGAAATTTCCTTTGACACACCAACTCTGTTAGGAAATGAGGCTGAAAAAATACAATCATACTTTGCTTTGAGAGATCTTGTTACCCCCCTTGCTGTCTTGTCACCATCTGCCTTTTTTCCCTTGGTAGCTTCCCTTTGTGCTTCTCTGACAACGGATAGAAATTCTATCAGAAAAATGTGTGCAATAAGTAGATACAGATGAAGCCATTTGACCTTTATTCTCATGTAAATTAGGTTTAGGGTCTTGTTTTTCAAGAAGGACACTGGCATTTGGGTTGCAACAGAAGCTCAGAAGTTATTAGTGTGCACAGTGTACAAGCAGGTATTTTGGATCCATCATTTTGGATTTTACAAGGTTGTTGCAGCTTCTTTTTTATATGGTTTCACGTTCACCTGGTAGACTTTTTTGCAATGATGTGAGGTTGCTAGATGGTCTGTTCTGACATTGTAGGCATACAGCCAGCCCTGACAGCCTCTTCTAATTTTTTTGTTTGCTGCTGTAACTGCATGCTAGTTCCTGAATGAGTAATTTCTTGTAGCATATGGAATAGTGATCTGAGTGGTGAAATTTTGTAAGACTGGGAAATGGTATTGTAGAGCAGAACTGGGAGCAGAGAAGGAAAATAGAAGGAAAATGCTGCTGAAATGGTAATGGTTCTGTTTGATTTGTGCAGGAATTAAGGGCCCAGAGGATCAGTGCTGAGCAGCTCCCGAGTCAGGTGCTGAGAGGTTTGTTTGTTGTTTTTTTTTTTTTTTTTTATTGGACTGAGCAGTGGAGATGACATCCTCCACAGCTGGGTTATTTGTGTGGTTACTCACACTTCACTACAGTCTACTGAGGACTGCACAGCTTTTAAAGTTGTTGAGTTTACCTATGAAGGATGGAGCAACTGAGCACCACAGAATGGACACCAAAGTGGACATAACTGTAGTGTATAAGTAGCAGGAAGAAAGTAGTTGATACTGAAGTGCTTCTGATGTAGTGGAGAAAGCTTTCATCTGCAATATCTGGCAGATAAAGCCCAACATACTGAAATTAGGAGGATGAGTGGATGGAAAGCATCAGCTTTTAGCAGTGGGGATGATGAGTCACAAGCACAAAACGTGGGCTTGGATACCTTCAAATCAAGACTGATGTTCTGGGTGAGTAAGGCGGACACCTAAACTGGAGTAATTGGGCTCCATGGCAGTTTAAATGGATCAACTGTGGTGTTTTATAATCCAGGAGAACAGACTTATGTGTCCCTTCTAAGTTTAAAGTTTGTGAAATCAGGAAGCACTGGGTAAAAGTGGTGTGACAGCACAGATGCACGAAATGAGTTGATAAAACAGGGTGTTGAGATTTTTATTTCAGAGTAAGAAAGTTTAAAAATTTAATGTTTAGAAGCAACTTTATTTTTGCTGGAAGGATAGTGTGACGTTCATGGCTCCTGGAAGCTGACTGTTACTCCTGTAAAGAGACTGAATGTTACAACCGCTAGCATGTAACACATTGGCCTTTCTAAGAATTTGCTGCCTGTATTTGTAAGTTAGGCAGCTTTCCAGTGCAGGAACAGGGTTGTTACCTGATCCAGATGGGATTAATGCATTGCAGAGAGATCAAGCTTCCAGATCCCGATGTAGTTTCTCCCTTCGGTTACACTCTGTTGCTGATTCAGCTGTTTTTAGTCATTTACTGTAATGGTTATGCCACTCTGAGTATGTATTATATTTTCTGTTTTCTTTATTTTTAAAACTCTTTTGAAGCTGAATATACTTGACTGACCAAACAAATAAAGAACTGAAAATCTATCCCAGCTTTTTATATGTATCAATATTTAAATATGAATTTATCATAATTTCTAAATTCAGCCTTCGGAAGGGGGTGGGAGGAAAAGGTTATAGGGTAGGGAGCAAGGCTTGACATCAAAACTTCTGGATGCAGTGAAGAAAACAAATCCCACAAATGAAGTTGCTTAAAAGAACTATCTCATGAATGAAGATGCTTGAGAGAATTGCTGTGTTTTTGTACTTCATGATATTGTAATCACGTACCGCAGTTGCAGTAGTTATAGAAATGTATTTACAGTCATGCAGAACCTCTGTGTTTATATATACAAATATATATATATGTATGTGACATCTTTTACATATAGTAATAAATACACAAAGAATTTGTGTCACCTATTTTTTGTCTGGGACAAGAACTCCAAGCTGTCACCATCTTTGATAATAGGTAAATGAATCTTTGTCCAAGGAATATTATTTATACATGTCTCTATGTACGTTTGTGTGAGATAAAAACTACTTATTCTTAGATCTCACATTGAGAATAGAAATATTTTACCGTAGTAATTAATGCTGAGTTTGTATTGTAACTTAATGACCAACGCCTCACTGCTGTGATGAATCATTACCACTCAAGCCTAGAGTTATTAATAGAAAATCTTTTTATTTATAGTGAACATATCTGTGTAACTGGCTGTAGCTCTGTAATGGAAATGTTTCCGTGCCATCGTGTCATGGAGTACAGCAAGGAGGAGATCTGTAGTAGCTGGATTGCCTCCCCTGGCCCTCTCAGTTGTTGCCGATGTAAAAGAGCTCTGGGATTGACTGAGCTCAGTGCCTGAAAAAGAACTTTGTTTTAAATGTCTCTATTTTCCCATTTTTCCCATGTTTAAAAAAAAAAAGCCTGAAGTTATTTACTCAAACTCACCCTAACAGCTTCTGGTAGTCCCTCTTCAAATATTCACGATACTTTTGCAACTAAATCATGGAGGAAACTTGCTGGTACAGCATAGCCAGTGAGCGAGGGTTTTAGTTTAGAAACGTGCTCTAAAATTACTGCATATTTAATTGGTTTTACTGTACGTTCAGTCTTTGTCTGCTGACAGGTTTGTTTGATTGCTGGTGCTCCACTGAATGAATTTTAAACTAGGTATGTATGTGAGATATGGCTTCATGGGCTTGGGCTCGAGGATAGCTTTTGGTAAGGCTGGAAGAAATTGGAGCCCTGGAAATTTTGTCTTTTTTCCTTTTCAAAAGACAAGTTCAAAATGGCAGTCTGCATCTACACTTCATGTACTCCAAGAGAGGCCGGTGAATACTGGGAAGTATTGGCCCTGGGAAGGGCTCGGGAGGCAGAGTTGTGTGAGGTGCAATTTGCCACCACTTCAGATCTCAGGTGAAAGCATGGGCAGAGCAGACCACTGTGTCTTCTGCAAGAGACCAGTGCAGATGGCACTGCCCAGGTTATATGAATTAATTTGAGGTTGTTTTGATGCCGATGGGCATTTTCAAAGCGGCGGCTGGAAGTCAGATTCTTAGATCCAACTCTGCACTGAAATTGGAAAGGGGCATGATTGAAGCAGTGGTGAGGATGTTCAGTGCAACCTCAGTGAGTTTTGCTGGTGGTTTTTCCTTTCAGAAGATAACATTGCTTTTATTTGTTGCCTAAAATAATATTTAGGATTTTAATTTTGGTCCTACTTGCACTTATTTGAACAAGATCTTGATCTTACAGCCGGGCATGAAACACTTCCAGGTATGCTAACAAGACCTTAGAAACCCTTAAACCAAGCAGTAGGCAAGAGTTAGTTGTGCACGTAGAAGAGGGGTGGGTACCTACTGCCTCCGCATTTTATTACCATGAATGAGTCAGAATTAACTTCAAGAGTTTAATTGGAACTGCCTGTATTTTGTCTTTGTCAGCTGCAGCACATGTGTGACGCTAATGTACTCAAATGCTGCTTAGTCTCCCAGTAAGTCTCCTTCAGCTCAGGCATGTTTTAGATGGGCTAAATATGGGGCAGAACTTGAGCCCCAAAGTAGGAGGATGACTGCAGCACTCTGTTTGTTGATCACAACATGGAAGGGCAAAGCAAATATTTAAACTCCTTTGCCTGCTGGATAATCCTGTCCAAGGTAATGCTGCTACTAGACTGATTTAAATTTTTTTTTGTCTTAGTGGTTTTACTGGAAGATCTCAAACCCTCCGCATGCTGACTACACTATATAAAACATTCAACAACCACTTAAGTCTCTGAAATTGCAGCTATCACAGCATCATCCTGAAGGTTACCTCATCAATTCATTGCTATTTTACCGTGTTTGTCAGATATATATATATTTATATAAAATGTGTGAAGGTCAAAGACCATGGTCCTTCCAGCAAAGGTCAGTTCAGAGCAGAGGCTTACACTCTGAAGAGGTGTATCTGGTCCGTTCACGTCCTTTTAGTTTCTACTCCTACTTTCTGTCACTGCTTCCTGGAGCTGGGGGAACTGCTACCTAAGGAAGCTCTGGACCGCTCAGAGCTGCTCCTCAGGCTGTTGTATGATGATGGAGGACAGCACGAAATTCAGCTGAGGCACACGGGGGCTCAGGCTGCTCGGAAACCAAGGTCTCAATAGTAGAGCAAGAGAAGGGCTTTACTAGGTGACGAGAGCAAGGTGTTCAGGTCTTCATAAGGTCTTGCCTTGTGTTACACCTCTGCGAATCCTAACAATGGTCCCAGAATGACAGACTTCAATGTTTCTTCCCCCTCAAGTTTCCAATATTCTTTCATTCATGGATCTCACCCTTAGTTGTCCCTCTCGTCCCTGGAGGCAGTGTGTAGCTGAGCTACTGCCTTTGGTTCTACCAAGCCCCAGCTCTCACCTCTCCCGTCTCAAACACCACCACGTCTGTATTTTTTTTTTTAAGTCAGTCTCTTTCTTCTTAAACTTCCCTGCCAGCATACCCAAACCTCCCATCTATTTCCATGGAAATAATCTTTCATTTCAAATATGTAAGATAACATGGGGAGTCAGGTCTTTGCTTAAGGACTATTACTTCCTTAAGGCTTGTTGTTCCTATTGATTTTTTTTTAATGATTCCTTAGCCCATTCCTTACACGTGTTTAGAGGACTGAGGCCTTTAAACTTGGCACAGCTACGTTGCTGTGGACCTAAATGTCCAGGGCCAATACTTCCCAGTATTCACCTATTTTCAACGAAGTGTGCAGAGTAGGATCAGGGTTTTTTCTCAGTAAACGTCTTGGTGCTGTTTTCTTTTCCTGGCTCAGGGTTTGTACAGCTTTCCATGTCTGCTTTTGTTTGACGCTGTTGCTGCTATCTGCTGTCGTGATAGAACCCGTGGTTTTGTTCTTCTAAGCTGCTACTCACCTGGCTCAGCAAGGGGCTGCAGGCTGGAAAATGTTTAAAACACAGGCGATAACTTATCTCCATTTTTGTGTCTCATTTGCTGGCTTGGTGTAACAAAGGTTCTTTCTGCTAGTACTCGGTGTAAACGAGTGACCTGGCCGGAGAGGCAGGGAAAGTTTTACTGGTGTTGCTGGAGAGCAGGGCACAACTGCTACAGTGCAGGCACGTACGTCGGGCTTGTTCTGTGCCTTGGGCTGCTTATGAATAGCCACGAGGCTGGGCCTGCATTAGTCGTGCTGCTGTTGCTTGGAGTTATTCGAGCACGTTGATGTCTTTGGTGTTTCAGGGTTGCTAAAGGCTGTAGTCAAAAGGCTGTAAGGTCCCTCTGCCCAAGATGTGTGCTTAGGCAAGTACTCCTGTGGGAGCTGAAGCAGCCGCCTCTGCCCCTCTCTGTGCAGTGACTAATCTGGGCACCTGGTCAATGCTCACCGACCTTTACAAAGCCAGGTAACTTTACTTCTGCTATCAGGTGCTGTTCTTCCAGTTGCACAAACCCTAGAATGCTACTTTAAAAGAAGGAGAGGTGGGAAGGAGCACGAAAAGACATTCTTATGAAAGGGATCTCCAGTACACGCAAGAATTAAGCATGTCTTACAAGGTGATTGTATTGTTTGCCCCTTGAAAGAATAAATTTGTGTACGTTAGCCACAAGAGTTTCTGATGGCCATGGGGCATGTCAACACTTACCTCAAGGAAGACGACAATTACTCCCTTAAAACTAGGAGCCATAGCTAATGAGGGGGGCAGTGCAGGACACTAACCAGTGCATACACTTGTACCAGTACACGACCTGGGAAAGTTCAGACCATGTGAAATGGCATTGTCCTTATCAGCATACCTGCTACAAATACAAGCGTAGAAAAAGGATTCAGCTCTTGAATAAGGTGATCTAGAAGAGCAGCACTGTATTATGTGCAGTTGTACCGAGTTACGTAGCCTTGGCTATATGCTTAGGAGCTTAATGGAAAATATTTTCCAGCTTTGGACAAACTGGAAATTTAATCCAGCAACTGTATTTCTGGCTTTAGGGTTAGCTGCTACTTCCACTGGACTATGATCCCATGTACCATAACCACGTGACTCTTTTCTAGCTTTAGCTTCTAGGGTGTGACCAAGCTGACAAGATTTTTGCCGAAATTAAGCAGTCTATCCAGAGCAGTCTGGGCTTAGATTTGTAAGTTTTGCTAAGAAAAATATCTTTTGGGAAACACAAGTACCTAACCAAAACTTTCAGGGAAAACATGTATTTCACAGGAATAACTAATGAAGTATCCGTGCTTCAAACAGGTTAGACTTGCACCTAAGCAACTAGAGTTATATATTAATCAAACTCATGAAAGTTAACAAAATTAAGGAAATTTTATTGGCAAAAATCAAGTTGAACGTGACCTATGTAATTCAAGAGAAGTGAGCTTCAGTTTTGTTTATCAAAATACTTCAGTTTTCCAGCTGGATCTGGAATTATCTGTGCAAGAAACAAAAAGGGAAATGTTAGTCTAAAAACAAACCCATGCAAATGCAACAAACTGTGAAACCAGAACAGCACAGTATTTCAAAAGATGATGCCAAGGCCAACCCACAAGCAACACATGGAAGAGTAATTTATCATTTGACCTGATATTAGATTACTGTTCATCTTTAAAGACATCTAACAGCAGTAGCAGTAATATTTAATTAACTGGGGGAAGAGAGAGTGCAGCCTACCAAAGGAAGAGTTTTGGCAGATGAGAGCAAATACCTCTATGTCACTTGCCCCCAGAACAAGCTATTTTAATAAACTAGTATCTGTAATCAAGTGCCTTAGAATTTACTTACAGTTCTTCCCTTGGCCACCACACTCTCATGGCTTCCTCTGGTTTGATCTAATTAAATCAAACACATTTACAAGGCATGGCTACATCTTTGAGAAAGTGTTTCTGAACTACCCTGCTATTTAAGTTATCTGCATCTTTTGCAAAGAGGAGAAAGAGAACTGCCTACGTATTATTAGGTAATCTGTGGTTATGGAGGGCAGAACTTTCAGTGCCAGAATGCGTCTTTCTATGAGGTCGGCAAGCCCTCTTTCACCTTATGCTCTTATTATACAGCTTTGTCCACTAAGACAATCTTCTGCTAGCTTTAAAGAGGTGACTCCAATCGTCCTGGAAAATTTTCATATCCAGTAAAGAAACATTCTTGTTTTTATTATCAATTAAGATGCTCACTACTCTCCTTAGTTAGAGGCTGCTGGGACCTGCTTTTTGTTGAGAGAGCTCTGAAACAACAATGCTCAGTCATCACCAGACGATTCAGAAGAAAGCCACATTCTCAAATTAACGACCATGATCTCATCTGAACTAGGCAGCTCAGACCTCTAGTAAAAGCTTCGTTATTCTGCTGAGGCTTGACCCAAGCGCAGAGAAGACAAACGAGTTCAATGGGTGTTTATCTGAACCCTAGCTCTTCTGCTTGTGTTCACTCATAGGTGAGTACTGAGAAAGGCAGAAGAGCTCCTGCACAGCAAAGCAGTGCTCTCTGCTGGAGCTGCGATAGTAGCACACTGTCTCTGTCAGAGCTGAAAGCAGCCTGTGAGCTTGCGTCATTTTTCCTGGGGAGTGCCTAGGATCCATACGCAGACTCCACAGAACCAAGATTTTGTATGGCCAAATAACTGGAAGCAGGAGCTTCCAACTTCCACTCAAGCTTTAGCTATAATGTTGTGAGTTGACTTATATCACCTTATTGGAAGTTGCAAAGTGTTTGGATTTGATTTTAGTGGAAATGATAATTGTGTGTTTTCCAAGAACACATGCATTTAAATATCAAAAGTGACTTACTGTTTCACTGCCAGGTTTCCAACCAGCAGGGCAAACTGGAGGAGAAAAAAAAAAGTTTGTAAAAATAACACACTTAAATTTTGTACTCAGTAAAGTTATACACGCTTCCCTTTCTGAACTCTCTTTCTGAACTCGAAGTAAAACAGCACTAAGTGTCAGATTTAAGTATCTGCCACTAATAGATACACAGGTTTTGTTATACAAGGGATGGTGTCAGTACCAGTTCATGACTGATACCACCCAGTACTTCTGTTAACTGAAAACTGCCCATTTCTGGGTGATGTCTATACCTTGGTTTAATTCTCATGCTGTTTTAGACAAAGTACTGGCAAAATAGCATCTAAAAACAAACACCCATTCTGTCCGGACATGACAGTTTCATGATAAAGTTCAGGTGACTACACAGAGACCTATCTACCCTTCTCAGTTCAGAGTTCCCAGAAGAGACTGAGTGATTTATTTGAAGCCCTGTTAAGGAGAAAAGGGACTACAGCATGCAGTTCACATGCAGTGCAACTAAATGCTGTGACTATCGGTACAGTTGCACATCTATTCAGAACTCTCCTTGTGAGGCTTTAGCCCAATGAGATATGTTGTGTTACCACGCTTTAAGGTGTGCTATCAGACAAAATACATACAACAAATACAATTCAGGAACTGTGAAGAACTTTTTCTCCTGTTCTGTGCAAAGAATCCAGTAAAACCTCTAGGGAGGCTCTCAGCATTCATGCGGAAGCTACAAAGTTTTCATGTACAGGTGGAAAAAGTGATATCCTGGAAACACACTGCACAGATCAAGATTCTCTAAGACAGCTTTCTATCTAAATAAGAGACTCAATTTCCTTACTCAAGTACACAAATCCTAAGTATCAGCATTTAGCTTTTAAAATTCTGTACAGCAAAGCATAGTACTGATTTGTACCTTCAGCTAAAGGTACTTCTAAATACCAAGTGAAACTGAGTTGAAATGGAGGCTAAGCTGCTGAATATGTGTATTAACAATTGAACAAATGTTCTAATTGATGTATTTGTTTAAACGTATTATTTAAAAAAAATGTGAGAAGTTTATCCTATGCCTGAACTGTAGTGGGGGAATCTAGCCAGCCATACTTGAGACAGAGTAATGACAAGTCAGTGAAAGCTTCTTTGTCTGGGGAAAATGATCACATAGTGCTCGTAAAGAACACAGGAATGGCAGCCTAACAGAGTAACACCGTTTCTTGATGTGAAGCACTCTCAGTTATTTGTCACAGATCATCAACAAATGATAAAGGACAAGGCCTGCCTGCATCTCAATTCTTTCAGGATGTCAGAACACACTGAAACATTTGGCCTGGTTCTTCAGGGCATGGTGTTTTTAGAGCTTTCTGCTTTTGACATGTAGCACACAATGCTTTATGCTCTGAGTTCACATAGATGTGAAGCAAAATGAAAATTACTACACTAGAAACAGCCTATGGGGGAACAAGGACCACAGAATCTTGTCGCAGTACAGCCAAACCACTTCATTCAATTTGTAAGGCTAGTCTCTAATGCTACTGAGTAACCTCCTTCCAAAAGCTACAAAGACAACTTTCAGGGTAAGTAAAACTATCTTCAACTTGAAAGAATTTAAAAGAGCACCTTCTCCATGTTTGTCTGTGTACTGGAATGCTTGTACCAAACGGAGAGTTTCATCCACTGATCTCCCAACGGGAAGGTCGTTCATGGTGATCTGTCGAAGGATTCTCTTATCGTCAATTATGAAAAGGCCTCTGTGGAAAAAAAAAAATATATTTTTTGTAGGAAACAGAACTAATTACATTGTTGTGTTCAAACACACTTTTATGTCTGCTGGATGGGAGGAATTTGATCCCTGCGAGTCCTATACAATACCCCCACCTCCTTAGAATACTACTGACCCACTGTTCTCTACCCAGGCTATCAGACGAGCCGAGGGCAAATTAAAAACGAACAAAAAGATACTTTCATGCAGAACGTAAATCTAAACTTTGGCAGGCCCTAGCAGGGGATGTTGCAGATGCTATGGCGTTAGGTGGTTCCCAAAAGGAATTGATCAAGTTTACAAAATATACAACTTTTAAAGCTGTTAGTTACCAGCAGTCTTGACTCCAGTCTTGACTTGGGAGGTCCCTGAGTAACAGCAATTCTGGGGAATTCTCGCTGTGTGCTTGCCTTGCCCTTGCATCTGCTGATGCCTGTTGTTACATTGGGTTATCAAATACGCCCCCTGTTCTGACTCATTACGGCTATTTTTTTTGGTGTGTTCTTGAGTACTTATTTTGTCCCTGGGCATGAATTCTCAAGTCAAAACTGCTCTTGCTTTGCAACAGTACCACATTCTGGTGCTGCATAGCTCGTCAACGAAGAAGTATGCCTGCATCTGTGGGGGGTTACTATGACCCCAATCAGACTGCTGAGTCCTCATATTTTTCAAGAATTAAAGGAAGACTTCATATGAAAGTTCCTTAACACAAATTACTTTCTTTGTATAAGGACATAGATAACTGGCATGAGGTGTTATTGTAACATTTAAACTGTGTAAATGAGAAGGTAAGCTCTTTTGTATGTATATGCTGCAAGTTAGCAGCAGGCTTGCTAATATACCATAAACGGGAGCTCGAAGTGCTCAGTGTAAGATCATGGGATGTGCTACTGCACACACACACACACAAAAACCACTTTGGTATTAATATACATCACTCAATGGAGAGAGTAAAAGAGAAGTTCCAAATGCATCTTTAGATGTGAAACAGTAAGTACTACTCCAAGACAACACAAACTGTAATCAAGTGAAATACCTAAGGGTATGCCCTTGATCTTCCAGATATACACCATAATCCTTTGAAATTTGGTGCGTCAAATCGGAAAGAAGGGGAATCTTCATAGGTCCAAGTCCTCCTTGTTTTCGCGGAGTATTAATCCTTTGAAAGAAACGAGATACACATGTATTCTTCATAAAGATTTATGTTCTCTTCACCAACTTAAGTCAAAAACCAGAACAGTACAGACAGAAGGATTTTGTGCAAGTAACAATTCTCTTTTTTGCTCTGCACACAAGGAAGATGAATACTATCTATGGTTCAGTAGAACTTGTGCAGTATTTGGCCATATCTACTAATAAAGACCTCTTTCTTCACAGTCGTATTTGCTTTATACCAGTGTAGTCCAACATACTAATGAGCTGGGAGAGTGCAACTCACTTTTACAGAGACTGGCGTCCTTATCTCTTTTTTTGTATTTGACGTATTTTGGACTGGAACATGACATATTTCAAGCAATGCATATTAAACAAGCTTCAAAGATAGAGGTACTTTTCACACACTAGAGTTAACATTTTTTACCAATGAAAAATATTTTTAACATTTGTATCAATAGCGTCATGTTTTTACACATTATGATATACCTACACACGCTATAAATCTGGGGACACAGTTCCTCAGCTCAGATGGACCCATGAATAATTTTTAGTAAAAGACAAGCATAAGATACATACCATGCTAAGTGAGTGAACTTTGAGTCCACAGAACATGCTACTACTTCGGTATTTATTGCTCTGAATTCTTCAATTCTGTCACTGAAGGCGATTATCTCAGTAGGACATACAAATGTACTAGATAATTTAAAAGAAAATATAGTCAAAATTTCATGAATATCCAGTAAGTTCTCAGTTTAACTAATAAGTTGCTTTTTCAAAGCAGTTAATTTTTTTAAGTAAAAAAAAAAAAAAAGAGCGGTGTACTTATCAGAAATATTTCAGCTTATTTTTTTTACTGCTTCTTCAATTATTTACCAAAATGTTGCCTGACAAGTTTTCCAGTCTGATTCTAGCTTTGATACAAACAGTGTATTACTGAATATTAGAAACCTACAGTCAGTCAGTTTGCAATCTGGATAATAAGTGTTCTTACAGTTACTTTCATTTAGACTTTATGAATATTAAGGGGCTGAATTTAAGCACAACATGCCAAGTTTTTGAGAGAAATATATTGGTAACTTGTTACAGTGTACATCTGCAGATATTGACTATTTTGACTTGAAATTTTCCACTACAGAAGAAATAAAGTGGTAAAAAAATCACAATTTCTAGGGCTTTGAAGCTAAGGGCCAAGAGGCAAGTTATTCCTCTATATAAAAGTAAGCTAGTTATGCATCTTTGTCACTATACTGCTTCCTTTTTTCCTCATTTTGTGGGAAAGAATGGGATTGTTTCGTAGAAAGTAGAAATGTTTTCACTCAGCCAGTGGACTTACTGCATTGCAAATAAAGGAGAGTAATGTTAAATGTTCTTAGGATGTTATGGGATGAACTTAAAGGGAAAACACCATCTCCTAACATCCTACATGCTCTGGAAAATACAGATGGGATGCTCTCCTTTGTCAGCAGCAGCGACTTACAGCATAATATGAAACGTAGAAGTTGCCTACTGGGTACTACAGACCAAAGTTTATTTTTACATGGAGACACAAAACAGCGAACACACCAGTATGACAAATATTGTGTTGCAATTTTACCAATGCAAGATGAAAATACAAAAGCAAATAATGCATTTTCTTCTATCGCTCTGTTTTTCTTCCCCAAACCCTTTCCAAACAGAAAAGACCCCCCAAAAAAGAGAAAAATGAATGAATTAGTGGTCTAGTGTAGGTGCACTCGATTTGTCTACTCAGGTCATACTTACAAGTCAAGAGGATAGAAGAAGAACACAAGATATTTTCCTTCATAATCGGTTAATTTCAGCTCTTTAAACTCTCCATTAATGACTGCTGTTCCTTCCCAGTATGGTGCTGGCTTGGAGACTGGAATAGGAAGAACATTCAAATTACAGTCAGAGTACAAAGCACATGTTCAAACAAAGCTGCTTATTAGCCAGCTCATGCACAAGGACGACTGTTCTTTTCCTTTGCTTGAAAAACAACCTACCACACACAATTACAGAAACAAACATACTACTTTAGAAAGTTCAAAGCTGGCAGAGGTTA
The DNA here is from genome assembly GCF_013377495.2 of Cygnus atratus. Taxonomy (NCBI): domain Eukaryota; kingdom Metazoa; phylum Chordata; class Aves; order Anseriformes; family Anatidae; genus Cygnus; species Cygnus atratus. The sequence goes on from NC_066362.1 coordinate 124,785,233, forward strand.
CAGAATGATGAAGACCTGTACATTTAAGTATGCATGGAAAGTAATTTGACTTACTTGTGCTTTATATGAGCCTTTTGAATCACTCACACAATCACATAATCAAGGCCACACAAACATTATCTCTGCATATTTAACAAACCACATATTCACTAGCAGCTCATGACAGAACATCTGTCAGACTGAAGGAGAGACTCTTTTAGATTTCAGGAAACTACACTATTTTGGTCTGAATAACTGCTGTGAACCAGACGCATAAGATGGTCCAAATTCATATTGTTACTCTTCAGCCATGAAAATCTACTTGCAGTTCAAGTCTACATGAAAATACATGCTACAACATGTTTAGAAGCAAATGCCTAAAAATGCAGTATATGTTAAATTACAACTCCTAAGCAAATTGTGTCTTGAAGATGGCTGTATTAAAAGAAATCAAACTAAAACCGATGAAAGGTATTTACTATTCCTATTGAAAGAAACTAACCTTGAATTTTAAAATATTAGAAATTATTCTGATAGGTACTATTTTCAATGTGAATTCTGAGACAAATGTAGGGTATGCTGGAGATATAAGGTCCAACCCAACTGATCTGAGTATACTTGTGATATCAAGGACATTGACATGCAGCTCCAGGAAACTATTTTGCTGTTGAGAAAAATATATGGAATCTTAACTATTATCTAGATGATGACTACATTGTTAGTCGTCTTTTCTCAGGCAACCCACAGCTGCAAAATATAGTTAGAGGGTATATACAACAAAGATCGCAAAAAAAATACCCCAGAACATCAGACACAGCCATGCCTGTAAGTGGTAACAGTCTCTGTTGGTTTCACTTTGTATAACCCACAAGGGATACAGTAATGCAAGTACAGAAAATCAGTAGCCATGACTGATAATTTCAGTTTACTTTGAATTTTTTTTTAAGAAATGCTCTTCCTCTTGGCTCTTCTGTAGAATTCTGTCTGATCATATACCAAGCTCAGGACTTCTCTCCAATGCCTTTTTATTGAGTCTTTGTAGGTAAGGGACTGTTTTTCAAGTGAATGCTGGTATTGATGTCTGAGTTATTTAGAGCTTTTCAGAAGCGTTTCAAATATGTTGTTCTTTAAAAAAAACCAACACACAGCCACCCCAATCATATCACGGTGTAGGATATGACTGAAGGTCAGCTAACCTTCAGATAAGGAGGAAGGAAGCAGAGAGATTAAATGTGCTGTATTTGGAGATGTTTTTTTAAATTAAAGACTTTTTCTTTAAAAATACTTGTCTGTGATTCTGTAATAACTTGCATTACAAAGGGAGGAAAAACCAAACAATATTGGTTACACGTAGCTTTTCCTCATTGCATCTGTTAGTAAACATTTAAAATGGAAGTTATGTCCTGGCTTGGTGCAGGGAAAGGACTTAAAACCTTAAAACTACTCGAAAGATGTCCAGTAGTTTAAAAAAAAAAAAACACCGTCTTTGCACTCTCTGCTCCACAAAACTGGACTTTCCAAGGGCAGAAGTGCCCCTGAACATTATTACACTGCAACTCCAATAAAGCTGTTTGCACCTGCATCTGCCACAGAACAATTAACTCATGCAGGCACAAAAGCGATGAACCAAACCCAGTGATGAGTGCGAGCAGTACTGCTGTCTAATTAGTAGCTCTTTTGCTGTTGTATGGATGTATAATCCGTCTGCCCTCTGCGTGTTTGCCCTCACGGTGCTGCAATGTGCGAGGCGCTGCAGGAGACCCGTGCACGACCGTTTCCCTGAGGTAAAATGTGCGTGAGGTGACCTTTCAGTACTTCGGACCGCAGCGGGCGCGCAAAACATGCCCGTGTGTTGTTTAATAGCGCGTTTCTCCTAACCCACTCCTATTTCTGTGAAGGCAGGCCTCGGTGATCATCTGTTAAACGTTAGATCAGCCGTCCGTTTGCCACGATAGAACCGCGGGGCGGGACACAAACGCTCACGGCGGGACCCCGGGCACAGGGCGCCCCGCCCCGGGCGCTCGGCCTGACGTGGCGGTCCCGCCGTTCCCCACGGTCGCTAACGGCTCCGTGCACCCCTCTTCTCCTCCTCCTCCTCCCGCCGGCCCCGCACCTACTCTTGGCCTGGCTGAGGTGCAGCGAGTGGTCGGTAACGGGCACGCGCGCCGCCTCCCCGGGGTAGACCTGTCCTCCGGCGTAGTAGTGGCACTGCTCGTCCCCGCGCTGCCGAGGCGGCCGCGGATCCTCCGCCTCCGCGGCCGCGCCGTGCACCAGCAGCAGCAGCACCGCCAGCACGGCCACCAGCAGGGCGCTGCCCCCGGCCCGTGTCCTGCCGCCCGCCCGCAGCCACCGCCACCCGGCCTCCATGGCCCGCCGAGCCAGTGCACGTCCCCTCCGAGGGGCGGCGGCGGGGAGGAGCCTGGCCCCCGGCCTCGCCTCACGGCGGCTGCGCCGGCATCAGCGGGGGGGGGGGGGGGAGGGGGTGCCGCCCGTGAGGGGGTCGGTTCTGTGCTTCTCCAAAGAAAAAGAATAGAGGAAAAGGCGAAAAGAGCGTGTGTGTGTGTAGTCCCGTGCGTGATTGCAGGAGGGGACCGCAGCAAGATTTCTCCCATCTTTTATCACTTATCTGCGGCAGTGTGGGTTCTGTGGGCATTTCGTCATACGTGGTTATATCCATCCGTCTATACTGACCCAAGCTTTTATTTTCTACCCTAGTACATGAACTAAACGCAAACGAACATACAGTTTTAGGTCTAAAGCCTTGAATGGCTGCCATATAGGCATCAATTCGTGAACGAGCCGAGCCCCTTGTCATGCAGGTGCTGGCTGCATGAAGAACGTAGTTAAACAGAACCGAGGCTTACAAAGTGCCTTTTAATACCAGCTTGTTTGCCTCATGAGAGACCATTTTGTTCAGTGCCGAGTAAAATGTGGTTCATATTGCAGAGTAGCTGCATATGTCACACTTAAGCATACCTCGAGGGTAATTCAGCAGCGAGCAAAAATTTTGAGGACGGTAAGTAAACTGTGACAAGCTGTAGGTAAGGTTTTGCAGCACAGCGTCTGGCTGAGCAGGGCTTTGCCAGGTATATTTATTTGAGACAGTTCAGGTCTGACAGTTAAATTGTAACCAGGATCCTTGAAAGTGAAGGTGTGAGAAGCTGAAGGTATGCCTCATTGAAAGTGGGGGCACCATCAATCTTTTGCACTCGGAGCTCTGTGGATGCTATCCTCTGGAGAAACCGGTAGTTCAGGCTTTGACAGAGGAACATCTGCATCACATCCTATCTCTGCAGGTGATCTGTGGTAGATGTACTTTCAGGATGGTGCAGTACCTGTGCCAGAAGGGGCAGTACCATTTCTAGCTTTTAAAAATAATACAGAACATATCGGGATGTAACTTTCCAGACAGGATGTAAAGTGTAGAGCCAAAAGAAAATGCTGAGGAACATTTTAAAAGAATACAGGCCTCAGTAAAAGAAGGGATTAGCAATGCATCTGTCATAATATATTTTGTCTTGAACACATCTTACTATTTTTCTGGCTTTACTACAACAGAAACCACACTTTGAAAAGATAATTCATAAAAATAATTTCAAGGAAGTGGGAGAAACATGACTCTACAGGCATGCTTGCACTTCTTGACATGTGATCTTAGTGTTTCCTTCTCCCAAAGCTCATACTCCTCTCCAGGAGTTTGTTTTCTTTCCACATCTTATCATGTTTGCTTTTCAGTTCCACTCTAGGTTCTACAGGTTTAAGATCATGCAAATAAAATGACATTCACGCTGATGTTGTCACAGGAATAATCATACTCAGACATATTTGCCCAGCTCAAGAGACTGAAGGTTACCAAGGATGAGACAAAGAAGCTTCTGGAACAACCTTCTGACAGGTATGGAAGCAAAATACCTGCACAGCTACAGGGCTTGATCAGTGTGCAGTGAGCAAATTGTAAAAAGTTGTATTAAATGTCTACCTGCAGGGGAACTGGAATTGATGGCACATGAAGTCCCCTTGTCCTGTTTTTTCACGGTGAGTTGACGGTGGCCAGTTTCTGATTATACTTCCAAAAATGTTGGAAGCAGGATAAAATCTGATCTTCAGTTCAATGCGGCTGTTTAAGTTTGTCTTTCCTCCTCTATCAGGGACAAGTCATTAAAGGGAAGATGGACAAAGCCCATTGGCTTGTGCAAAGTGTTATGCACTCTGGGCCTGGTGGATAAAAGTGCTTGAAGAGTCCTTGTACTCCCACTGATTTCGGGTTCAGGTGACCTTATGGTTAAGCTTGCTAAAATGTGGTGAGAGAATACTGGCTTACATGATCCATCTCTACTATTACTGAACTTAATACCAAGCTTTCCTAAATCTCACTGCTTGTAAGGGAAGTGACAATCATGGCCTCCATGCATGCACAGAGAAAATAATTATGGTTGTCCCGCTCTTCTCTTTTTGCTGGTGTTTTGAGCTGTAAGAAAGAGTAATGATTTGAAGAGTAGTCATACTGAGAAGTTGAAAAAAAAAGAAGAGAGGTTGAGAGGTATGCATTTCTCATAATGTTAACATCCTGCAGATCTTCCAGAATACGAATAAACGAAGGAGAAAACCAATAAAATCAATGCAGCAACATAGAAAAGAATCAGGCCACTTTTGAGGGAAGGAAGTGCTGAAAGATAATAGGTTTTATCTGCAGAATATAATGTTAAATAGCACTAATTTGAAGTTCATATGTGATTATGTGTGTGTAGGCATTAAAAAGAATTCAAAAGAGCAGCAAGAAAGACTTTCTGGCTTCTGCTGTACTATCAAGATTTCTGAACATAATAAAAAAATGAAAAATTTTGTAGACAGAATCCACAATGAAATGCAAATATATATCAATCTTCAGTGTCCAAATGGAGAACACAGGCGCCATTCTTTCTTTGTCCAGTGATGAAATACTTAAATCAAGGACTGATTTTTGTGCTTAAATTGATGAAATTAAGTTATGCTGTTAATACGAAATAAGAGAAATACTCCGCTACATTCATCACTGTGCTGAACGTCATCCATTTGTACTGCTCTTCTGAAGTTGGTAGGGTTTACCATGTCCAGAGTGAAACTTATAAATCCTTCCTTTCCTCAGCTGCGTTAAAGGCTGTGTTATTGCAAGCCATGCCATATTCAGGCCCTCAGGTATGATTCAGTTTGGGCAAGTGCTTGTTTGTGGCAGGGTGTCATCGCCACGATGGCACGTAAGTTACAGAAGCAGGGAGTGATTTAGGATACTGAAGTAGATTAGAAATGGTTGTACAGGTTCTGTCTGTACATTTAAATGACCTAATATAAGAATATCTTGGAAAAATTAGCGTAGCATGCTGTAGCAAGAGGCCTGTCACCATTTCCTGGAACAGATGCAGCAGATGTTCAGTGTTGTGCTGGTGAAACTCGCAGTTGGTTTTATTCTCCTCATGGTTTACAAGGACATTTTAACAAATATATTGTATTGCTTGTCATGAACGAGAGAAAATCTATAGCATAGAAGACTTTGTTGGAGAAAGGATGGTGGAAAACATCTGTTCTATAAGTGTTACTGGATCAGAATGACCACAATTAAAACTACCAACTAGAGAAGCCTTTTCCTTGTTGGCTCTTGTTAAGGCTAGACTAGTGGGGCTAGCTGTGTGTCTGCTGACTGCTGAGGGTCCCTGAGGATCCTGTCAGGCTGAGGATTGCTAGGCAGTGGTGTTTGTTTCTATGGGAGGTTCATTCTGACTTCCGACTGCAGCTAATACTGTCACTGCTGAAGCGATACTGCTGGTTAAATATGAACTGAAGCTTTGTGAAGTCCACCATTAGGTAGTGTAGAGGTGTAACAGGTATACTTACTTACTCCTGTAGCTTACGTCTGGGGCATATGCCAGTGTTTGGGGATGAAGTGATATTTTTCCTCTGCAAACACACCACCCACAGGAAAGTTGTGTTTAATTTCTTTCCCTTTCTCCTCCTTGTGAGTGGACCGAGTCTGTTTCCTCGCGGTATCAATGTCAGACACCCTGCGGGGTTCCTGTGACAGTAACAGGACTGAGCATGTCATTAATGTGTTTGACTGAGCATGACAAAACAGAGCGCTCAACTTGATACTTCTAGTCATGGTGAGATGTGGGAATACAGTTGCTAAAGCACCATCCGGTCAAACCTTTCTTTTGCCTGTGCAAGTGATGACAGAATCTACAGAGTGGTGAAAATAAACAAGTTCTGCAAAGCTGTCTCCTTGACCCAATAAATAATGCCATCCCTGCAGGGCCCTATCAGTTCTCCTTTGGCTATCACCTGGAGGTGGGTAAATGTGTTTACTTTGTATTTGAATCCTCATTGCATTAAAGAACAATTATGAAAAGAAAGTGCCCAAAATTTCTCTGATCATTAGTGTAATTTTTGGACAGTTGTACCAACCAGGGAGGACAGAGAAAACCAGCACTGAACAGCATCTGCTAGGAGTATGCAATCCTCCAAAAGCTGTTGGACTACCCAGGAGAGTTGAGGTACCACACCTGAACAGAAATCCTGAACATCAAGACCTGCCCGAGCCCGTCACAGCTGTGAGAATGCGAGCAAAACCAGCCCAGCTAACTTTGTGCAGTGCTGCTGACCAGGCAGAAGGGAGCCCTTCACCCACAGAGTGATAACCCCAGCTGTGTCAAGTTCAGTGATCCCTGCCAGCGTTGTTCGTATTGGTTTGTAGGCATCTGCCCTCAGGGTCCTGACTTTGATTCCGCCTCCTGAGGTCTGCACTTAGGCCAGCTCATTCTTGCCTAAGTCCCTGGTTCAGTCAGCCTCTGCAAAAATGGGGAAAATTTGGCTCCTCAATTCAGACAAGAAGACAAGAAGTGTTCCAGCCCTCACAGGGGCCTGCCATGGCAGCCTTGTGGATGGAAAGAAACCCTGTAGAAACCCAAATCCACATCCTCTCAGACCGGAATGGAGACAGAGGTCTCTGATGGTTGTTCATACTTGTCTATGTCTCTTGCGTGGGTGGTCACTAAAGCTGTGTTTAACATTATGCGTGTAGTGTGTACTTCTCATTTGGGCTAAGTGGAGGAAAATGAAATGGTTGAAAAGGTAGACCCTGCTGCCCAAGGCATGGAGCACATCAAGGCATTCAGAGAAGAGGAGGTGACATTTCCACGATACAGGAATAATGAATGGTCTTAAAGAATTCCCATCTCCTCTTCTTACTCCTGCCTGCATCCTTCTCTTCTCTCTCCTTGGTTGCAAAGCTAAGCCTTTTTATATTATAAACCCTCTAGCACCATTCAATATCTAGGGTTTCTTTCTCTTTTATTTGGACATGTGAAAGAGTAAAATCGCTTTTCACCAGATCACTTTAATGTGTTGGTCGCTTTTACATTGCCCACTAGGTGGCAGTAAGATGTTGTTATACCGATTAAAACAACTCAAGTGTATTCTGCAAGTGCTCATAACGTTCTAAAATCTGGGGATCTGGTACCAGAAGCTTTTGTTTTGTTTTGGTTTTTAAATTATGAAACCCACAAGTGTAGGAAATGCAAGATGAAAAGATATATTCGATGCTTAAATCTACCCCAATTTCTGTGAACAATAAAGATAATCAACCTTGTATAATTTTTCAGTGACAAGTTTTCTCTAATATGTCTCTTAAGAGGAAAGAAATTGGGAGACTAAAGTAGTCTTTAAAGAGGAGGATGAAGTGAGACAAAAACTATCCATAAAACTAGAGTAAGAGAAGTGGAAATATGTTACAGAAGATAACTTTTAACCCAGTCACTATGGAGTACTGAAATTGATTTTTTTTTCTACTTCCTTTTTGCTAGCTACATACATTTTTTTTTTTCCTGAGAGTTTAAGCAGAAGTCCGGAAAACTACAATCTCTACTTTAACTAAGCTGAATATATTGAACTTTCATTCTTTTTTGCTCTTTCGGAAATCTCTTTGCTCCATTTAGAATTACTATAAATAAATTAAGACATTACCTTTTTTTTTTTTTTTTTTTTTTTATGGCAATATCCTTATCTGTTCCAATTCAATTTTGCATACATTTCAGAGGTTCAACTCTTTGAACATGTCAGCTCGGTGTAGTGCAAGGACCTAGACATTTCCTTGCAAAGCAAAATTTCGTAGTCGTTGGAAATGAAATAGACATAATATAGTATAGCTATCTCTCTTGAATCTCTTTCCATTACCTCATGTATTTTTCACAGTTTAATTTAGCATTTAAGCTGTATTGGTGGTGAACTGTACATGGATTTAAGTCAACACAAACCTCGCCACTTCGTGAGCCAAAGCTCCTTCTCTGCTTTGGGCTGTCAGCTTCACATGGGACCTTGAGAAGCCATGGCTCTGTGCAAGAGCCAATATTTGATCTACCACATCTAAACTTCAGAGTGCTGTTGTTTTCCCATAATTTAAGAAAAAAAAAACAACAAACAAAACACAAAACTAACCAAAACCCCACGATGAATTACCATCTAAAAGTTTTATTGCTTGCTTACTTTTTCTTCAGAAGAGAAGATTCATAAATTCATAGAATTTGTAGAAGACAGAAGATTCAGAAGAGATTCATAAAAGGTTAGACAAGTTTGCAGGTTTATGAACTCTTTAAATAAAAGCATAGGGATTTCAAGATAATAAATGTGTTCAAGATACTACACTTAAAATATACTGCTTGTGTGCAATGCATTTGTATGCTTATACCCTACTATCTTACTCACCACTACAGAATCAAAAAAAGGAGGAAAACATTTAGAAGAGACTAATATTTCTGTGGTCTTGTGCAGCTGATCTGCTTGTATCTGCTGCTCTCTTCTGTGAAGGGTATGGTAAAGCATGGTATGCAATGTAACTACTGAAATTAAAAGGATAAAAACCAAAATACTGTGAGCACTTTCTTCTGTATGGAATCTAGAGACTTAAAGTGGCACAAAAGTGGATTTGGTCATGCTGGAATATGAAAATAAAATCGCATCTCTGCTTCCAGCTGTTAAGCATGCACACAGTTCTTGTTGATGCTTAGGGGTGCTCCCCGTGCTTTCAGAAGCAGCAAAACCGCCCCAAAACGGGTACGGGCAGGGCAGGGTGACTGCGGAGCTGCAGCCCTCTTGTCAGAATTCATCTCATCTCTGCTGTTCACCGTGTGGGAGGCAGCATTAAATGCACCCTGTTTTTAAAAAAAGATTTTAAAACTGCAAAACCTTCAAAGATCTTTAAGATGGCTGGCATCGGTAAGAGAAATAAAATGCTGTGTTGACCTGCTGCACCGCTAGCTGTTAAATGGAATTTCTCCTCAGGCGTATGCTTTGAAATGCTTATAAAAAGTTGGCTGAGTGAGCTGAAGTTCTCAGTTAAAGAAGTTGATAACACAGAATAGTTTTTGGGGCAGAGTTCCTCTCTTAGACCTGGGTGTTGATTTCTGAGATTAGATTCCTGCCAGATGGTATTTTTAATGGAAACGAAACAAGCAGCACTTACAAAAAAAAAAAAAAAGTCAGGTTCCATATCTCTTGATCTTCCTGTAGGAAAACAGTCTTCAAGGTCATTTGCAACATGTGCTGCCATTTCAGGGAGGGTTGATACCACGCTTGTATTCTTGGTGAGCCTGTAGCCATGGTACGAGCAGACTGGAACATATGGCTGCTTAGAGCAAGGAATAAGTTAAGAAATGCCCCATCAAAAATGCCCCAAATCGCCTCTTTTGTGTTTTAATTTCTATTACCTCTAAGGCCAGTTTACTTACTGGAAAAGTCAGAACCAGCTGTGGTGAGCAGGCTTGGCAGTGCCATGGGTTTTGTCTGCAGGTAGCAGCAGCGCGCCGTGCAAGTCACCTGCTCTCGCACCTGGCACGCAGCTCTGCAGGGCGTGCGAGAACAGGTCACCGTAGGGAACGGCTGTTTGTGTTTACCAAATTATTTGTTAAGGATCAGCAGCTCATTGCAATCCCACGCCGCTTCGTGCTTCACCACGTCCGCGTTTCTCATCTCGGTGCTCCTGGGCGCTTCTGATAACGCTGGGAGAGCTGCAGGGTGGTTATCGGGGGGGTGGTGGTGGGAAAAGACAGTCACCAGCAGCCCAGCGTATGTCCCTCCTACCCACCTCGCTTAGCGGACACCCTACCTAGCCCTGTTTTAATGCTGGATGGGTGATTTTTTGAAAAATGATGAATAAAGAGCCATCAGAAGATCCAGGTGACAGGATAAATAGCGGTCACTAAGTGTGCTACCTCCTTCTGCACCCCCTCAAAGAAAATGCAAATCTGCTCCATCTGCAGCCACAGAGGCTGGCTGTTTTTCAGAAACTGCTAGGATTTTTGCTTTTAGCCTGGAAGTCTGTGGTTTGAAGCCCGCTGTCGGTGCCGGTGCTGCCCTCACAAGTCAGCAGCGTGAGGTTTGCTCAGCAGTGGCGATATGCTTCTTGGCACAGCAGCAGAGGAAATAAATTGTTAGAAACCGCTCCTGCTCCCTCGTCCCCAGTGGTACAGAAAAGCCCCAGACCTGTCAGGCAACTGGTTTCCTGGAATTTTGCAGATGTATCTTTGTCCTGTCACAAAGACAAACTTGTAATATAAAAAAATCCACCTCAGCTGCAAGAATTACCTGGGAGAAAGACAGTGATGAGTCTTTTGTGCAGCACTGCCAAATCTAAATGCTAAAAAGTCAGGGGGGTTGAAATGGTAACACGGATGGATTGAAGAGTATCTTTTTTTTGCCACGGGTCAGATTTGGCCTGTGGTCCTGCACAGTGGCTGTACATAAGTGCTGGGTACAGCCGCTTAGCGTGAAAGATGGATGCAAGGAAGCTGGCCTAGCTCTGGGCATCAGGACTTACACTGCACCAAGAGACACAAACACTGCTAAAATATTACATGAAATGAATATTAGTGGAAAAAAAAAAAGAGGAAACATTAGTGAGATGCGCTGAGTTGGAAACATTGCTGTGGCTGTTAGGTTTTAATTAGCTGGAAACCGTTCATTCACACTGCGCTTCTGTGCAGCGATTGTCCAAATGTGGTTGAGTTTGGGATCTAACGCGGCTGGGTTTTCCTTTCTTTATGAGTGCTAGGAACTGAAATATTCATTATACATGTGTCCTCCTGGCTGCTGGAGTGCTGTGGAGGGAGGTATTTTTGGACACTAAATTTTGCAGTAAATGATACTAGTTATTGACTAGTGGCACTTGCTGTAGCTCCAGTGACATAAACGGCCCCATCCAAAAAGCATTTCATCTGAAATGAAACGTTTGAACGCGTTTCACAAGGGGAAAGTAGCACCACCGTACCTGTTTCACATTTCAATTTCAAAAAGACATGTGAGCTGCAAAGCTCGATGCATGTGTTTCTACAGCACTCCATGAGCTCCTGTGTCCATCCTGATGTCCCTGTACACACACACACACGGCTGTCAGTGACAAAACTCCAGTTCATTAGTTTTCTTCCACTGGTAGCTTTTGCCTCATCACTGGAGAACAATCCATCAATATCAACATACATCGTAAGATCTGTTTTCAGAGACAAGAGCATTTTTAATGTCCAGTCTTACTTCACATGAGTGGGTACACACCTACCTGCTCAGAGCTAACTGGAACATTGGTAACCTGATTATACTGGCGTATTGTTGGGCATTGCTGTGTGGTCTGTTTTCCGGCTTGTTGTCTGGAAGTCTTTATCTTTACTATCTTATCTGTCTGATGCCTTCTGGAAACAATTTTCTCTTTACACCACTTCATAAAATTCTGTATACACTATACTGCAGCTAGGTCTGGAGGTTTCGGGCCACTTGTCACATTTTGTAATGAATTTTCTGATTGAATTCTTTTACAGATAGCACTTCATACATGCAAAACAGTGTCTAAGATCCTGGTGGTTTTTAATTTATTGTATGTATAAAGCTTTAAGGACTTGTGCGATATTCTGAGGAGGTGAGTTGCTTTGTCATTGAAACTTGCACGTTTATATATTTCAAGGCATTAAGTGAAAAATCAGAAAAGGGCTAAGGTAAAAACAAGCCTGTTAACATAAAAACAAATAGAATTAGAAAGCACTGAAGTATGTATGCAAAATTAAATTTTGTTTGGAATAACCAGATTAATTTGGAATAACTACCAGATCTGTTGCCAAATGACTGGATGCTATTAGAAGAACTCTGTCCCTGGCATTCGTTTATTTAACATCTCAGGCTTTAGATGAGTAACCATAACAATAAGACGATGAACCCAGAATCATCAAGGGAAGGGTCAGTGCGGCTGTGGGGGTTCAAACTTTCCATCAATGGGCAATCCACATGAGTTGCAAATGAAGCAAAAGCCAACTTGCTAAGCAGAAAGACACAGATATCCCCTTCGCATAAATCCTCTGTACTGAAGGCCCATTGAGAATGAAAATGGCAATTTGACACCAGTTTTTAAAAGGGACTTTAGGAAAGATCCTGAAGGTCCTGAAGAAGCAACACTGCTGTAGGCTGAAAGGAAAGATCCCCTCTGGGACTGATCAGTAGCTAAGAAGGGGATGGGAGGGGTAGGAATAGGTGGGCAGCTCCTTCAGTAGGAGGACGTAGCATATGAAATACCACAGGGGTCTGTGCTAAGATCTGTGATGTCCAGCATACTCATTAGTGGCCAGGAAAATGTGCTAAATAGCGATGCACTAGGTGTTTCTTAAACTAAGTTATTAACGGTAGGAAAAATAAAAATCTGCCTTACAAAATGTAGAAAAATCTCACAACGCCAAGTGACATTGCAGTGAAATGGCAGCATGCAATCAGAGCCAACAAGTACAAAATAACAAACACAGGACAAAATCAACCCAACTGTATGTTGCTGAAGATGGGCTTTAAATTACCCGTTACCTCTCAGGAAACAGAGCTCAGATTGGCTATGAGTGGTTCTAAGAAATGTTGGCTTGGGCAGAGCAATGTTCAAAACAGCAAACAGATTGTCAGAAATTACTAGGGAAGACACAGAAAACAAAATAATCATTTTGTTGTGCAGTCACCTCTTGATTACTGCAAGCAGTTCTGGTCTCCCTGTCTAAGAAAGCAGAGTTGAGCTGGAAAGGAACAGGGGAATCTGACAAGTATTTGCAGAAATATGGAGTGGCTTCTGAATTGAGACTGATTAAATAGATTCCTCAGAGGGAAAAAGAGAAGGTAGAAAGGCATGTGATGGCCGTGTTTGACATCATGAGTGGCACAGGGAAAATAAGTAGCAGATGATTATTTGTGTTTCTCAGAGAACAAGAATGAGAGACATCACATAGAATTATCGGGTTGCAGTTTAGCAAACAACAGCAAACATTTTCCTCATGATGTGCAATTATGCTGGAACCAGCCTCACAGTGTCCTGTGGGTGTCAAGGGTTTGGATAGGCTCAAAAGTGACCAAAGTAATAGGAAAAATAAAGCCATCCAGAGCTATGCAGCACAGAGATGATGTCTCTGCTGCAGGAGTCCCCTGGGTGGCTGGCTGCTGGCTGCTGGACGTAGAGCAGGGAAAAGGCCTGCACAATGACTCTTTTTAAAAAATTATTTCCCTTAGCATCTGCTACTGGCTCCTGTCAGCAGCAGGACACTGGACCAAAAATGGGCCTTCAATCTGATCCGATATAATTCTTCAGAGTAATTTTTTTTATGGGGGGTCAGCCTGGGAGCAAGGCACGTGAAATACCCCAGAGGTCCATGGGTTCTGTACTGATATAATGTAGACGTAGCCTGGATTTCCCCTCAGAGTCCCAGGGGAGAAAGTAGCCAAAAGGCCACATTGATCGAGCCACGTGAAAGAGGGAGAGCCCTGAGGACTGCTCTGATGAAACAAAGAGCCCCGTGCTTTTGGGTGTTGAATTCAGTTCCCCGAAGGATGAGGAAACAAAATGAACACTGGTGCTTCACCTTGCATGTGGTCCCACCGTGCATCTTGGTGGGATGAAAAGAGTCATTTGGGAAAGGTAAAATGTGCTGGGCAAGCATGACACACGGCCTCCCTCGTCCTGTAACTCAGTGCGTGGTAGCTCCCTGAAGAGAGACGGCTGGCTCCCCTTTTTGCGCTGTATGTGGTATTGCTCTGATTGCTTTCTGAGCTGGTGCGCAACAAGCTGTGGTTAGGGATCGCCTCTTCAAACCAGTGACAAAATTGCTCTTTAACTAAAAGCACAACCGTGAGCACTGTGTTTCAGTGTGACGGTAACGTCAAGCTGGAGTTAAATTGAATGTCTGTTTCGTCGGAAAGGGTAAATTTAATCAGGCGCTCAAAATGAAATTAAGGTGGAAATAAGCTTGGAAAAACACAAGAATTATAATCCAGCTAATGTCCTGAGGTAATATTGGGAAGAAATGGGAAGAAATTTGCTTTCATGTAACATGAAAAATAGTTTCTGTGGGAGGGAGCTGCACTTAGCTTGCGGTAGACCTGCATTTCCTTCAGGGAACAGTCACAATGTGCTGCCCTTGCACCATTTGCTTCCCCTTCATTACAGTGATACCAGCGGGTTTTACAGCATACTCCAGCCTGTCAGGGTTTCTGTCGTGGTGTTATTTTCTAACCTGGCCGTTAAACTGGAAACATTTTCCCAGCCCAGCCTGAAACAGGGCTGCTAGCCCATGAGGAGTGTTGCTACTTCTTTAGAAACGCAGGCAAACAGGGATTGTGTGCTGCCTGGGAATAGAAAATGGATCCCACGTTGGGCCGTGGTGGTGGTGGTGGGGGCTGGATTTTAACATCCATGCAGTTTAATTACTGTGAGGGAGCAGAGGGGCCTTGTTTAGCCTGGCTGGAAGGGACAAGTCCTTCCCCTGCTGATTTCCTCCCTGCATGAAGGGAAAGCTTTGGGGGAGCCATGGCTCAAAGGCACTGCAGCTGTTCTTGTCCCCAGGATGTTCCCCCCCGGACATGAATTTGTCTCTTTTATTGATGGAGAATTTGGAGATGGTGGCTGGAAGCTGCAGCCGTGGTTCGGTGTGAAAGGGAAATGTGCTTCTCTGATATCACCTGGAATTGCATTCAGCTTGAACCAGCACGATGCCTTGATCTGCTATGACCCATATCCATCAGGAGTTATTAGCTGATTGAATTCAGAAGGTAACTCCCTAACTGTTTTCAAACTAAATTAACTTGCTTCAAGGGACCAACTCATGTTTGTATTTCCACAGAGATAATGGGTTTAGGCTTCAACTGAAACCTTGCCAGATAATGAGGAAAAAATAAATCAATGACCTCATTCTTATCTGGTCTTAACAGGCAGGCTTTCCTTTGCTAAAAGTGACCCTGAAATTGCCTGGATTGATTCGCACAAATACAGGGTGCCACATCCTGCTAAGCAGAGCCATTCTGTGAAACGCTTTGCTCCAGGAGGAGTGCTAATCCAGACATCAGCAGAGGTGGAAGTTGTTTGAAACACTGCTTTTCTTAGAGTCAAAGTGAACGCTTCTGCAAAATTCAAATGCATGGTAAGATAAAGAGTTAAGGAGGAAATCGGCTTCAATACTAATTAGAGGAAAAAAAAACATTCTCACAGTTGTGCCTGGGACTGAGTGGTCTCCATAGGTGTATGCTTCTCTGATTATTTAATTATCTGCCATTGTTAAATAAGAAATGCTTTTCAGGTGTTAAAGGGAGATCATTACCTGCTGTGAAGTGGGGTAGCTGTATGGGTAGAGATCTTGCCTTTGGTGTCTTGGAAAAGGTAGACAACTCAGAAATGTGCCTCTCCGGTACTGTATACCTCCTTACTCTCTGTATGAGTCTCTCAAGTGAAGGATTAAATCCTCAGGTAATAAATATGATTAATAACAATTTAACAAAAGATATGAGGCAATTTATTCAAGTACACAGAGGTAAGAGTCAAGAGTTCTTAACTACTGGTGAAGAATCCATAAAACCTACTCTTAAAGCCCATGTAAGAAGATTGAAATTTTATAGTAGCAACAGCAGTAGTAATAGTAGCAAACACTTCGGTCTAATAAAAAAATGAAATTTTAGGGAGAGAGAGTATATTTTATTAAACCAGTTGATATAAGTTTTATAGAAGCATTGCTTCTTTTAACGTTGAACTTTATTGGAAAAGATACCTATTGGCAAAACTCATGCCTTTCTGCTAGAAGACTGGTAAACATACATATTCTGAGTAGGGGATTGGACCACATGATCTGCCTTCCAACCTCAACCAACCTGTGATTTTGTGAACCTTGAATACATTTTTTACTCAGAGGTTAGAACCTTCTCATGAGAACAGGAGCAGAGAACAGAGCCCTGGTGTCCTGTAGAGTTAGTAAAAGGTGACTCCAAAAAGGTTTGCTCTACTGAGTCAACCTGGGCTCCTTGAGATCCTTAGCGTTTTGCCCTTTTTCTGAACAATCAAAGCCCCGTGCAGCTTGCATGCAGCCTTTCTCCTGAGGACTGGCTGTAATTCCAGATTTATCAACCTGCCATCCATGCAAACTGTGAAAGATTAGCCCTTGGCTATAAATGGCTACACTATATTTCACCTAACCTGGCTTTACCTGCTTAAAGGCCAGACTTTTTAGATCTGGTGCTGTTGTGGCTGATTTTTTTTTTTTTTTTTTTTTTTTTTTGAAGCTGAACTGACCTCTCATAGGTATTAGCAGGTTTGCATGTGCTGGCTCAACAGTTTCAACGTTGTGCTCCATTGAGCATTGTCAGCATGGCCAAAAGAATAAGTGAACCTATTAGGGAGGTGGTTTGATCTAAGCATAAAATTAATTCATTCTAGCAACATCACAGGATGAAGTAAAATGGACACAACACTCCCAGAAAAACAAAAAGAAAAGTATGCAAAAATTAAATATCATGACTCTAAGACAGAAACTGAAAATGTTCTATGTAATGCATTTTCTTTACCCAGTATGTGCATTAGGAATTTTTCTTCTGAAATGGAAATATTTTTGAAAATGTTTCAATTAAAAAAATAAATAAAAATGTCATCCTTCATACTTAAAACCTTATTATCTTTTATATTTTGTTCTGTAGAAATTAAGGTTAAAACAAATGTTAAGATGAAAAAATAGGTGTTTGAAAAGCTAGATTCAGACATTGTCTTCAAGCAGTTGCCATAACTTCTAGGTGACAACTTGAAGACCTTTTTATTGTCAGAGTGTACTAGGAGTGAAGAACTGAGGCTTGCACTTTAGATTTTCTGCCAAGGAAAGTAAGGACCTGAGTATCTGCACCCAGTGGAAAACCAGTCACAGACCACACAGAATGAAACATGCTGACAAAAAAATAATAAAAAATATCAAAACCACGCTCATGGTGAAGAAATTTGTGAAGAATTGGCTACTGTTTGACTCTAAGCCATAAATACAGAATTTTATCAGAGTCAAAGCTGTTCTAGTCAGCTAGATACACAGAAGCAAGATATTTATCTAATATGCAAGCCACAACCTCGACTCTGATTATAAAGCTTTCATCTTTGTTTAAGTTGTTTTGTGGAAATCAGACACTTCCTTTCCTGTAAGCTGTTGTGCTGTCCATATAATGCACTCCTGAACAGGATTCACTCAACAACAACAGTATTCCATCAGTTTTATCAACGGCCATTAATTATCAGCAATTATAGAAAGCAATTTCCCAGCCTCTGGACATTTAATATATTTGAGTAATTTTTTATTTTATGTGGGGCATTTTCTTCCTGCATGAAACTTATGTGAGCTCACAGATGTGCACACTTGGACCCCAAACACAGACATATCTGGTTCCCTTCTCATTTCAGGTCCTGCAACTAAATGAGATTGAATTATCCCAAATGATAAGACAATGTCAGAAACAGATTGAAAAGGAAGTTTGGATTCCTATGGTTTGGGCTTTTGTGTTTGGATCCTCCGCAGCCTACTAAGGTACGAGCACTCAGTGAAGCTTTTCCCACACTTGAGATACTCATTACTGCTTGTTGTTTTCTCTTTCATTTGCAATCTGGTTCCTAAAGAGGTAGGAGTTTGCCCGACAGCCTTTCCCTCGCAGGCAGCATTAATGAGGTCTTTCTCTTCTACCCACGCCCTATTTTCCGGAAACGTGTAGGAACTTAATGTCTTTGAGACTTCTTCTTGCCTGTCGTATTAGAAGAAAATTGGCCAACAGGCTCACAAAAGGTTAGGAAAGAGACACTGAAATGAAAGACAAACAGGCACAGATGTATACACCAAGCCAGAGTTGTTTCATGGCCTTGTTTCCTTAAGAAATGTTAGCATTTTAGCTTTTACTCTTAAAATAAGAACTGAAGGTGGTTGAGGGAATGTCCAAAGAAAAACTGTGTTTTTCTGCTCACACAGGTCTTTGGGACTGGGAACCTTCACGACAGTGGCTGAAGGAATCTGGCTGCTGGTGCCAAGGTCTTTCCTGTGTTCAACCAGTTTGGGTTACCTGAACATCGTCTGCTGACCCAAGAGGGGACTTTACAGGTTTATTCTCACATTAGCTGACTCTCCCTTAGTCTACATCTCTTGGTGGTCTTGGTTTGAATTCCCACCAGGGCACCCACTTGGTGCGAAGGAGGACATCATTAGCATGGGTCAGCGTGCATAAACGTTCTACTGATTTAGTCCTTCAACAAAATATTCAGAGTTTTGTTTTCCTCTGGAGCTTGCTTGCAATGATCCTTCTTTCTCCCCCTTCCCACACTCAAATGTCATAAGCCTGAATAGATGAAACCACTTGTGAAAGTGCTAGTGTACAAATAGTTAGGTGAAAAATATTTCCACAGCTGCTGCTGGTATCAAGCTTTTCCCCTTGGAGGCTTTAGACTGGGCCATCCTTTATTTTTCCTCTTCAACCAGCAGATGTGATTTTGGACCAAATTTTTGGACCTAATGTCAGGATTTTTTTGTGTGTGGTAATTCCAGCTCCTTGTGCTACGTAAAACAGGAAAAGCTAGCTTGAAGGCAGTAGGTGATTACAGATTTTGTAATGTTTAACTTTCAGAGATACTGTTGTCAGAGAAGTGGATAGACTTACAGGTTTTTGGACTTTCATTGGTTTAATGTGCCATCAAAAATGCATCAAAATAGCTACAACTTACTGAAGAGGAAAAACACAAATTTAATGTGCAGTTGGTACTCATAATTGTGTTCAAATTTTGCTTTAATAATATTGTCCATATTTGCAATACTGTAAATGTGAAAATGAATTTGGTTGAAAGAGTGGCAATGTGAAGCAGCATACCATTTTGTTTTTGTTTGTGCTGTATTCTCCATAATTACTGTGATTATGTATATTAGGCTGTTCTGTGTAATGACACGAGAAGGTAGATAACTGTCAATAACTGTAGCAGTTTATATACATTTTGCACCATCCACAGAAGTGCTTTGAAGATCATTTAATGCTGCTGATTTATCCATAATAGGTCAGAAATTATTGCTGGTGTTTCCAGAAAGTCTATCTGGAAGAGATGTCTTCCAGAAAAAAATAAGCGGTTGTTAAAACAATAAGAATTTTGTGTCTGAGAAAACACAGAGCAAAAAAAGGGCTCCCACTCTCAAAAAAGGAAAAATCTTTAGCTAGCTAATAGGGCTAATATCAATATAATATGACAAAGAGCTACAGCAGCTTTGAAATCCTTGGAGGTGTATTTCAGTTCAGATGATATTTAGCAGAGAAATTTCAAATATGCTTAATGCTATTTATTTGTTTTTCAACAGAACACATTTAGATGTACGGACCTAAAACTGTAATTTTTAAATGATGTTAAACAGAAACACATTGGTAATAGAGAAGACAAGCTGGGGAGGGAATGCAGGTGGAAACCAGAGTCAGGGTTAAGTAGGCATGGAGTGAAATGTTTGGTAAACCCAGAGGTTTAAAAGGGAAGTTGGTATTTAGGAGGTGATTCCTTCAAATGTTCAGGAAAAAAAGAAAGTTGCCTTTTTTGATGAATAACGTAATTGTTAGTGGTAATACTATGTTAATTACAGCCTTCAGCCATTTTCTAAGAGGATTTTGTGCATAGTAATGCGGGATGTGGCCATGGTGTTGAGGCTAGCTCTCCCACATCTCCAGCTCTGTGCGGTGGCTGCTCCCTGTCACCCACTTGCAATGGTTGAGCCTTTCTCAGCAACAAAAAATTGCATAAGGCTTCTTTTCTCCAAAAGAAACATGGGTGGATGAATAGTGACTCACTTGTCAGAAAAGTTTGGAAACTAGTCACTGAAAGCAAAAGTGGAGTTGTCTGGGGAGATGAACAGGAGGCATGGGGTATAAGGCTGTCGTGATTCACTTCTGTATTTTATGCTCTGTGTACTCTTCAAATTAAGACTCAGTTCTGTGGGAAGGAAAGCCTGAGTGACACTGCTAGTTAGATGTCCTCAGCCCTGGTGAAGCAGGAATGCTGTTGTTAGATAAGAGTAATTTCTCTGAGAGGATCCACTGTTTCTTTACTTCTCCTTGGATTTACTCTGAAGTACAAACTGCATGAAAAATTTCAATGTCATTTTTAGCTCTGCTTCAACAGGCATGGTTTGACAGGGTTGATTTAAGATACACAGTCTGTGTGGGATACACTGTTATTTATCATGTATTGATCTGGCAATAATAGCCCATGCTTTTGTGAGATTTAACAGTCATAACTCCCTTTTTGTTTGGTAAAACTGACCTGCCACTTGCAATTTATCCAAATTCAGTAACACAACTTATTGTGGATTCGAGCTAGCACATGCATCCTGCTCTGCTTTCTTTTTCACCCCAATCAGAGTAACTATAAATATATGGGGGACTAGAATTGGTTGTATGTAAGATCCTCTCCTTGACCTTTGTTTGATGGGACTCTGCACTCACATACCTTGTGGGATTCTGGGTTTTGCTATCATGCAAGAAGTCAGAAAGTAATTAAACATTTGCTATGGTGGTTCTGGCAAAAGGTCATTTAGTCTCCCCTGAAAGTTGGCAAAATTAATTTTTCGGTCTTTAACACAGCCACAGGTAAACATATTTTTCTGAGTGATGTGAAATTATGCTTGTGCTTTATTGACTGATGTATTTTTCAGTCAAGCCCACTTTTACTGTGTTGACTTTGTAGAGTATTTAAACTATCAGAATGTTGTTTTGTCTTTGTTGGTCACCTCAAACATAATTGTGCTCTTCAGATAAAAATGTTATTGCTTTTTTTTTTTTTTAAAAGTCACAAAATTTGCGAAGCATTTTTTAACTGCATGTGATCCCAGGGAAGAATGCTGTTTTAATTTAAAACTCAAATCAAACCCTCCCCTTAATAAGCAGGGTCAGAAAGTGCACTCAAATGACAGAACATTGATAAGAGAAGATAAAATTAATCTGAAATTGAGAATTAATTCAGATGGTGAGATTTAACTGGAGTCTAGTCATCTAAGACAAGTAGTGGGACTGTCACTGTAAGAACACTAAAGGACAGAATTTGAGTGGAACAACTTAGTAAGTTGTCTATCAAATTCCAGGATTTGTAACAAAATAAAAATAGTAAAATGACTTATTTTTTCTTTTTAAAATCACACTGACTACTAGCACTATGATAATGCAAATCCAAGTTTCGAAGCAACTCTCCAATGAACAATGATGCTCCCTGCCTATGTCTGTCCTATCCCAATGGACTGAATATGATTGGCTTCATAGGGATTTAAGCATGTGTTTAGTATGAGCCCTCATCATAGAATCGTAGCATATCTCTAGTTGAAAGGGACCCACAAGGATCATCGAGTCCAAATCCTGGCTCCACACAGGACCACCCAAAAATCAGACCATGTTTCTGAAAACCTTGTCCAAACGCTTCTTGAACTCCAGCAGGCTCAGTGCCATGACCACTGCCCTGGGGAGCCTGTCCCAGTGCCCAACCGCCCTCTGGGTGCAGAACCTTTCCCTACCACCCAGCCTGACCCTCCCCTGTCCCAGCTCCGTGCCGTTCCCTCGGGTCCTGTGGCTGTCCACAGAGAGCAGAGCTCAGCGCCTGCCCCTCCGCTCCCCTCGTGAGGAAGCTGCAGGCTGCCATGAGGCCTCCCCTCAGCCTGCTCTGCTCTGGGCTGAACAAACCAAGGGACCTCAGCCACTCATATGGCTTGCCCTGTAGACTCTTCACCATCTTCGCTGCCCTCCTCTGGACACTCTCTAATAGATTTATGTCATATTTATATTGTGGTGCCCAAAACTGCGCACAATACTTGAGGTTGAAGATGCACCAGTGCAAAGTAGAGCAGGACTATCGCTTCCCTTGGACTGGCTAGCCATGCTGTGCCTGATGCATCCCAGGGAATGGTTGGCCCTTTTGGCTGCCAGAGCGCACTGCTGGCTCATATTCAAATTTCCATCGACCAGAACCCCCAGATCCCTTTCTGCAGGGCTGCTCTCCAGCCTCTTGTCCCCCAGTCTGTGCATACAGCCAGAGTTGCCCCTTCCCATGTGCAGAATTCAGCATTTGCTCTTGTTGAACTTCATGCATTTGGTGATTGCCCAGCCCCTTGTCAATATCTCTCTGCAAGGCCTCTCTAACCCTCGATGGTGTCAACAGCTCCTCCCAATTTAGAATAATCTGCAGACTTACTCAATACACCTTCTAGTCCTACATCCAAGTCAATTATGAAAGCACTGAAGAGAATTGGCCCTAAAATGGAGTGCCTGAACCCGGCTAGTAGCTGGCCACCAGCCTGATGTAACCCCTTTGAGCCAAACCCATCAGACAATTGTACATCCATCATGTTATATATTTATCTAGCTGTATGCTGCACATTTTATCCAGGTGGATGTTGTGAGAAACAGTATCAAAATGTTTGTTGGAATTCAGAAAGATTACAACACCTGGATTCCCTTGGTCAAGGTGGATAACCTTGTCATAAAAGGAAATTATGGACAGGGACAAAAGGAAATTAAGGCAGGGACACCTTCCATTAGATGAAGTTGTTCAAAGCTCCATCCAATCTGGCCTTGAACGTTTCCAGGGATGAGACCAACATAACTTCTCTGGGCAACCTGTTCCAGTGCCTCACCACCCTTGCAGTTAAGACTTTTTTTCATATACCTAAACTAAACCTACCCTTTTTCAGTTTAAAACCATTCCCCTTTGTCCTGTCACTATACTCCCTGATAAAGAATCCCTCCCCATCTTTCCTGTAGGCCCCCTTTAAATATTGGAAGGCTGATATAAGGTCTCACCAGAGCCTTTTTTTCTGGAGGCTAAACAACCCCAACTCTCTCACCCTATCTTCACAGGAGAGGTGCTTCATCCCTCTGATTATCTTCATGGCCCTCCTCTGGACCCACTCCAACAGTCCTTGGTCCATGGTCCATGTCCTTCTTGTGCTGGGAGCCCCAGAGTTGAATGCAGTATCCAGGTGGGGTCTCACACAAGCAGAGTTGAGGGGGAGAATCACCTCCCTCCACCTACCTTCATCTCTTCTGATGCAGCCCAGGATATGATTGGTTTTCTGGGCTGCAAGTGTACATTGGCTCATATTCAGTCTTTCATCCACCAACAACCCTAAGTCCTTCACTGCAGGGCTGCTCTCAATCCACTCATTGCCCAGCCTGTATTCCTGTTTGGGATTGTCCTAACACAGCTGTGGGACCTTGCACTTGTCCACATTGAACTTCATGAAGTTTGCATGGGCCCGTGGCTTAAGTCTGTCGAGGTCCCTTTGGATGGTGTCCCTTCAAGTCCAATTTCTTCTTGGTAGTTTGTGAATGTGGGTTTTATATTTAGTGTGCAGTGAGCAGAAATCTCTTGGGCACTCCTCCAGGATGAGTGGCACCTACGTTTTGGTACTTGGATGGGAGCATAGCCTTCTGGAGTGACTGGTGAGGCTGGGGCTGATTTTGTTCACATGTGCCAGATGTCTGAACAATTTCTTCAGCCACTGCCCACCCTATTTCCCCAGAAGTTTGCTAGGTGATGAGTCTTTCTTTATGCTTTTTTTTTTTTTTTTCCAGATGGCAGACAATTTGTAAACTTTGCTAGCTGCTGCTCTGCTATTAACTCTATAGTTCTGAGAACTCCTTTATCATGGTTTTTATTCTGTATTTTCATTCCCAAGATAATTTTTGTCATTTATATAGAAGCACGTGGCAAAAAGGAAGTCACACAGGTGGAATTAATAGCCTCACTCTGTGCTGTGCCTCTCTAGGTGATATAAGTAGCTCTCAGAGTGCTTCCTATGTGGTCGAGCATACAAAGCGTACCTGAAAGGTTTAGATGTACAGTTTCATTCTGTTTTTCAGGAGGTCTGACATGAAAGTCTGCCTTGTTTTGATGCATGAGACTTTAGCAGTACTGCTTGCCTAAACTAAATTCTCCAGCATAAAATCAATCAGATATAGTCAAACTTCTATAGTGGAAGTTCTAAATGTCATTCACTTACTTGCAAGGACACTACAGATCATTTTTTTTTCTTTCTTTTTTTCTTGACTTCTTAAAAATAGTGAGTTACTTGCACTCCTTGGAATATGGAAAAAAAAAAAAAAAGAAAGGAGAAAAGGCGTCTAGGAAAACTGATCTCATTCTGTTTCTGAATTCTGGATATTAAATTATACCCAGTACTACCTAAGTAGTAGTCCTAGCCTGTCCTACCTAACATAAGAAAAGACATACCGTGTCAGACCAAAGACCACATATGCAGGCATCTTGCCTTTTGTCCAGTAGAAGATATTTAAGTGAGAGAGGAAGATCAGAGAAAGTACAGTGATGCTTCTCTGAATACTCTCCCTAAAAGTGGTGGTTTAAGGTTGTAGGATTTTCCTCACTGTAAGCCTGATGATGTCAGTGGGCAGGGCTGTATTTCCCAGTCTAGTATGGTACCCTTGAGCCAAAAATCTCTCCAGAGGTGCTGCAGAAAGAGTCCTAAGATGAGAGGCGCATTTGAGCATCTTGTGTGTGCCCTGTGTCACAGGCTGTCCTAGAGACCTCTTCTGCCTACATTCAGATCTGTGAGAAATGTTTGTCCTGGACTGGCAGGGGCACAGGGCTCGGGAGCAATTGGAGCTGTGAAGCAGAAAAGGCCATACCTTAAACATTAGAAAACACACCATGACAAATAAGTCATATGTTGAGAAGATCATGGACAAACAAATTTTTTGGTTAAGTTTGGCACCATGTCCCCAAAGAAGGACATTTTAGTTTTTCATAGAAAAGCAATTCAGTCTGTTGTTGAATGAGTCACTTAAATTCTTGTTTATTGTGGGTTGTAGGAGTGGATGCTAATCAGCTGAAAATTGAACCATGAATTCTTTTGTTATCAGTCTCATGGATTATAGCTCTGACTTAATGAAGAAAATCAATGTCCTTACATTATTGACATGTGAGAAACATTGGTCTTAAAATCCACTGTGCTGCCAAATGAGGATTACATAGAGAAGCTTAGACAATTGCTTTCCTTTATATTTTACAGGAAAAGCACTGGGACTCCTCCATGTATTTTTCTTGCTAACATGATTTCTTTTTCTTGTGTGTTGTGTATCTGTATAGCAGTAATGTCTCATGACTTGTTTAATTATTTTCTTCACCATACATCTTTTATCTGTAACTATTACATCAGCATATCCTATGTGGCATCTAAGTGACTTCAAATGTAAAATCAGGGACTCTGCTGCTTACTCATGGTCACGATGGTAGAACCTAAAAGCTAAGAAGCTACATCTTTCTCCTTGGACTTTAATTAGTTGCTTTCATTTTGCAAAGTTTATTAAAACCTGATTTAATTTTGGACTGATAGAGATGTCCAGATAGATGTAGTAGAATGCAGTAGAATGTATATGTAACAGTATCAAGCACCTTCAGTTCAGTTATTGCACAGTTATTCAAATATTTAATATTTTTGCCACCAGAATAGGCAGCAATGTTCCTGCTGTGTCTAGCTGTATCTCTCTGTACACATACAAATAAAAATATACATATATATATATACAAACACACATATAACAAAGATTGATATTTGCATATGCAATTATGCACAAGGAATCATTTTGTATGTCTATGCACACAGTTATAAACAGGACATCCTTGCTTCTGTTTAACGAGTGTCTGAGTTGCAAACTGTATGTTCTTTCTGAAAGGGCACTCAGGGAACAGTCTGATGTCCCAACAAGAAAGCATGCAACTCCACTCATACTGAGACACATGGGGCATTTTGAGTGAATAGGCCTTTGAAGGCATAAATCTTGTTCCATAATTTGTTAAGCTTTTGTCATTTTTAAGAGAAATCATTGCTACCCCTTCCTATCTTCCACCAGATAAAAATGGAAATTATATTTAGAATCATAGAATCATAGAATATCCCAAGCTGGAAGGGACCCATAAGGATCATCAAGTCCAACTCCTGGCACCGCACAGGTCTGCCCAAAAGTTTAGACCATGTGACTAAGTGCACAGTCCAATCGCTTCTTAAATTCAGACAGGCTTGGTGCAGCAACTACTTCACTGGGGAGCCTGTTCCAGTGTTCGAACAGGCTCCCCAGTGAAGTATTTAGGAACAATACACAAGAGTACATACTGTACAATAATATTTGACTTTATTGCCTTAGTTTTTTCTTTAGATAGTTACATTCACGGTTGAAAATTACAGCATATGCCAGTGTAAAATGATTTACCAGTTCCCTAACAGTTTACATTGAGAAGAAAACATCAAATCCAACAAGGAGAAAAAACAAGGGAATAGATGCAAATGTTTATAGGCACAGGAGTGAATACAGACACAGATAATTCAGGTTATTCTCTGTCTTGCCAGAATGAAGGACTCTTATTAGAAAGGTTCAGACAATACAGAAATACAAGTCCTTTGGAACACTGCAAATAAGTTCCCTCTTTTGAGGCTCCATTGAAAGTAAACAAAGCTCAATCTATGATTATCATGACTATTAGCCTACCCCCCCACCGTTTACACAGCAGAGTGTGAAAGTTGTGGAGAGGAGCCTGCAGGTTTACTGAGGTCCATTCGATCTTGGACAGTGGAGATAACGGCAGCTTGAGTTCCTGTCTTTAAAGCAGCACAGATGGGCAGATAAGGGAACGAAGAAATAAAAAAGTCCAGACATTTTGAGGAAATGTTAACAACAATTATTATTATTATAATATATATTTTTTTAATTCTTATGCTATTTTTTAAATTTCTAGAATAACTGTGGATGGCCTGTCACTAGCAGGACAAGGCCAATGAACCCAGATGCCTTTGTCATTCACCCTAGTGGTGATCCTGATCTTTCTAACTGCTTCTTGAGGCATGTGATCCTTTATGGATTTTGGTTTCCTGCACCGTGAACCTGGAGCTTGCTGTAGCTTGCTGCAGTGCTTTGTGGCTTGTGACTGGAATGGAGCAGAGGTCCTCTGCCATACCTGTGACTGCTGGGGACTGGACTTGAAGTGATCCATAGCTAGATTATGTCCTTCCCTGAAGTCACCACCTCCATCTTCTCAACCCATGTCATCTAAATTCTTCAGTTGCTTTTCTGCCTGCTAGCTAGAAAAGGATCTTAAAGGTCGGGAACGTTGCAGAAACAGTTTTATAGGTGAGACCCAGACCTGCTCCCTAGGGAGCGAGGCAGCAGCAGGCCAAGGCTTGTCTCAGCGGCTGTGTTTGTCAGCTGTAGCTTTGGCTCTGCCAAGAGGTTGGGCACTCTACTAGCCCTGCTCCTGCTGTGGATCTGGATGGAAGAAGAGCGGCTGTCCCTGAAAACCTGCTCCTTCAGTCCCTCACTGCAGTCTCTAGCAAGAATCACATGCCATGGAGAGTGCTGGTATGCTGCTTCTTTGCATCTTTTATGTCAGGTGCAGAGAAGTCTGAAGACTTGGCCTGGTCAGAGGCATGAGCTGCATGCGTACCACACTGAATCAAACCTCCACTCCAATGAGATGCGTGAAATCAAAGCAAAATTTTAGCTGTCTGACTGGGTGTCCCTCAGGCCTGAAAAATAGGGCAACATTTTTCACTTTGATAACTTTTTCTGTGAAGAAGATGGGATGAAATACACTGAAATTACGGATGAGCTGGGGCTACAGAAAGCCCTTGCTGTAGCAAGAGGCGGTGCCAGTACAACCACTGCTGGTGCCAGTGCAGGCTCTGAGCTGACAAATGCTGACTTCTAAGAGGAATCCTGAAGACTGCAGAGAGAACTGAAGTTATACACAACCATAAATATTTAATTCCTATTATTGCATGCTGAGAATTGCAGCACTGTCTGCAGAACACTATAAAACATAGCTGCGTAAAACATATCAGCAATGCAAATATGCTGTAAATATTGTAGGGAAACAGAAGCATAAAATTAACTCTTATGCTTATTTATAGCTAAAGAGCTCAGGATTCTCTTGCGCATTGTGCTGTTATTTTGTAATTATACCAGCAGTTCAAAATGACCAATTTTTTCTGGCATAAAATATGTTGTGATTTAATTAAAGCAGAAAGCTAACTTAAGTGGAATTAAGAAAGACTAAATCAATTATGAAGAATTCTATTATTAGATTTGAAAGTCTAGCAAAAATAGTCAAGTTGTATAGCACTACATTTTCTCTTTTTTAATGTAAGAATAAAGGTTACTCCATTGTTGTTTCCTATGAATCAAGGAGGATAATTCCCAAAATTTGAGGAGGCAACATTTTCAATTGTTAAGATGTAATAAAATAACCACCCAGACTTCAATGATATTCTGGCAGAAATTAGTACTTCTTTTCACATACAAAATTACTCTGGCCCAAATCGATGTCTTTGTATTTGGAAGTGCTGTGCCAAATCCTTCTGAAAGCTGTCATTTATGTTCCTCATGCTCCCATTCTGCCCTTAGGCCATGTTTCCCAGAACTGATGATTTTCACCTGAGTGAAGAGGGATGATGTCCTCAGGCATGACGAGATGTGCAGCTGGACCACAGAGCTTTGCCTACTGCAGAGGTGACGCGAGTCACTCAAATGACAGTTACTACTTGCTGCTTTATAAGTGGTTTTAGTGGTTTTGATGAATATATAGATATATATCTATATATTACTTGAGATTTTGCTTTTATTTTATTTTATTTTAGTTATTTTATTTTAATTATTTATTTATTTTTAGCTAAAGTCAGAAATGGTAACCTGCTTTACAGCTGTTTCTGTTTTCAATCTGAATATATTAGGTAGTTTTGAAAAGTTCTCCTCCTTGGTGGTTGCTTTTCAAATGCATCAGTATGTTGAGCCTATTGATCAAGTAGCAAGTGAAAGTGCTAGAGCTGCATTTATTATTCCTGAATGTTATGATGTGCCAGTCTTTCTGCATTGCCAGAGAAGAACATTGCATCGTCTCAATACATAGTCTTCCTTCTGCTCATGCCAGTCCGCACAGTGGGTTACTTATAGAAAACTAATGAGTTCTCTGCTGAAATAAGGACAATATCAACTTTTCTAGGTGAGGAAAACTTCCCAGAGGATAGTTTAAGAGACTGGAGCTGCTGGCAGAAGTTCTACCAGTGTAATTTCTTTGAAATCCTGTGGCTGGGGAGCTGAGACCTGGGAGGGCTGGCTGGAGGCGCAGCATTGAACCTTTGCTGATCTGTGGTTTGGGGGCTGATGTTTCTGCCTGTTCTTCAGAGGGATGGAGAAGTTGCCGTGAACGCTGTCAAAATAGTATAACTGGGGTCCTGGGACACATCTTCCTGGGTCATAGGCATAGGTTACTGCTGAAGATATCTAGTGTAGTGGAATAGCTGTACTGCCTAGCCCTCTTACGGTATCACCAGACAAGCGTAAAATCCCGTTCAAGTGGCTCAGAAGGTTTTCAGAGCAGAAGCTGTTATTGCTTAGCTAGCTCTCAGACTGTAAGTTATTTGTTGAAACTGTTCAAACTGTGGGGTTGGTAATTGCTACCTCAATATCAGCGCTGTCTCAAGCTGCCAGAGCTGAAATAATCCAACCCACTTCACTTTGTACTAAACTGGACTGCGGGTGTGTGCAAAACCATTCACTCCATCTCAGATAACTTTGAGCTGAGTATTTTGATTGCTCACAGTTGTATAATATAGCTGTAGTCTTAATAAGTTTCTAACAGCAAAAAGTTGCACTTGGCATTGTTATTTATACCAGGGATATGAATAAAGAAATGAGGTTAGCTAAAGTGATTTTCCAACAGAAATATTTCCATGTTGTCAGGTCTAAAAACATCATATGATTTTATTTTTCCTCTACTTCATTTTGTCTCTGTTTTTCTTCCTCCCTTCCTCCCTTGCTGTATATACATGGGGAGATGACTATACTGGCAAATATTCCAAGAGTGGACCGTGCCTTAGATGAGGTGAGAATAAAACCCTGCTACAGGGAACAAAAACTCTAATAGTTATTCTCACTTTGCAGTTTAACTCAAATAGCCCCACTCTTTCACTTTTGGCAGTAAACCCGTTTGTCTCTGAACACTTTAACACTGAATGTTCTTACATTCGATGAATGGTGCTCACCTGCCAACACCATCCTCTGGCTTCACCATTCAAAAGCTTCTTTCTCCTATAGAAAAAAAATTAAAAAAAAATCTTAGAAGATTTTAAAAAGCTATCTAATAATTGGTCATACAAATCCATAAGTTAATAAAAAAAAAAACACCTGTGCCTGGAAGCTGGTAGATCCTCAATGGCCATTTAGTAGTCAAAGCTTAAGAGGATGTGAGTTCTCAATGTCTTTTAACAGCAAAAATCTTTTGGATGTTCAGACAAATTGCTTTGCAGCACTCAAGCAAAAAGCCAACCACACTAAAGCGAAATCTTACAATGCTTTAGAAATGAATTTTGGAAATAATAGTGGTAATAATAAATCTTCTCACAGGAAACAAAAACCTTGCTTGTAACTTTATATATCTTGCTGAGAAGTTGCTTTTTCAGGGCTTGCATGAGATCAGTTAATGGTGTGCTGTCAAGGCTGTGATTTTACTTCAGCAATGGTTTATATTAAGTTTTAAAAAATTACTATGAACTGGCTTAATCTAAAGTGAGATAAAAAGCTCTTAATTTAAATAACACTGTCTACTGATAATGTGGAAGATTGGCTGTGAAGTTGATTTATTTTAATTGTTACGGCCAGTCCTTTCTGGGGCCTCGTTTTAAGAGACAGTGATGTGCATTTCTTTTGAACTGCAGTGCACCCTCAACTTCCATTCCCCAGGACCCATTTGCTACATTGATTTGGCAGGAGGAGCAACTTTCTCAGTTCAACTTCTGCTCTCCAGCCGCTAATCCTTCTGGATTTGTCTGTGATTTAGACTGCAAACAACTGTTGTGGTACCCAGGCCAAATGAGCTGATTAGGCAAAGGTGACAGTTTTGCCCCAGCAGCATGCAGCTCCAAGTAGGATTGTTCACCCAGCTGAGAAGCAACTCTAGTGTGTTGGAAGGAGGTGTGTGCATCTGGGCCCTGCTCACACCTGGCATGATATTTTGTATTCAGCTGCATTGCAAAAATGCCCCATTACAAGTAGGTGCATGAACATATAACTTATCCTTAGCTGGTATTGAGAGTTTTTTATTTAGTCTAAGAAGCATGGTGAAAGGGATGTTGCTGTGCCTGTAGTGTGCAGCATAGTTTAATGTCCTGAGCTTCCTGTTAAATATTCATTTACCCCCAGGTTCCAAATCTATACCCCAGGTACAAACTTGTCCATTTGAAATCACAGCTTTAACTGACACTAGTTGCAAGTCACTCAGAAGTGGTGGATTTTTCTCTTTCCTCAGTTTACTTTCCTGCAAGAAAAATAGTGAAACTCTGGCTAGTGTTAAAGATGGGGGATATCTTTCTCTGATTCTAAAAGTCCTCTCCAGGCTCTCCAAGGCAGCTCCTTGGGAAAGAGCCCTTGTTACCGGTGATGACAAGATTATATTACATACTTGGTAATGTATGTAATACAAACGTGTGTAATGTATGTCTGCTTCTCTTGCTGCAGAAAGGAAGGCTTAGGAGGAAGGGCAGAGAGCTAGGAGCAGTGGGTTTGGGTTCCAGGTGCACATGGACCTGGGACATATCCAAGGTGCACTGCTGGAGCTGAGGAAGAGGGATGTGTTGCTGGTTTGCAGAAGAGATGTCACTGCTCAGACCTTTTAGTCTTCATTTCTTTTACCTTTTCAACCTTTTGCTGCCTGGGACTCTCCTGCTGGTAGCAACTTTCCTGGTAGCCTCCCGTGGTCCTGTCTTTCCATACACACTCAGGGCCATTTGGCTCCTGTGCTTAGATCCTGCCAGCCACTATTGCTTGCACAACTTTAAAGTGAAAGTCTAGGAAAATATCAAAGTAGTAAATGTTAAGTTTCCTCTACAAAATCCTCATTCTTTTGTTTTGAATTATAATGCCAATGTAACTCCTAAATGTTTTCAGGCTGAGTTTTTCCAGGTTTCCTGTTGTTCCAGGAGAGGATTGTGACATACAGTACTCAAAACTGATTCGAGGGCTGGGGTATAATTTAGGAAAGCTGGTATCTCTCAGTTCACTGATATTAATGAGACATTTTCAGAGAGCTTCCTGGCAGCACCCAGTTTTTACCCAGCAGCAAGACTTGTGGGTGTATATTTAAGACATTCCCTTCTGGGACTTACGTCACTGCCTTTTCTTTTTGCTGCTTCTCCAACTTCCGTTTTCCTCTCCTGTTTCTCTTCTGCTCTTCATTTTTTTTTTTTAATTTTCCTTCTTAGAGAGGAAGTCCTCTGACCACTCACACTCTTCTTCCCCACCATATTCAACCCTCAAATTGCTGGTGTTGGCACTACAATGTTATAACTAAATCTGGTTGTGATAAAACCAAATAAGCCAAATGAAATGCACTTTAGTTCACCATTTCAGGCTGCTTGTAGGCTGTGGCAAAGTGAGCTTCTACTCACTTTCAAGCTTTTCTTTAGGAGATCTTAGCCTCCACGGTGAAGTTGCATGTGCTGTAAGCCCAGGAGCAGAAGAACCCCAAAGAATCAAATAATTTCTATGATATCTGTGGCAGTTGGAGCCCTACAGTTTCTAGCTGAGCCTTACAAGTCACAAAGCCAAAATTGAAGCTTTTGTGGACAGGTGATAGCCGAAACACAATGTCAGGAAAATAATAATGTTGTTAAAGATTCAATTGAAAAAATACTAACAGAAAATACTGTATCTTTTTGGGAGCTATGCTAATGCAAAAATGGTAAACAAGCTTTCAGTGTTCTCCATTTCTGTGGGGGTTTTATTTAGATCTACTTTGAAAACACAAAGTTTTCGATACGTGAAAACATGATACATGATCAAGTTTTGAGATTTTTATGTTGTGCACTACAGGTTTTATGCAAGTATGTTTTGAATAGACATACCTGTGTAGTTTGTGGAATACTCTCCAAAAGAGATGCAGAAGGCTCAGTATAGAAAGTATGACATTTTCTGTTGTGTGAATAATTCAAAAAGTTATGTGCTGAGCACTAAATAAATGTTAATTTTAGTGATTTGCATCTGATTAGGAAAGGTTTAAATGTCCTGCAGAGGAGCGGTGGTTTTTTCATCATCATTTTTAAAATGAGTGTTTTTTTTTTTTCTGTTCTTTTCTGTCAGGAAAGGCAAATTCAGTGGTAACTAATGAAAATGCAATCACTATAGGCATGATTCATCCTTGCAAAAAGGATATGAAGAAGGGAAGGAATGTTTGGATCCCTGGAGAACTGAGTAGATGTATGTACTTCATATTACCTACCAAGTCTGTGACTCTGCCTTTCATATAATGTGTGTTACATACTTTGCTGGAGCACCACCTTGTTCCTGGGAAACAAGGATAAACTGGGAATATGGCTTTCCAGAGCTCCAAATTTTCTACAGCTTTTGTGACTGCAGTGATAGCAGAAGAGAAAATGTTTCTTACAGTTATTTTTGCTTTTTTTTTCTTCTTCTTTTTCCTTTTATTTTATTTTATTTTATTTTTTTTTTACCCTTTGGCATCTCTGAGGTTTTGTTTTACTTATTTAGGTACAAATGAAAGCACAACAGATTTTGTGGAAGCCCTTGGGAGCAACCTTCATCTCATCTTGGTCTGCTGTTCAAGATCTGATTAACCATGAAGAGTTACTGCAGGAGTCACCTCTAGTTTGTGAAAAAAACAATCTCTGTTGGAATGTTTCTTTGCATCAGTTTTTAAATTAAAGATCTGAACAGGGGTGGAGAATATCTAGAGGCAGCACCTGCTTTAATTCACCTTTTTAATTCAGTCATGCCCCTGGTGCCCACAGCACGCTGTCAGACAGGGGTGGCACAGTCCTATTTATTCATTTCTAATGGTGAAGTTCAGCTCTAAAAGGGAACAGGGTGAAATCCTGTGTGAAAGCATAACACTTTCACTGAGTTTGAATAGCCTGGTATTTATTCTCTCCTGAGCATCAAAATTTATAAAGAAACAATGACTTTTTCCCCCCCAAATTGTGTCTTGCAGAATTGTTTCCATATCCTGTAGCTGAGATGCAAATGCTGTGAGATAGATACACAGAGTTGACAAATATGAGCACATTATACAGCCATAATGAAATCTGTAGTTGGTCAGGTATACTTCATTTGTCTATTTTAAAAAAAAATTATTTATGATTAGTATTTTTTTTCTATAATTGGTGTGCTCCACTATTCTTATTCTCAATTAACTCTAGGTAGAGCTTCTGTCTTTTTTCCCTTAAAATGGGCGCTCAGTCATTCACGTAATTGGATATGTCCTGTGAAGGTTCTTGCTCATACCATAACCAAAGAGAACAGGAGAAAACAATCTGCAAGACAGAAATATATAGAAGGTAGAAACAGAAAAGTTCACATAGATTAAGCTTATGTGAGGAAAATGTCTGTTCTAGAAAAGTGATCAAGATGAAGATGAACCTGTGCTGTGTTATTTCAGTCCTTTTTCAGAAGATGTACTTAACAACTCATATCGAGGGCTGGATTGCTGTCCTGGTCCAGTTTCAATGCATTTCTGTAAATGCTGGACAAACTGCAGGTTGTGTGGGGGCAGAGGGATGCTGATACCTCAGTCTGGACCCAGAAATAGTTACGAGTTGTTGTGAACACAGAGAAATGCAGATTTACCCTATATAATATTTTTGCAATGGTCCAAAGCTGTGATACAGAAGTCAATGGATTTGACGGTCCTAATGAGAAAAATGATGAAGATTATTGATTTTAATGAGTTCTTACAGGAGACGTTGAAGGCTTGGATTCCACTGTTTGTTCATGTATTTTAGAGAACAGGGGAAACCCAGGAAAAAGATCTCGTTTTACTGCCCCTGTGAAATGCAGCAGAGCGGTGAAGCACGTGCCCTTACCGGCCCATCACTCTGCATGGCACCTTCAGGAGCACTTGCCTGCCTGGCTTTTGGGGGCTCTTGATTTGTTTAAAAAAGGCAGAGAGGTCACTTTGATGCTCCTGGTAATCACTATTTCTCCACAAGCTTTGCTGAGACTTGGGGATGTCCTCAGCTGGGCTCTGAGAGCAGCTTAGATATCTGAACCATCCCATGGGGTTTCACTTTTTCATGTGACTCTAAAGGCAGAACTCCAGCCCTGGGAAGGCATCAGGGCTCTTTCTGTTGGTGACAGTGAGAGCTGAATCAGGCCTGGGAGCTGTATTGATCTATTTTTTTTTTCCTATTATATGCAAATTTTTCTAGCAGCTGAAAATGAAGTGTTGGCTTTTCTGAAACACACAGTTGATGTAATGATCCAGCTGTGGCAGGAGACCTGGGGTATGGTAATATTGATTATCAACTGCTTTATTAGTTGTCAGGCCATTTTGTGGTTTGAGGGAGAAATGCATGGATTGCTTTTTCTCAGAAGCAACTCAGGTTTGAACACCTGTTTCTCCTTGACTGAAACAGGTTAACTGCTTGCAACTCGGTCATGGGATATGTCCCTACTTTTAAAGTTTGTGCTTTCAGCAAGCTCAGGTACGGCCGGCAAGGTGCATGCCAGCAAGGAGCTCAGCACAGACTGCAAATCAGGGCAGGTATTTATGCAAGCTCTCAGAGTCCCAGCAACTCTCCTGTTAGTGTTATCCAGGCTAACTGGCTTAAAACTGAGCTGCCTCGATGTTTTGCTGCTCTGAATCTTCCGTTGCCATCAAAGGGGGGCAAGATCAGCCTGCCAGGTGGTGGTGGTGCTTATTAAGTGGTGGGGTTTGGGTCTGCACCACTTACTGGAAGGGTATAAAAGGAGATAATTTTCTTACGTCTTTTTGAATTTAGCACTGGGGATACACCATCTTCTGGAGTGGTGACCTCCTCTACATCTCATTTCTAGGGCCTGGCTTGGGGAAAAACATTTTGACCCAGATCATAAATGCTCCTGTTCAGCTGGGGCAAGTACAATGTGCTCTCCTTACTCTTTCTTTCAAAGGACTATCTAGAAAAAAACAAGGCGATGTTGACTATGATTTTCTTATTTGAAGAAGGCTTTTTTTTTTTTTTTTTTTTTTTTGTCCTAAAAGTCCTTGCTGCTGCTGAATCTGCTTGCCTGGACCCTTTCCTAGAGTCTTGTTGTCTATTCTGTTGTAACTAGCTGTCAGCACGAGCTGTTGACGTAGTATTTACAATAACAGTGCTTAATGGGTTTGACAGCTAACTGGAACTGTGACACAAACAACTCTTGCAGGTTAGATAAGCCTGCGAGACTATTTGTTATCCTGCATTCCATTAGTGGAGTTTAGCTTGGATGCTCTTTAGTCACCTTCTGGTACAAGACTCTGAAGCCAGTGTCAACAATTTAAAGTATATTCAATTCGTGACTCCTCAGGTATAAGAATAGCCCCATTATGCTTGACCAAAGGCCCAGCAAGCTCAGTATCCTGTCTCTGACAGTAGCTGGTAATTAGGGAAAGGGTGTAACGGCAAGGAAAATACTGAGTGACATTTCCCCAGTATGCTTTCCCACCCCACAGCAGTTTATGGCTTAAAGATTTCCTGATTTTTGTGTTTGATAACTCTTTGTGGACTTTTCTTCTGTTAATTTGTCAAATTCTACTTAGGCTTTCAGCATCTGCAGCTTTCCGTGGTAATGAGTTTAGCAATTTGATGATTCACGCTGTCAGGAAGTCCTCCCTTTCGTCTGTTTTAAAGCTCTGGCTGGAGATTTCATATGATGTCCCCTCGTTCTTGTATTTTGAGGTACAAAACTCCTTATTCATCCCTTTCATTCCACTCAGGACTTTACAGAACTCTAATGAGAACCTAAGCTGAATGAGTTTCAGTGTACAATTTGAGGCTCTGTATTATGGTTTGTGCTTTTATATTGGCTGTTTATATTCCACTTGCTTTTTCTTTATGTTTATTTCATCTTTATTTTGCTAATTTAATCAGTTTGAGAAGATTATTTGGTCTAATTAAGGTAGAATTAATCCAGGGACAGCGATAATTTGAGAGCCAGGATTTCAAGGTAGTTTATTTAATCTATGTGTCTTCAAATCCTTTGGATTCAATTTGCCCAGCTTTCATACTGATGGATGCTGTATTAAATTATTTAAATAGATGAATTAAATTTGGAGCAAACAGAGGCTAATGCATTTCACCCTCAAATAACATGCTACTGTAGCCAGAGAGCTTTTCTAGAAGAGCTGAGGAGACCTTTGGGAACTGGAAGCTCTGCGTGCAAAACAGGGGGCAAGGGCCACATGAAAACCCCTTTGATTTCTCCTCTTGAACTAATTTGCTGGTTCCTTGTGGCCAGACTAGCAAAGCAAAGCCAAGAAAGAAACCTCAGAGATATCGACCACACAGGATGGAATAATAAGAGAAAGCTTGCATTAGACTCGCAGAAACCTTGCAATTAGCGATGCCCTGGCTGAGAACTTGCCCAGTGATGGGCAGTGGAAATCTTCGGTCTCTCATTGAGTGAGCAGCAAAATTCACCAGCTTCCTTCTCGCTAAGAATCGGGGTGGCTGGAGGGACTAAAGGAGATTGAAAATTGCAGAATATGCTCTTTAGCACTCGGGGACGCTAGATGGGGGTATTCGCTCACTTTGCAACTCCTTGTACCCCGTGCAGCTTCGGTGTGGTGTCGATGTTACTAGGACGTGAAGGAGAGGAGCACACGGGGAGGTGGTGTGAGCAGCGGTTGGCAACCCTCCCGAGGAGGGACGGTGGCATCCCAAGGAAGAGTTGATCAGAGAGGATCGGGGCTCACTGGGAGCAGGGGACTCACAGGGCTGCCTACGGCTTTTGTTGCTATTTCTTGCTCTCTGGTCTCTGTCTCTGAGACAAGCCTGTCTCAGGACAGGCTTGTGCAGCTCAGGACATGCTGAGGTCTCTCTTATGGCCGTGAGACACAGCTCCCATCATGGGGGAGAGGATGACCATTGCTCTCCTCTGCAGCTGGAGGAAGAAGGGAGGAATTTTGCCTGTGGAAGAGGGGGGGGCCAAGACCATGGCATATTCCCTTTGTGTACCTGGTGGAAGCCTTTCTGCTGCAGGTGTCATTGCTGTATTTTGGGGGGCAGGGAAGCGACCTGAAGCAATTCTATGTACTCCTTTCCTTTCCACATGTTTGACTTGCCAAGGGGACATTGTTCAAAGGAGCAGACTCCTTCCCTGCCTCTGAGGTCTTGGCTGCCAATGACCCAGTGTGAAGCCAAGCTACTGAGAAAGCTGGCTTGCAGGGACAGCCCTTGTAGGGATGCTGGGTTAGGGTAGGGCTTGGGATATCCCAGGGGAGAGCACAGGCACCAGCACAGGGGGCCCACAAGTCAGTGGTACCTAGGGCAGGTTTCAAAGGTGACCACGGGTTGCATGATAGATCTGACAAGTTCTGGTTCTGCGGGCTGCCAGCGACAGCATTAGTTAGTGCTGCCGTGCATGCATTGGGCACGGGGTCAGGCTGTGAAAGGGCTTCTAGAGAGAATAAGAAAGCTGTGATTTCTCTTGTTAGGTTGATGAGCAGAAAATGAGCAAAAAAAGGTATGTTACTGGTAACCTTCACAATCCAGAGATGACACGCCATGGGACAGGTGTAGTAGAAATAACATTTAGTGAATTAGAAAGCTCTTTTTTTTTTTTTTTTTGTGTGTGTTTGTGTGTGTGTGTGTGTTTTCTTGTTTTAATACCTGCTTTATGTAATATAGTGGAAATCCCAGAGGAATAAGTCCAAATATCCAACCTTACTAGGTTAGATTAGAACATTAATACCTTATGACTTTCCACAGACTTTGGGAGGCTTGTATGAGAAATTAAGTTAGCACAAAAGTTATCTGCTCATATACAAAACTGAGAGCTTCTTCAAGTTCATTTTGTATTCTAGAGGTTGTAGAAAATTTAAACTTTGGTGTAATAAAACGTATAGCAGCTTTCCAAAAGCAAGAGAATTTTTTTTTTTTCCCCTCCAGGTAGGAGTATGAGCTTCGTTCTACTTCTCTTAAAGTTTACTTTCTGTACCTTTTGTACACTGCCTAACAGCTCAGCATTTGAATCCCTTTTGTGTAAAATCAACTGATATGAAGCCCTTGGCTGAGCTAGTGGAGATTTTGGCATTCTTCTTCTCTCAGGACGAGAAGGCTGCTTGAGCTAGATTATTTTCTTGGTTTAGTTTCTGACTCTCTGATTGTTTGCTCATCTGTTTTGGCTTTGAGAGCAGATGTGTAGATGAAAAAAGGGTGATGGAGGTTTGAGTGGCTCTTTTGATGAGGATTTGTGATGTGAGACATTAATTGAAATGTATGTGTGCAGAGTTAAGCAACTACTATTATTAAATTAGGATCTATATCCTTTTTGGGTAAGGGCTTATATTTCTGAAATGGATGGATTTCT
Organism: Cygnus atratus; assembly: GCF_013377495.2. Lineage (NCBI taxonomy): Eukaryota > Metazoa > Chordata > Aves > Anseriformes > Anatidae > Cygnus > Cygnus atratus. Next base: position 124,824,881 of record NC_066362.1, read on the forward strand.
GAAGCTTATTTGGTTTGGATTTTTTTAAAGTGGAAATAGAGTTTTCTCTTCAGCAAACTGCAGCCTCCAATCCCTGACTTTGGGCTTGCCTGCATTTGGAAATGTACCAAAATAGCTATTCCAGAATAAGCTCCCAGGAGGATATTTTAGAACTAGATTAAATTAAATGGGAAACAGGAACTCTTATTTTGGAGTGAGAGGTCCCGCTTTGGGATTTATATTGAAATAAACCATCTCGGAATAACTGTAGCTATTCTGGTAAATTTCCAAGTGCAGACAAGAGCTTAGCAATGTTCTGAAATAATTATATTAAAATCTCACTGATGTGATAGCTAATGGGGAAAATGTCAATACTGAGTTAGAACAAATTGGAATGAGTGTGTTTGATGGTGTCATACACTTGTTCTGTGGGTTTTTTTCTTGGTTAAAAAAAAGGTCCCACCCTTCAGGCTATGCATATAGTTTGTTATTGCTGTTGTAGGAGCAACCCCACTGGGCTAGGCACAGTCCTTCAGACACAGGTCCACCTCTGAAGAACCTGGCAATTTAGGAAGAATCCAATTACTTTGTAATGCTGTAGTTGTCAGCAAGTCTGTTTTGGAGATAAAATAGAGTTTCTTGACTCCTTGTTTATAACACCCCTTACTCGGTCAAAACTACTGCTTATGATTTTTTGCTTGAAGGAGAGCAGAACAGGATAGTTACAAGAAGACAGAAACTATAAAAACCACACATTTTTTCTGTATTTGTAGCTATTGTGCCTCCCCTCTCTGCTTAGTTTAATATAGATAGGACATGAGTCATTATTTACAATAGAAAATGTAATGTGCTTCATCACAGCCTGTGGCAAGGAACTAGTATAGATGTGAAATGGATATGTCACCAATATTTACATATACATAGTATGTATAGAGAACTGGTTTAAAATAACCATTTCTAATTTGATAAGGAATGTTCACTGCTGAGAAAGTTTTGCTATCTCTCTGAGTACGCTTTTTCTCTCCTCCCTCTAGGCACTTTCATTTGTGCCTTGACTCCCAATGAGCAGAGGTGACAGAGGCTTTTTCTGCCCAAAGAAAAGGTCACACTCTTTATTTACCAGCATTGTTTCTCACTTTAATCTTCCGGATACTTTCAACACTATTTTGGTCCCATCATGGAGATCTAAAAAAAGATGTAGGAATTCAGTGGCACAATTTCAAGGTTATCCCACAGGCCAGCAAATCCATAATGTAATTTTTTTTCCTTTATGGTACATCATAATAAAATAAGTTGATATCATATGAAAGGGAAAAGCAAGTTCTGCTTATCAAATTATCATATCTAGCATCCAGCTTATGTTTGAAGGTAATGTTGGCTAATCCTTTGTAGCAATAAATATCTATTACCTTTATCACATTGAATTTGTTTCCTCTTCACTTAATCCAATTACCTTTTCTACAGCTGGGAAATATTTCAGAGTGGTGTCAACACGTTTTTTTATGGATGTTACCTCACTATTCTCTTCCTGATCTTTTGTCATGATGTGTTTTAATTAAAGTGTTCATGTAATTTGTCCAGGTTTATTCTTCAGTACCAGATAATTGTTACATTTGCTCTTTAAAGTGGAATACAGCAGTCCCAAGAGCTGGGCTGGGATTGAAATTCTGTGGGCATGAAAACTTCTGCATGGGTTGCTATAATGGTACAGTTTAGGATGTTACAGTCAGCATTTCAATTATAGATGTCTTTATCTAGAAGTTTGCTGCTTGGCTATTAAAATTTGCATAGAAGAGACGGATATAAATAGCCCCAAGCAGATAATCTTTTTAAATTAATAAGGAATGAGTTTTCAGAGTATAAAAATGCACTTGGTGCTGTTCATCAGATAGGTAGCTACCACTCAGTAGCTCCACATATGTGAGTGACACCATACCAGCTTCCTGGAGAAAACAGATTTTCCCAATGTTTTTTTTTTTTTTTTTAATTTGCAGCGCTGGAGCTGTAGGTTCCCCACATGATGGAGTCTCAGGGGTTCCCCTTTCCAAAGGGCGCACCTTCATGTGTGGGGCCGGTCCTGCTTCTTATCAACTATATTTTATGGTTCTTGCCACTTGTCGTCCCCAAACAAGTGCAAACTATGACAGAGTAAGATGTGTTGGTTGTTTAAATATGTTGTTCGTATCCACTATGTGCATTTTCGGCCGGGGTGGTGTGGAGCCAGATGATGGATTAAGACAGAATGAACTGAATGGTTCAGAAATCTGTGATCAGTAGAGTTAAATGGAGGCGATTTTATCGAATTCTGCCACCTTGGCTGCCTCCCTCCAAACTATTCACCAAGCCTAGCGGTAAAAAATAAGGTAAAATTTTGGTGATAGAACTTGTAGATATTTTGAAGACTTCCCCATGCTAAATACGGACAAAGAGAGGGCTGCTGGACAGAGCTATCTGAACTGCTTGGCTCTTCCTCCACCACATGTAGATGAAGATGTACCAAAGCACATTAGAGTAAGGAAAGAAAGGACTGGGGGGCTCTTTTAGCCAAGGAATCCTGAAAGAAATATCTATAGGATCTTGCTCTTCCTTAGCAGAGTGTGAGGAGATGTCAGAATGTCCAACTGTCAAACGATTTTCAGCCATCAATAGAAAATTTCTCTCTTCCTTAGGACTAGTCTGAGATAGCAAGAAAAGGAACATAGGAAAAAGGGCTAATTTGTTTGAACCTCCTTATTGACTCCTTCCTGTTGTATTTCCTTTGAAGGAGTTGATCCAGGAGAATAATTACTGAGGTAAATGTCCTGAAATACTTCCTTGCTCAAGTCTGTTTTGTGTGGTTGAGGAGACATTTAATATCTGCAATCAGTCAGCAATTCATAGGAGAAGATCCAGACCTGTTGAAGGCTATGGGACTTTAGTCCCTCACTTCAGCAGGGTCAGGATTTGCCTTGAAATCCTTGTTTTTTATCTTAACCATCACGGAAATCTCTAAGTCTGTCTCAGAGGGGTTGATCACAACAAAACGTTTGCAATATGAATGCAGAAGAACATAAGCCTCGAATAGAAAAGGATGCCTCTCTGCATTCACTCTGATGTTTGTTTAGAAATGTTGTGGTTTTAGGCAGGTACTGGCAGCTCCCTTCAGTGGGGAGGGCTCCAGGTGGCTCCTGCTCCACACGGGGCTCATTGAAGGCCCCAGGCCGCAGAGCAGCTCTGCTGGGGAAGGACAACCACCTCCGACACACTCACAGCTCACCAGCAAGAGGGAAGACCTGGCACATCCCCAAAATGTCTATTCTCTTCTGCTCTCCCCATGCTCTGCTGATCATGCCTATCGTGATCCCCACTGTGGGGAAAAATATTCGGAGTGCTCCAGATTCCTCCCACCCTGGCTGAGCAGTTTGTTACTGGACAGAAAAGCCCTTCCAGAGATACCACCTCCTTGGCTTGGCAGCACCCACCTGGGACAACACAGGCCCACTAAAGACAGTCTGTGAAACTGCAGTTTATGCTGGTACATTTTACCCAGGAAGATAAGTATGGATATGTTAGTCTGCATTATCCTGGTTACATCGGTTAGAGAGAAGGGCAAAAAGCATCCACAGTAACCTCATTTCAACATATGCAGGTACCCAGACCTTCTCTGGCTGCGGGGTGGCTGTGTGTTTTGCAGCTGTGAAAACCAGGCTCCGTGAGAGCAGGTGGTACTCCTGTGGCTCCAGTCACACACGGCTGCCACGAGCTGTTGCTCAAACAAGAAACAAGACCTGCATTCTTGATACTAAAAGCCAGCAAAAAACAAACAGCCTGGCCTCCCAGCTTTTGAGGCATTCTTTTATACACCAAGAAGTAGCAAGAAAAGGGTACAAACATCCTTTTTTTTAAATTTTTATTTTTTATTTTATTCTCCTTCACAGGCCATGTTTAAACATTTTGAGGCACTTAGAGGCACCAGGAGAGGAAAAGTGCCTAAAGCAGTCAAGAGCAAGCTAGGGCAATTCAATCTGCACCTTGTCATCTTAAGCTTTCTTACCTCTAGAGCATCACACCTCTGCAACCTGAAGTGTCTGAGCCGAATATGTGACTATTTCAGCTTCAGCATCCTTCACCTTAAAGCCACTGAACTGAGCATCTTCAAATGGGAAACTAATTTTCTTCCTTGGGGAGACCTATACTACAAACTTACTTTGATGTTAGGACACTCGACCATTTTTTTTTCTGTTACATAAATGGAAGATTGTACTTGGAATATATGGGAAATAGCATTTTCATCTTTTCATATTTTTCATAAAAATAATATTAGATAAGCTACCGCTTGTCTGAGGCCAAATGTAGATCATTAATCATTTTGAAACATTTCAAATAGCAGAAATGTGTAAAACGAAAATTGTGTTCAAAGCTTGTTTCCACCCTTTTACCCCCCAAAAGGCCTGAGCAAGGGAATAAGCATAACTTCAAACAGGAACTCTAGAATTCAATTTTAAATTCAGCATTCAGTAATGTTATTATATCCTTTCTGTGGTAAAGCTGAAATATCTGGTGGTCTCCCCATGATTCCCTGGCTGTAGGCAGAATCACCATGTGCTTTGCCAGAGATTAGAGACATGGGCTTCCATGATACTGACCTGGTACATCTTCCTTGACGGCAAAAAACAGATTATCTTGTTCTGAGGACATCTGACAGTAACTACTCCGTGTCTGGCAGTCACTACAATCTAATTCCGCTGGACTTAATTACCATAATTTATTCCCTGTAGGTGGTTTCCAAAAATAGAAATAGGTATGATCCTTGGTCTACAAGGCTCACACAAAAGACAGAGAATTAAAAAGACTGGCAGATAGGGGACAAAAAGTAAAAGGAGCAATAGCTATGGAAAGCACAGAGAGAGACACGTAAATTAAATCCAAATTACTCCTTTGGTGCGATAGCAAGACTTAATAAGCAAGTTTATTAAAGGGGAAAAAAATTATTCAACTAAAAGATAGAGATGCATGAACAGTCCTCAGACTAACAGGCAGAATGGCAGCATCCTAATGGTATAAACCCTTACACACAATTGAAAAGGCTTTCTTAGCTGTTCAAATCACTTTTCTCTGGTGTCATCCCATCTGTGTGATGCAGCAAGTAACTCTGTCCTTCCTTAGTCGCCCTGCCTCTTTCCTACCACTTCCCAGTGCATCGTCTCATTCTCTGGCCACAGCCCAGGTCATCTTTGGACACTGTCCTGCCCTCCACGAACCATGATAAGCCCCGAGCATGTGCCCTGGAGCCCAGACCCCTCAGCAGTCCTCGTGGGACCTGCCCACCAGAGCTACACTTCACCCACCAGGCTTGATGCCAGCGATGGTTGAGGTTTTCCCCGTAGTAACGTAGCCCTCGTGCAAGGCAGGGATGCAAACCACAAACCCTCCGATTCTTTCAAGCTTTTAATATCACTGAGTACCTGCTGCTTCAGACTCATCTCTGTTCCTGTGTATTTGTCTTCATCTCACGTCTGTGATGTGAGGCCCTGCTGCTGTCTTTCTCTGACAGATGACTGAAAACCTTGCTTGAGGTTTTCAGAGGAAACCTGTAATGGAGCAGGCCACTACGGGGTCAGTGGCTCCATGAACCAGCTTTTAACTCAGCATGAATTGCCTGGAGAGGCTCTGCTGATGAGGACTCACTCACCAGGCTGTACACAACCAGCCCTCTTCCACAACAGCCCCGTGTGTGAGGGGATGGCGAGATGGGGCTGGTTGCCTGCTGCTGCCATCCTGAGACTATCTCTGCCCCAAAGAGCTTTTCTTTCCAGGGGTGAACAGGCCCCGTTTGGAGAGGGTGCTGCGTTATGAAGGAGGTGTTATCAAATTAGGGACTGTATCACCTCACAGTGACCAGGTTGGAGAGGAGATGGTGCCAGGCTGAAGCAGCCAGGTAGATGGAAGGGGGCAGCACAGGTGTGCATGCGCTCCCATGACTGCCTGTCAGCGGTGGGGACCATCCCCTGGGCTTTGCTAGTCGCTCGTGTTGTGCATCTCTACATACCAGGAGCTTTCTGCTGTTGAGGGGATTTCAAATTTTACTCATCTTGCTGTTTTCTGTGGCTCTGTGGGTGGTGGTGGTGGCCTGCCCATGTCACACACAGAACTTTTTCACCCGCTGGGAAGCCTGGTGTCATCAGCACAGGGAGTCTTGCAGTCTTTCTTTGGCCTCTGGAACAGGCTGATTTTGGGGGAAAAGTCCAAATTGTAAGCAAGTCCCCATGAATGGGGAAAAGATACCAGTAAAAGAATTTATTGCTCCAATTCTGAAATCCCCTGCATCCTTTGCCCTAATATATCACTCTACTTGCAAGTATGTCTGTGTTTGTCTCCTCCCATAAAGCTCCAGACTCTGCACGTGAGAATTTCTCAATAATTTGGGGACAGGAAAAGGGCCAGGACTGGTTTTGCTCTTGCATTGAATCACTTGATTTATTTAGTGCTGTCTCTTGTGTACCAATTTCAGGAAGTCTCCAGGCCTCCATATTAAAATGCTGCTCCCAGTGTTTTTGTATTTTGTAGCTTAGTGTCTTCCAGGCTGGTGAAAGATATGGCCCAAAGGTATGAGTTGCTACTCAGCAGCGAGCATACAAATGAGGGACAGATGGAAATGTGCCACCCTGTAGTTTTCCCCGCGTCCCCCCTGTGTGCTGAGGGATGCCACGTGCATTGCAGCCGCAGCACCATTCCTGGCCCGGAGCAGGGGGATGCGAAGCCCTGTGCTCGTCTTCCCATGGAAAAAGGAGCCGAGGGCACCACATCCCGCGTACGGCTGCCTCGCCGGCGCCAGGCAACCAAAAATCATGCATTCAGCAAATGCGTGCCTTCCCCGGCAGCTGACTTAGCATGTGTGTGGGTGTATATCCTGTAGGTGTCTCGGGCTTGTTAATGAAGCTGAGGATGTGAATAATACTTAGCTGCTATCGCATGGTGTTTCTGCCAGTGCGGTGCATTTGCGCGAGGAGTTAGGTGAGGGAGGGGATGCTGGGGATGCGCAAAGCCTTCATCCTCCCTCCTTACCTTCTACTTCCCTCCCGCTGGGAGTCAATTATAGTGTTTCAAGCAGAGGATATTTGTACTAATGTCTTCCTCAAGAAACTAAGTGAAACTGTGTGATTAAGTAGACACAATTATGAAATTGAAAAATAAAATGGCTTTTTTGGGTAAGTTCCATTGATGACAGTGCTGTTCATTACTCATTTCAATATTATGTCTTTCTTAATGCGACATATACTTTCTTACAGCTTTTATATGCAGGAAGAATGTACTTTTATTTATCTTTTAGATGCATATTTATCTTCTAGATAAATAAAGGAAGATACTATTTACATTTGTAATTTCTCATTGTATGTTTGCCATGGTAGAAGACTATAAAATAGCTTTCTGGAGAGAGGAAGAGAGTGACCAAAAAATAGCTTTCGAGAAAAATTAAATAGCCAGGGAAAAGGATGCAGTGAGCCAAGACTGCACCAAAAAAAATCACCAGAGAGACCGCCCTGGCTAGGAGTGGAAAGCACAGAGAGCAGCCTGATTAATCAACTAGTCTGCTTCTCAGGTTTATTAAACATGACAAGAAATTTAATAGAGAAGAAAATCAAGATATTTGCAAAACAGTAACGGTGAAACCGTTTACCTGTTATAATGCGAAATTTGTACGCTGGATTTCATAAAGGCTGCCTGTGCCCACAGCAGAACCCAAAAAGCACAGAGTAAATACGAAATGGTGCATTGTGATCACAATCCGAGGCTGTTTATACGTATGCTTCAAATTAAGGGTTTGGTGTCATGGAAACAGCTTCTTCATTTGGAAAGCTCTGCAGCGTGGTGGGAAGTAAAAGACCGGCGAGAGGGTGAGGGAGAGAGGCAGTGTGTGAGCACGCCGCGGTCGCTGCCAGTACCCTTGCTGCCCTTGCACCAGCGAGCCCAGGGCCTCACGGGGGGCAGTGCTCCTCGCCTGCTCATCTTGGCTCCCTCTCTGCCCCTCCTCAGCTGCCCCTGTGGAGGAGGCTTGTTTTGTAACTAACTTCAAGCACTGTTCTCAATAATTTTTACAGGTGTTTGCTTCTCTGAAGGAATGTATACATGGGTACATCGTGTGTTTTTGTGTATGGTCTTTCCCTAAAAACCACAGTGTTTATCCAGGATCTGTATCTTGTCTGTTCTGTTGTGCTTGTGTACGTACCTGCAGAGTATGCTCTGTACAATTTTAGTGCTAAAAAGACATTTCCTGGTGTTATGCATCCAAGGAAAGCAGCCATTTGTGTAAAGAACTTTTAAAATTTACCGGGAGGGAAATCCCTCAGACGAATACTGGATTACAATACATGGCTGGGAATTAACAACACCAGTTGCATTGTTCTAACTTTGATGCCAATTTATGCTCATTTTGTGGGCACAGTTTAGATTGCTCAGTAATATATTACATTAAGCACTAACACAAGAGCTTTACAGAGACTAAATAAAGGGCATGTACTATATTTCTGCTGTGGTGCTGTCACGCATGTCACTAAGTAGCAGAAACAGACCGGTTTGCCATTTTCTAAAATGGAAAATTTTTAAAAGCACAGAAAAGCTGGATCTAAGATCCAGCAGCAAACAGAGGATCATTCAGCAGCTCACCACCAGAAAATATTGACTGAAGACGTTTTGGCCACAAGCAGAGGATGCGGGGAGCTTCAGGATACTCAGGGTCATGGGGTCCAGCACCCCCTAGGATGCAAAGCCCAGGCTGCAGGGAAAAACTGTGGTGGAGGAAGGCCGAGTGAAGAGGGGTGCCTGGGATCCTGCTGCCAGGAGCCAGGAGCACCAGTGAGAGACCAGAGCCAAAGGCTGAAGTTGTGACCGAACGACCTGGGAAAAAGCAGAAGTTTTGTTGTGCTTGTTCCCATCCATGCACTCACCCAGCAGCTGGCAGAAAGAAAGAAAAGAAAACAAATTTACTTGCTTGAAACAGGATTGCTTTGATTGAAAGCTGTCATTTGCCTCCCCTATTTCCACAAGAAATGCTGCTGCTGTGAGTATTGGGATGGGGAAAAGAAAAGTAGTCATTTATGTATTTAGCCATTTATTTAAAAATTCCCAGCTTCAGAAAGGTGCACAAGGAAGGACTGGAAACACTTGCTCTCACAACCAACCCAGTGGATGCAGAGACTGCAGTTCTGCCCACCTTGCTGTGGTTCTTGCCCTAGGGCAGGGCTCCCTCCTGCTCTTGTCTGCACAGCTGCAGGAAGGATGCCTCGGGAGCATTAATTCTGTTGCAGCAAAATCAATGCATGACTTTGGCACTGAGGGTCTGAGAAGGAGAGTTTGGTATTGCTGTGAAAGGTGCTTACCTCTGCAGCTGCGGCAGCTACTAGAGGGATGCTGCTGAGCAAAAAGCAGCTCATTTTCCTCTTCTGTGCAGAAATAGGTGGTAAGGAAACTAGAAGGGGAATGGTTATCTCCAGAAAACTGCTGAATTCTCAGAGACAAATAAAATGAAAAATATCTCATTAATGCAGGGGGAAGTTAAACAAACCTTTGAAATTATACAAAATTTTACAACTCAATAGGCAAAGTAGAAAAGCTTGGAATTTCTTTCCTCACAACAAGGCAGCGGAGTGTGGTTTAGATGAATAGCTCTGCCTCAGACTTTCCCTCTCTTTATTATCAAAGCAACATGAAAAGTGTACGAGCTTGGTCAAAAGAGAAATGACTGTGCAGCCTTTCTTCTCCTTGAGTTGTGCCTTTGTGCATGACTTATTTCAGTGTTCTCAACGGTATTGAGGAACAGGATGCTAGACAGGATGAAAAAGTGTGCATTTCACTAGTGGTTTTGTTCAGATCAGGAATGCATCTTGAAGCATTTTCTTCCAGCTGTCTGCGTTGACATGGTCGGTTTGCATTGCAGAGTGGTCTCAGAGTTAATGAACGCAGCTCTTGGAAGAAATGAGAGGAGTGTTCCCACTGCCAATGGGCATTCAGGCCGTCAGACAAGGCTGGAGTAAATCTCCCCCAGTTTCTGAATAATGTGGGCATTAGGTCCTCAGCACCAACTGTTTCTCTCCATATGTATCTTCTAATTGCAGTGCAGACGCAGCCCTAGGCTATGGAAATGTCTTCAGTTGCCATCCCACAGCTCCCTGCCTGCCTCTTTGGAAGATCTGTAACCTTCCCTCATTGTGAGGATTGATAGTAGGTGCCTGTTAAGTTCTTTGCAGAAGAAAACAGCTGCTTAAAAAGCAATTATTATTGGTAAGTGCACATGGTACAACCTATTGCTGTCTTTCTCCTGAATAAGTGAAGCACAGAAATCCCCTGAGAGGCAGAGTCATTAAGGAGCTATCTAGGTACATATGCTTTTGCAAGTCTTTCATCTAGCTCAGAGGTGGGAATGCAAATTCTAAAACTTGGGGACATCCTGTGGCTCTGTAACACTCCCTGCGAGAGACGTGCTCACCAACAGATGAATAGATCCCGCTCATTCATATTCCTCATTTACTCATGTAACATTTATGATATGGATAATGTTCCCCCATCAATAAGTAATTAATAATAGCTCAGCGTGAGGTGCAGCTAGAACTCACAATTATCCTTGCTTGTACTTAACCCTTTCAGCGCAGCTGGGCCTTGCAAATGGGGCAAGGGGCAGAGGGAGGCAGCCCTGGGTGCTGGGTGTCTTTTGTCATGCACACCGCGGTCACCCTGGCCCCTGCTCTCACCCTCTCCACAAGCTCTGTCTTGCTCTGGGAGCAGAAACTCTGTAAGGTCAGGAGCCTTGAAAGTCCATGCTTTCAAGGAAGGACTCATGCTCTGCCCTGTTTCTCTCTCAAAGGTCTGTGCCACCGTCCACCACCTCCCTGAAGACGTCAATACCAGTAACTCCAGTCCTAGTTAATTTTATGCAGTCCTTGGAGCTTCTTCTTTGTTGGGATGTGAACTCTGCTTCAAGGCGGTGTTTTCCACACTATATTTTTTTCTTCTCATTATTTCTTTTTACCAGGTTGATTTGTCTCAATGTGTTTTTTTCTGTCTGATCATCACATTTTGGGGGAAGATCATATCTGCTTCCTGGAATTGAAGCCTGTGTAAAGATTTCCTAGCAAGTCTTTTTTAGATATAACAATTTTAATAAGCACTTTTCAGATCCATTTTGAGACTCCTGCTTGCTTCAATAGCTCTGCTACAAAGACTCGTGGAAGATTTATCTGAATAGATGCAGTCATAAAAATAGTTTTTTAAACTGTAGAACGAGTTTTCTTAAATTACAGTGTGATGTCAGGAATGAAAATGGTTGCTGCTGGTGCCAGAGACAGGGAGGGAAGGGGGAGAGAAAAGAAAGAAAGCACCAGTGATGAAGCCCAGCGGGTTTGGTGCAGAAGTATCACACCTTGCAGCAGCTTGTGCCAGTCGTCTCTAGGAAAGCCCATACTGAGCACATAAAAAGGATCTGCAAAAAAAAAAATCCTGCCTTGTTCTTCTGAAAACAAAAGGGAAAGGCCTGGATGGCTTCATTGTCAGGCCAGTAAATATGAGGATGGAAGTGTGGAGAGTGTGGGAATAGAAATGTTGCTTTTGCAGTGTTACATTGTTTAGAAGGAAGGAATGTGGTATTGAGATATGCTTACAGTGATAAGAAAGCTCAGCAGGTGACCTCGTAAATGCAGACAACCAGACTCCTTAGAGCAACCAGGTAAAAATCACTATGTTAAGTCAAGCCAGATAAGGGGAGAAAACATTACCACCTCAAAAACAGGCCGGCAACTGAAGGCCAGGCATTGTCTGTGAAGCATCAGATAGATTGTGAACCTGGATTACCCACTCCAGTGGGGAAACAGGGGAGGGTCCTGTCATCAAAAAGTATATAAACTGTGTTTTGGAACTAGTAGGGGCGCTCTCCTGCTTGTGGGGCGCCCGCCATTGCAATCGCGAATAAATTACTACTTCACTGAGATCCTCGCCTGAGCCTAAGTTATTGGCTACGGAGTGTTTCTCACAAGAGCACTTTGAGTGATGGCCTGGGGTGAGGGAGGAGCGAGGATCTTGGGACAGGAGTGGAGCAGTGCTGTGGCTTGGGGAAGGGGCTTTGCACGCACCAGCACGCTGCATTACAAGGATGCACATGGGGTGTGCTTCTGAGGGGACTGATTGCAGCACTGGGACCCCTGGCCCTGGCCTTTGCTGTAGCAGAAGTACAGGAGCCTTCTCTATTCTGACCCCAGCCCTTAGAGAAGTGAGACCAGTCTTTCTTTCCACATACTTGGAAAAGAGTTAGATTGGACCGTAAAAATGTTAAATGGCATTGCGCTGAAGTTGAGCACAAGCTTGGTCAAAATTAAAACATTTAACTCAGAAAGAGAAAAGGGATCATGGGTGTGGGTATATATGACAACTGGGAAAAATGCCTGTCAACAAGTTACTACGCTCATTTTCCCTAGCAGTCTTCATTTACACATCACCTAGTACCTAGGAGAGATCAGTTTGCTGTTGGGAGCTGCAGGCACCACCTCACACCGAAGACAAATAATTAATTAGGAAATGCAAAAGTCCTCTAGCGTGTGAGTTTAAGATCTTGCTGTAGACACAGTGTTTATATTTCTGAAAGTGACTTGGATAATGGCACTGCTGTCAAGGTCTCAAGGTCTGTAGACTACTGTAAATAAAGAGAAGGATGATACAGGCAACTGTAGACATTCAGATGATCTACGTTTTACCAACTTAGCTCAAAAACATTCAAGGAAGACATTTCAGCAAAACAACAACAACAACACAATGCAACAAAATACATCTTTCAAAGAACACAACTCAATATTTCAGAAGATGAGATGTTTTCTAGGCTAAACAGGCAGTGATTAGCCTGCACCACAGTGAAATTGCCAGGCCCAGTCTCAGTTAGTAAGGACACCTCACATTGCTCCCCTCAGATTATAAAACCGTATTTGGAAAGTGTAAAGAACTCTTGATCTAATAATATTAAATATTTTGCTCAATTCCAATTTCAGTTGCTCCAATTCAAATGCAAAAAGCAATTTAAGTCAATATATGCATATGAAAAGAGAAGGAAGTAGTTTAATTATGTTGGAGAAACTCAGATTTGGCTTGATTATAGATGTTAAAAAATAGTAGTTCCTACTGTAAGTTGAATGCATAGGAAACTTACTGAGAGAAGGACTTAACACGATGTCCATTTTTCAGGTTAAATTGAAAAGACGAGAAAGCAATGAAATGATTTTACTCTACTATGGTAGATTTTTCTAAAAATTGACATTACGTGCTTTTTAAAAATTAAATCTATTGTTTTAATTTTGGGGATGCTTTGTTGGACTAAGAGTGTGCATGCAAATAACAGAAAGAAGGAACTTGCAGTGCTTAGATTCAGCAAGTTTAAGTTCAGTTTCTTAAAAATATGAGTGCTGATGGCAATGGTAGCAGCTCTCTTTCTGTGTACTCCTTCTGACGTGATTCATTTGTTTGTGATTAAAAATTTAAAAAGCCACTCCAGGCATCCTGGGAGGATTTTCTGCAGGTCCCAGTGTTTGTGTCAATGGGCCCATATGCCCATTTAGCTCACAAAAGACCTTTGTAAATCTGCCTTCTGGCACAAAGGACATTAAAGAAAGAGAAGGTCATGTCCAAACTTTGTTCCTCCATCATTGCTGCTGTAAATGTGAGACTAATTTGTACTTTCAAAGCAGAATTTGGCCTTTAATTAGTGTTGGCTCATCCTGTTTGATTACGGAACATTATAGTAACACATGGTTTTTCATTGTAATTCCTTTGCAATGCACATGCCTTCATGCTTTTTTTTTTTTCCTTACTTGTAGACTTCTGCTTACCAACTCTGTCCAAAGGAATATGCCACTTTTTCTATAATTATATCTCTTTCTCTATCCTGATTAGTGGATGCATCAAGATATGCTAGCTCATGTTTGTCTCGTCTGAAGGTTATTTGCTGAAACAGGAGAAGTACTTTTGCTAAAACCAGCCCCCCTCTCCATGTTGTTTGTTGGCTCTCACTCCATAGGAATCTGAGATTTTTTATGAATTATAAAGGTTTTCATTAAATCTTTTCCTTATAACACTTCTAATCCAAAGCTGAATTGCACTTCTCAGCCATTTATGTTTGTGGCATTGCTCCTATCTTTTGAAGGATGTGGAGATCTGAAAACGTGGCTTTAGTCAGCTTCTTTTCTGGGGGACTCTGCAGAGGTTTTTTTTGGTTGGTATTTCAGACTGCCGAGAGAGTTAAAAACGAGCCGGGGTATTTGCAGTATGAAGGAAAATTAATTGATCTTTTAGGGAGGCTGAAGGAAAGACTGAGAAGTCAGAGGGGATAAGCAGATGGTTTGATAGAAAATTCTGTCTGCCTCTTGTCTGTGGTTATGTGGTCTCTCTTATATTTAATTTCTCATCCAAGTCTGGTTTTGGACTCTGAGATGAAAAGGCAGTTCTCAAGTGAAAGTGCTTAAGAATGGATTCCTCTCATTTTTTATTTTGTTCATTGCACTGGGATGGGTGTGTGTGTTAATTTAGGACGAAGATTGTGCTAGCATGACTATGCTGAATTTTCTCAAGGGTAAGCTGCTGCATATCCTCCACCTGAAGCAACACTAAAAAATCAACGTGGAAATCAAAGTCAGGACAATGCAATTTGCTTTATGAGCAGGGTGATTCACCAGGAGAAAATGAAAGATCTGGGGGAATCAGTCTGATGCCAGCAGAACATTAGTAACACATGAGGATTTCTCATAAAAATCCAGTTCTGACTAAATATTTTTGTTGTAAACAACTGCTGCTGAAATGATCCATGAGAAGAAATACCCTACTTCATAGCAATGTTTGGAGTCTTTCTCTTTTCACAGTATAAAGGCACCAATTTTTCTTTGGCTTTTATAGCTCTAGCAGATAAAACATAGAGGGTAGCTTGAAGGATCATCTAGTTTAACCTCTATTAGCACATGAATGCACAAAACAATATTAAAGAGAAAATAGAAACACCTCAGCATCATATCAAGTGCTCAGTTTGTATTTACAGGTCGGACTGTAATTTGTGAAGATGCTCAATGACAGGTCTTTGTTTCCCTGACTGCTAAATGAAAGAGGCAGAGATTCTGGTGGTAATAAAGGTGAAAAATCCTCTATTTCATTATTATATTTTCTTTTATATATATATATATATATATATTTCTTTTTAATAATTGTATGTAACTGTTTCTCTCTCTTCTTGGATAAAAATTTGTAAATTCTGAATGTGTCATTTGGCTTTTATGATGTTTTCCTCAGTGGCAGAATTTGAAAATGCCGATTTGATTTTACCCATCGACATGATAAATATGAAGCTATGAAGTGTGAACTATTTTCTAGAGAACATGTTGAATTTAAACCATTCTCTAGTTTTCCTTAAAATGGGAAGTTTAATTAGAAGCAAGATGAACATGCAACAAATCTGCATATTGTTTCGTTCATATCTTGTGTATTTTTGGGCTTTTGAAATCAACCTGTTGGGTTGTGTACATGCCCTTTACACTGAGAATTTAGCTGGTGCAAGTAGTTTCTATAGTGAGGACGTTCACATAAACAAAGTCCAGCCATTTTGTGAAATGCCCGGTTAGGCTCTGCCCTTCCCCTCACAACCCTTGAAGGCAGATGTACAGTGGTAGAAAACGCTCCCCTATCAGACAAAGATTACCAGTCTGTAACTCATACATAATGGAGAGGTGCTAAACAGAAGATCCCTGCCTTAGACACCAGGAAGTCATTTTCCACGGGACATTAGGAGGCATTTTCCCTTTCAACCCGAATCCCATTTGCTGCAACAAATTTAACCCTCAGCACTTCATAATTGTGCATAAAAAATGAAAGTAATGTCTATAAATAAACTTTACTGGAAGCTACAAGCAGGGTAGCCAAAGATAACTTTGCAGAGGCAATAGCTGTGGGTGAGTTCCCACACCAAACCAGGTTCAATCACTTTTAATAACAGGTCACATAGTGAATCTGTATTCTTCTGTAATTTAATATCCACATATCTTTGGTTCTATTGAAGCGGGTACATTCATCACCCCAGCTTTTTTTCCCTGTGTTTGAGCTTCCCAGAAGGGTTGCATGTGGAAGGATGCACTTTGCTGGGTCTGCTTTCTGGAGGCGGGCACCAGGGTGAAGTGAAGGGGATGGCGGCAGCCAGCGCTTGGGTAGATGTGGTGACCCATGGGACTTTGCCCTCCATAAGCCGAGTTCTCCATCCTCTTGAGACTGCTCAGATGAAAAATGATTTAGTGGGAACTTGACCTTTTCTTCCCTGGTCATCGGGAATCAGAGAAAAACACTACTCCTTTATCAAAATAGTTATTTTCTCAGAAAAAGGTCACTATTGTTTAAAAAAGGTGTTTTTTTTTTTTTCTTTCTTGTTTTCAATGGCTAGTTTTATTTTTTGTTATTTATTTATTTATTTATTCCCAGGATGGGAGTGCAGAGTACCTCACATTTTCAAGGCAGGGTTTGAGGAGCTATAAATCAAGGGGATAACCGTGGGTGGGCTGGATACCCTGCGGGATGTGTGAGCTTTGATAAATGAACAGACTTCTTGGCTTCCATAAAGCCAGTTGTTTTTAGTCAGTTCAGGACTTCCACCTTGGAAGAGGGGCTCCATCTGCAACAAACCAGCAGTGAATGTCCAGAAAATATTTTATGATATCATAAAAAGGCTGAGCAAAGGTTATTTTTGTCTCCTTGGCTTTGGAGGCAGAGAGCCTCAGTGAGGGTCTTGTGAGCAGGTCTCATTGTATTTCTCTCTTGACCTGGTTTATTTGGTTTCTTGCATTGTGTTGAAGAATGGGTGAAACTGGGAAATTTTATTTTCTGTTTGATGACTACTGAACATCTGAATTTTGAAGGCTAATGTTAGTGAACAAAATAAACACAGAACCTCCCAGAAGCCACCAGACATTGACTACTTGCATGTTTTCTGTTTCTCTGTTTTGTTGTCAACGTAGAAGAGCTTCAAAGATTCACAAAGCTCCAAACATGGGCTTTTTTTGGAGTAATTTCTAATTACTTAGTGCTTTGAGCCTAAATTACTGTTTTTCTTGAAATGCTTCATAAATGTCAAGTTTTAAAAAGAGTATATGCTAAACATTTGAGGGTGAAACTGCATTTTGCATGTTAAACATCATAAAACATGATGCAGCTTAACTATGAAGTGGCAACAGGTCTTCTGTAATTAACTGCGCCAGTTACAAATGAATCTCACTGATTTATTTCAAAATAGGCTGGAGCTTGAATGTTTCTAAACCAAAGCCCAGAGAAGAGAAGGACCTTTAAATGAATAATAAATAGGCAGGAAAAAATATGGGATGATAGGAGTGATTTTTTAAACATTTTTTAAACCTTTTTCACAATATATCTTCTCTCAAATTGTGTCTTAACAAACATGAGGCTACTTAGATGAGCATTTGGTCCAATCAAAGGGATCTTTACCAACACAAATGCCAGTTTGCAAGCAGTACCAAATAGCTCAAGAACACTGCCATTATTCAAACATTTATAAAAATGTCCTGGTTTTATTTGTGAATATAGTGAAGCCTGTAGATGAAGAATGAATTAGAGAATGACTAAGCAAATTCAAAGTCAGATGGATCTTTTCAGTGCAGAGCCATCTGATATTACTCACGGCTCTTATTTAGATGAACTCTTCTCTGCTTATGGACTAATGCTCTGTGGCGGAAGGGCTGCAATAATAATAGTACTTCCATGGGGATGAGTAGCACCATCAGACCAAAACCTTTAATGCCATGAGTGTCTCCTATAAGTTAAAATGTGGATTTTATTGACAGGAAATGGCTAATTTGTCTCAAGGCATCTGGCTCTCAATTTTATTAACCTGCAGGATGCCTAAACAAATAATTCTACATATACAGTTATGTCAAGAACATAATTATTTCCAGAAAGACATCACTTCCATATGAAACATTCTAGTGTTTCCTAATGTTTCATACAACAAGCAGTGGAATAATTGTGCCTAATCAGAAAGTAACTATATCAGAAGGGGATAAAAGCAGTTGATTTTTCATTGGCTTCCTGAGGAAAAATATTATATGTATATGTTTATGTAATACATGTACGCACTTCAGCTTCCCTTAAGTGATGTTGGTGCATTTGATGATAACATTCCCTATTCTGTCAACTTTCACCCAAGCGGTTAACAGTCATTAATTGGGAACTGTGGACTCACACCCTCTGCTTGGATGAGGGTTGTGGAGTGGCAACGGGAGGCATGGGCAACCCTGGTGGGCAACATGCCGCTGCTGCTGCTGCTGCCAGCCCTTCCCAAAGCTTTCCTTATGCTGCTGGACGTTGCCTGAAGCTGCAGGTGCATGTGGTCCATCTTGAGAGCCACCTCCAGTGCTGGTGGGTGCTGCCGCAGCCATCTCCACCCATTGGTTTGGCTGTTGCAGCTGAGGGGTAACCTCAGGATCCTTGCCAGGCTTGCTTCTGCTCCCAGACCTCAGGCTTGGATAAAACAGTTATGTGGACTTGCTGCAGAAAGCTGGGTCTGCCTGAGTGTGGAGGGTGATACTGCAGCCTGGTCAGCCTAGTGGGCTGCAACTGTGACCAGGCAGTGTGGCTACCCAGCATTTTGTACCCAGCTGCAGCAGTGAAGACTCTTGGCATTGGTGTCAAATCTTTTCCTTGTTTGACAGATTTGACTAAAATTCTTCTAAAAATACACGGAGCACACCTACACGATCCTCCTCCTCTCCCCACAGCTATCTGTGATCTCCGTAGCACCTGTGATATCAGTACCCACGGCAGAAGGTACCAGGTATCCTACAGTCACCCTCCACTTTTAAATACACCTAAATCTGCAGTTGGGCTAGCAGGTTCTTAATAAAAATTGTTTGACTTTCAGCCCTTAATGGCTTTTAGGTGTGGATAGCAGGTATGAGGTTTGCAGAGCAGGTGCTGGTTGTGCTGATGGATGCAGTCCTGAAGTCCCTGTGCAGTGCAGATGGGCACCACGGTCTGATCCAGGTGGGGCGAGGGCAGTATAATTCAGTGGTGTGGAAGAGGAGAAGATTTTGAAGATGGCACTATCTGCAAGGGGAAAGGGTAAATAGGAGGTGCTGGTGAAAAGCTTATGGATACAGAGAAGGAAAGTAACCCTGCAGTCTCAGGGCCTGCCTGAGGACATGACACTAAACACTGCGTTCATCCAGCTACTGCCGGCTGAGGTTATCTGGTTATCCACAGCCCACATGCATGTTCTGTCTGTTTGTAAAAGCTTTGCTAAAGTAATGTGGCCTGGTAATCCATCCATTCTCCAGGACAGAGCAATATTCATATAAATGTTTTTCTGTTTTATAACTTTGCTGAAATGTGTTTATATTTAAACTTTGAGTCAAAATGTGTACACATATATATATATATATTTCTCTAAAACAATGTGTCTGTTTGCAAGAAAGAGATGACTGCCTTGTTTGAGTGCAAATGCTCCAAACTTTTTAGCACAGGAAGACCTTTGGAGCTGGACTGGAAAGCTGGGTGAAGAGCTGAGCTGATGTCAGGGTCTGTGTCCTGCTCTCCCTGTGAGATTACCTCTGTGAGACTGCAGTTTCTGCTTGCTTCATTCTGCATGCAGAGGGCTAAGGTAAAGGACGGAGCAGAAGGAAAGCAGACAGCAGAAGGCAAACTTGAAAATGGTTCAGAAGATGACTGGTACATGGGCCAGGGGTATCTGTCAAGGCTATGGGGAAAAAATGTCTGTTGCCTCTAGGACTTCCTTGCATTTCTTGCTGCAGGAACTGGGAAAGTGTACAATGAATAAGATGCAGCAAGGTCAGACTCCTGGGATAGGCTGTTAAATACTATGCTGGAGAACTTGATATTTTTTTCCCTGACACTGTTTGAATTCCACAGGGATTTAAATCACATCACTTTGCTGACATTTTTCACAGGTAATGCCTGTGTGCTCTTCAGTTTCTGGTTTTCTTATCTGAGGCCATTGGTCTAACTTGAAATGAAATGAAAAACACTTGGAGTTTCCATTGGAGACCAGGAGAGCTCTGCTTTGCTCCAGAGAAATATGGTATGATAAAATGCCATATACCCTAAAAAAGTCCTACTCTAAATGTTTCAAATGAGCTGGCCTTGCTGACAGTTATATATTCATGTCTCAACCCTCTATTTGTAAAATGGATGTAAGGAAGTCTCATCTCACAGGACATTCAGGAGAACAAAGTCATTGTTTTGGGGAAAATGATCATATGTCAAGGGTCACACAGTGAAGTAGGTAATTCTGTCGTACGGTAGAATTCGAATGGCATGTGATAAGGGAGGCACTGGTGAAGCACTGAACAAAGATGGAAAGCAATACAAGGAGATGACCCCAACAGTGCTGGCTAGCCTCTTGCCACTCTGGCAGGAGGAATATCAGTGCCCAGACATGTCCCACTGGCTCTCTGAGCGGACAGCAGGGACAGGATCGAGGAGGAGATGACAGCACATGGCCAGGCACGCAGAAGGTAACGCAGCATGCACACGAGGGGGCCGAGCTACCTTTGCAGAGGCAGCCTTGCCTCAGGAGCATTGTGCTTGTCACTGCTAGCTGCAGATGAGGTTGTGGGGTGCTGCCGAGTTGCAGGCAAGGAAGGAGGCTGATGAAATGCTGTGTAGCAGTGCTAAGTTGCTCCTGCAGAGCAGTGCCCAGCATCCTCGCCCATGGGTGCTTGGTGCTGAAATGCACCTGCCAAAGGTACTGGCACACCGTGGAGAGCTTGGGGTACCGGTAGGTACGCACGTATGCGGTAGGGCTGAGTCTGAGAGTTGATTTGCAATTCAAATGTAGTTACTGAGGTAGATAAATTTAATTATTTAGAGACATTCAAGCCAGGTTTCTGAGTGCAACACTCATGTGTATTTGTCAAAAATGATCATTTGCTTCATTTACTCTGCAATGATTTTCATATTTTGAATTGTCACCTCAGCTCTTAATGTTGTGATGTATGGCTGGCACCGAAATATCTGAGGAACTCCAGACAACGAATGAATACTCGGGAACGCAGCCGGTGTGCTCCTGATCCAGCATGACGACAAGCAGGCATTATTGCTTAGTGCTCATCCTCAGAGCTGACACACACTGCTGTCTGGCAGGTGTGCATAAGGAGAAAGCAGCACATCAGAAAGCCAGGTTATCATCACGGCTAGGGGTGTGACCATGTGGATAAGGCCAGGAGCAGAAGCTGTATGTTTCAGAAAACGAAGCCTCAGCAGATTAATTCCTCATGAAGTAATGGGGAAATCTGGCTCACCTTGTTGACCTCAGTAATTTCACTGAACGGAACTTGCATGAGAAAGGCAGGCAGGAGCCATGTAGCTCTGGCGAACGATACTGGAGGAACTTGTTGAAGACAGAGGTCAACATTACAAGGGGTCGGTAGGGCAGAAATGGAAAGAAATTGAGAGTAGACAAGCAGCAATTCTTCCAAGAGTTCACTGTCATACAACTAACTTCACTCTTTTCAGATGCAACACGATGAATAGTACCTGATTTTCAGCCTAAGTAAATCTGGCAATAGTGTATTTTAGATGTCTCTTATGTAGAGTGCCACCCTACAACTCCAGGCCCACCGTGGTTCCTCATGATTAACACATTCTGCTTTCCATGGTGAGAGCAGGAATACCAGCGAGATGCACAGGCACATATGGACATATAAATGAGAAAAATTCAGAAAGGCTTTTCTCCCAGCCCCAGTGACTGAAAAATACAGAGAATTTTTTTTATTCATTTCACCTGACCTTGTAGCTTTGATGAACTGTGTACCTTTCTAAATAAGAAACCTGCTCATTCTGCTTCTTGATGGATGGCGCTGCTTTACTGCCCAGCATTTTACAACTCGTGCAGTATTTCTGGAAAGGCTCATATACTGCAAATCAAATATATAATTTTGCATCCTAACAAAAAATATTGTGGGACAGCGTCCTTAAAAATAATCCATATTCACTATTTTTACTCTATCACATTTGTCTTCTTTCCCTTCCCACTGTACATCATTGTGACACCTTTTGCTAAAAGACTTCTAAAGAGAAATAGTAAGTTTTCTTTCTTTCAATATTTTGTGTTTGGAGACCTTGATTTTGTAAAGGGAGACAAATCCTACTCCTGTGTTAGGGCCTAGATATAGATATGCTTTATTGCATAGGCAACTCAGGAATATATCTGAGTTTGTCCCCTTGCTTAACTGTGGTCAGAATTCAAAGCACACAGTACAGGAGACTGTAAGTCACTCTCTCTGGCTAATTAACATGATTGTATATTATCTGTCTTCCCATCCCCAATGAGACATATAGAGAAGCCTACAAGCCTGATGGTTCCCTGTGGATTTTCATGGCTCCAGTATCTGTACTATGTTAAAATGAAGAGTCATTAGGCTTTTGCAATGACAAAATAGGCTTGAAGACCCAGGCCTACTGCATTTTAGAGTGTGCTTTCAAATATCAGAGTATCCTACTCATGCTGATGCATGGGGTGTGATGAGCTGATCTCCTCGTGTGCCACCACACACGCAGGCGAGGCACTTGGGCTGCCCACCTGTAGAAGTGCCTGTGGTGCCCCTGCCCATCCCCTGCTCAGCATGGGGAGCCTGAGCCGATTTGATGGAAACCATACACCTGGGAGGAAGCCCCCCCTCACCAAAACCTGAGTTTCACTGCCATCTGAGGGGAGAGCTGCTCACTCATCTGCTCCTACAAAGGCGACATTCAGTTTTTGTCTAAGCTGCCAGGAAACCTTTGAACCGGTGCCACCAGTGAAGCATCTCTCCAATTTGTGTGTGACACTATTGCTACCTCATCCGGCCCTTGTTTGCAGGTCGTCGTATCAGGCCCATCAGGCAGAAGGACTGGGAACTTCAGTGGTCCAAGAAACATCTCGGTGTGATGATTCGGTAGCTTGAACACACGCTGTATGCGGTGAGATGTAAGTCTGAAGAGACTGAAATGATTGAGTAAGTTTTGGCTACTCATAAATTTTTCAGTTTGTGTTGCAGAAGGAGGGAAGGGGGGAGGCAAGCCAGGCCTGGGGAGCTGTTAAAAGAAAGAACAAAAGAAGAAGTATTGACGGGCAGTGAGGAGGTGTCAGTTTACTCATTTATTTGTTTTTCCTGTACCACTTCCCGGCTAGTTTGCATTAGGCCCAGTATGAATTCATGAAATTTGAATGAGTTTGCAATACTTTTCAGATAAGAGTAGTCCTTGCACAGAAAAAAAGGTAAGATGTAGTATTCAATTATGCAAGAATAGGGAGAAAGTACAGAGGAGCTGGCTCGAGGCAAATAGACTAAGTGCTGGAGAAAGCAGCGGTGCTATTGACGTGTCTTTTAATGATTATTTATTAAGAACAGATGATACGTGCACTCTCCCTTTCTGTCTTCTCTTCAGTTAGATGCCATCAATAGAGGAAGGCTAACAACAGTGGTTTTGGGATAGACATATATTAGGAGAATGTTGGAGGCTACAAAGAGACCGAGGTGCAGATATGGAAAGAGTATTGTGTTTACATTTTCTGTGATGAAAACAACATAGATTTTAATGCTGCTGTTCCTATTGATTCTTGTTGACTTCAGTAAGAAATACTTTCAGTCAGAGACCTGGAGTTTGATTTTGCGTGGCTAAACATTGAAGCAAAACTGTCATTGGCTTTTCAAGGTGAAAAATTCAATTACTGGAGTTTTGACATCACTTACTATTTTCTCAGAGGTATTTTAAGATGTGGTATCATCATTGCATTTTCCCAATATCTTTTTTTTTTTCTTCACTGTTTTTTCCGTTCTACTGAGGGTGTCACAAAAGTATATTTTTCCCTCTTTTTTTTGACCTTTTTTTTTCCAACCCATTTATTTATCTACTTCTCCTTTTCCTCTGTTCTTTTAATCTCCCTTCTCTCCTTGCATGCTTTCTATTCTTTCATTTGCTCCACTCTCTCCTCCCTCCCCCCTTTTTATCTCCACCATGCAAGCTCTCCCACTTTTACACTAATAGGTCAGCAACAAATAGTCAGCAGTTTTAGATGGCCTATCATTTGCAGTAAAGAAGATGAGCCTTTTCATTTGTGAATAAAATTCTTGATAACTTTGAATGACTTTTTCTAGCAGTTTGAAGTGGTGAGAGAGAAAGTCTGAGGTGTGCTTATAAGGAAGATGATTCTGCAAAGACAAACTATGCATATGATTTTCTCTACTGAAAAAGTTAAAGATGACATGGTTAGGGAAGATATTTGATGGAGCGGGATACATTATATCTAATACAGCAAAATGTCTTGCTATCAAGTCCTCCTTGCCACCCAAATATTTCATAGCGTGCAGTTAATGTAGCCCTTAATTTTCTCCACTGCAAGCCACTGTAATAGAACTGCCTCCATGTAATGCAATCATCAAAAGATTTAGAAAAGCACATCTGGAAAAAAAATGTAGTCCTGTTTAAGCTTTCCTTTCTCTTTTCAAAATTTGCCTGCTGAGGGACCTTGCTAATTCTCTGCCATTTTCTGGCATCCTTGGTGTGTTACATGACAGAAACAACACCTGCTGTGGTAGCTGATCAGTCTGGCATCCCCAAATTTCATGACAGAGTTGAACTGAAAGTTCTCCACACAAGCGTTTATTCTTTGTTCCTAGTAGCAGAAGAGCTCCCTCTGTTTGTCTGTGTACTGTACCCTACCACCCTCTCTGACCCCAAATCAGGGTGACTCTCAGTACGGTGATAGTTTCCTTCAGGCAGGGACTATTATGATGAGACTTGAGACTAAAGTCATAATCCTTTCCCTACCACTGAGGTGCAAACCAAGTGTAAGCATATACATAATGGTGAATTATATCAGGTCAGACAAAAATATGGAAGATACAGAGGGACTAAATAGGAGAGAGAGAACACCTGGAAGACTGCTGCTTCTGTTTCCCTGGGAAATGTTGCTTCTCTTCACCCAGCTAATTCAGAAAGCAGGAGCCCAGGAGGGTCCCTAGGTTGGTGCCTGCAGCGATTCCTGCTGTCCATCTTAATACAGACACCTGCATCGCGTTCAGATGTTCAGGTTCGGAGGTTAGAAAGAGAGAGATCCTGCAGAAGCTGATTGAAAGCAGGACCTAATGCAGCCCAAAGGAATCTCTGTGTGGAAAACAGAAGGTGGGGTACTTGCCTCAGGCTGGTGTTATCAATACGTGACAGTAGAGCAAAGCCACTGCGGTGGAAACGCGCTCACAGAAAGATGTACTAACATAATTTTGAGTAATGGGTATATGAGAAGAAACCAATTTGCCTTTAGATGTCCCACAAACAGAAGAAAAAAAAAGTCAGATAGATTATTCATTGTGAATTATTTGCATAGGCCGATAGGAACTCATTAAACACCCAAAGATTGATTTGCAGGAAAGAAATGGGGAAAGTCTTTAGAGCGGTAGTTCTCTTCTCCTTAACTTCCAATAATTGTCTTTCCGGTGAATGAATTTGCCTCTTTCTTCTGCTGTTTTTCTGTACTTCCTGGACTATTTTACAGAGTGTTTTACAGCAGAATTTTTCTGTGAGCCAAAGACCCTGGATTTTATAGCTACATATTAACGTGCATTAGAAAACAGTAGAAGACATCACATTTTCTCCACTTACTTGTGGCTGAATTGCTACAAATTTTTAAATTGCCATACTTAAAAGTATTAGATACAGATACATAAATCTCCCATTTTTTTAAGCACATCTCAGCCTCTACAGGCCAAGAATCCAGCTTTTACATTAAGTAATATGACAAGCCATTCTAGGTGCCTCTGTTTCTGAATACCCAAGCTGAGCCAATTTAAAGGGACATAGCCTGGGGCAACCTAAATTGTTTTTATCGTACTCTGGTTTGAAAATACTGGATTATATATTTATGCCTGTAGAAAAGGGACTGAATCAGTATCCAGGATTCTCAAGCCATTTTTTTTGTGTAACCTGTTCTTGAAACCCTGCTAAAGATGGTTCCACAACCAGCCTAGGCAGCATATTCCCAGTGCATGCCTATTCTTGGAATCAGGATACGGAAATTAAATTAAGTTTGCTGCAAATTAAGCTGATTTTGTCTTGTTCCACCTTCAGGGGACATGGAAAACATTTGATACCTGTCCTTCCTGTACATCCTATTCACAGAGCAGATTGTTACTGTGGTTCTCCTCAAATTCATCTCTGCAAGGCTAACTAGGTTTTTCTACAGAAAGTATATTTTCCTGACTCCACATTCTCATTCACCTCTGTACTCTTTCTAAGAGTTGTGCCCACAGTGTGCACCTGAAGACTCACTGGCTCCAAGGAGAACAGAAAATGAAATTGTCTTCCATGTCTTCTATATGTCATTCTTTCAATAAATGGGGTAAAGATTATGTTTGGTGGTTTTCTACCTAGATTTTACTCAGTGAAGCAGCACCTGAATGCAGCCTCAGATCCTCTTCTGCAGAACTGTTGTTTAGCCAATTTTTTCCACATATTGAGTTTGTGTCACTCATTTCTCTTTGCCTATGGATTTGTCTTTCTCGAATTTCTTGTTTTTGATATCATTTTTTTCCAATATATCAAGTTCTATGTTCAACCTTTGAAATCTTGCAGTCTTCCCTAACTTAGTACTTTAGTAACGTAGCACAGACAAGCCCTCTCCCTTCCACTGGCCATGCTAGTAGTAGTGAAAATACTGAATATAGTTGGGCTTGGACTGCCCATGTGGGATCTCCCTTTCATGTGCCTGCTAAGTATACCATTGAGTGCATAACATGTATGTGTAGACATACAGTGAAAATGCATAGCAAGAAAGTTCTTCTAAGTAACTTCTAAGTTCTTCTAAGTTCTTCTAAGTAACTTCTTGCTAAGTTGGTGCATAATTCTATAACTTGAGGTTTAAATTTCACACAATAATTTGTACTGTGCAATGATAACTCTGGGATGTGAACAAAGTTAAATTTTATGCTCTCCCCCCCCCCCCCCCCCCGATAGTGCCTTTTGACACTGTAATTGCTTTGCATTCAAAGCACAGATCAAAAATTCTACCACAAAAAGACATTTTCAACGACAATGATTCAGTAATCATTGAAAAAAAAGATGTGGCCTCTCTACAAATGATGTACTTCTAGTACTTGTTGTACTTTTACTAGACTAACAGCACATTGTTTGTAAAAATTAATAGCTTGCTTGCCCCTTGCTCCCTCTGCAGTATTTTGGACACCAGCCTTTAGATCACCTTTCTTTGTTTCTGAGGCTTAGTGAGGAAAGAAAGATGTTCATTCTGCCAGAATCACGGATTACTTTCCTTTGCCAATGGAAGTTGCATTGGCTTAAGTTGGAAGGGAATGGACTGAGATCACCTTTTTGCCTTGGAATATCTGATGTGCGTGTGAGATAAATGAGAACGAGCATAAATGAGAATGGGAGAGGGAGGGAGGATGGCAGAGCAGGAGGGCAAAGTGCCAGGAAAACCTTCTAAAGACGCACAGAACTCTCTGGAAATGTGTGCCGTCACTCCCAGAGGAGAGGGGGACAATCCTGCCGGAGGCCTGCAAGGCAGTGCCTTCACATCCCACAGAGGCTTTGTAGGACAAGCCTCGGATCCTATGGCAAACTGGCAGGACCTTGGCTTGCTGCAGAGTGGCAGGTCACCTGCCTGCTTTTTCCGGTGTGCTGGAGAATCGCCTGTCCTCTAGCCGTGCATGGAAGAGTTAGCACGGGGGCTTTTGCCCAGGAGAGGAGCACTGGCCCTGCTCTGGAAGGGGCCATGATGCATGGGGCCTGTTTCTGGAAGCCAGGCAGCTCCCAGAAACCCCTGGCTCACCTGCCATTTGTGTGACTTCTCCATTTCACTCTGTTAGTGACACTGGGCTTTTTCCTTTGCTTTCCCCCTGAGCTTTGTGGCCAAGGAGGGAGCCCAGGCGTCAGAAACTCTCCAGTGTTTTATTACTGGTGCAATGGGCCGTGAACACACTGCTTCTGAGCTGCGACCTAGTTCCTGTCCCCGTCTCTGCAGAAATTTGGTTTTCCCAGCTAGGCACTTCCCAGCTAGCCCCTGTTTTCCCTCCCACTCCCTCTGGAAGCCCCCAGCTGTCTTGTTGCAGGTGTAACTCGGTCCAATAGTTGCTGCACGCTCCTGGCTGGTCATCGCCCAGTCCCTCAGGCATTGGCCCAGCCATTGCCTGCCCATCGGCCTCTCCAGGGAGTTGCATAACGCTGCAGAGATGCAATGGAAAAAGGGATATTTTTAAATGTGTGCTTTATTTTTTTATTTTTTTTTTATTTTAAACCTGTATAAATAAATACAAAATGACAAAGAGGTTCATGTTTACTAAACATTGCATTTGATTGTATGACATTACACAGTGTGTGTCACAATAGTTCACCTTGTCATTGTGTCCTTTTAGCTGTTGGTGCATAATTCTATAACGCACAGGATACAATTAGTCCTGAAGCTGCATCCAGCCACCCTTTTAGTGGAACCCCTGAGTGCTTACAATTGCAAGAGTGTGGTAGGGGAGCGCTTGAGCCAGTTGGCTGAAACTGGGGAATATCATCAGAGAGGTCTGACATAGCAAAAGAAGAAGCTAATGGGAGGGGTGGGGTAGGTTCTTGAGAAAAGAAAAAGTATTAAAGCTTTGGAGCATTTTTATTTTGGATTTTCTTTCCCTTAGTGGTTAACAGAAATATATCTGAAGTAATCAAAGTCAGCAGAAATCACAGGTTAATTTAGGAACATGATGTTTTTCATGCTCACTGAGAGCAGGCAAATGGACAAACCTTGCTTGATCAGCTTTTACCTGAAGAGCTGGTTCATATTTTGATAGGGGTAAAAATATACTCAACCACTTGATGAAGTGCTGGTTCTCCAAACCACTTACCATCCTCACCCAGTGAAGGTCAACTGCCAAGGTTTTATAGACACACTCTGGTCACAATTTGCTTGCTTGCTTCTTTAAATTGCACTCCATATTTGTTCTCCCTAATTCTCTTCAGAAGGCTTGAATGGAGATACTTTACTGTCACATTTAAAGCTTATAAAAGTTTTATCTGGAAAACATTTTTAACTTCGGTTTGGCCAATCTGATGCAAACTGTTGTTTTCAGGTAGACTTGAATTTTGTGCAGATTTTCCTAATATTTTGTGAAATATATGTATTTCCTATATGTTTTAGTAATAGGTGTAGCTGTAAAGGATCACCACATAATTCCCTACTTGAGATCTCTGAATGTGTGCTTGTATTTAGTTGTTGGCTGATTTAATGTATATTAACAGGAACTAAGTCTAAAGAAATGGAATAGAATGGTTGCGTGAGCACCAGGGAACTGCTGAGCAAGGTATAGCAAGGAGTTAAGATCTGTAGAGAGGGTTTGGGCTTCAGTGATCTTTCTCTGACTTTTTTTTTTTTTTTTCTGGATCAGAGAAATTTTGGTAATATTTAGCAGATTCTGCATTCAGATCTGTGTTTCCTCATGCCTACTGTTTGCTATTGTTTGCATTTGCTATTGCCTTCCTGATCATCACTGCTTGCCTGCAGCTCATCTGCCCCACTTTGCCCTGCTGGTGGAGTCAGACCTCGAGACCTTCCTTCCCTTCAGCAGCATTTTGAAATAAGCTTGGTGGGTGCCCTCCTTACCAGGGAACTGTTTACCACTTTGCTGTTCCATAAATGATTGTATCAAAACACAGACACCCTGCTCCTCTAGTGCTGGGCATGCTGCTGTTAGCTGGGTCCATGACAAGGCTGAGACATGATAGGAGACATGTCAGAAAAGACAGATCTTTTCTCAGCTCACCTTCTACCACTCCCCTCCTGCACAGCAGCCTCTTATTCACTGCAACTCCTGCAGGCTCGTCAAAAACATTGCCTAATTCAGACAGAATTTTTGTAAATGACTTTATATGCTTCAAATTTGTCACCCAGTAGGATTTTCCCATCAGAACAAAAGCAAAAATGTGAACCTTTTATTAAAGAAATGCCAATATTTTATGCTGAAAATCTCAGAAACTGCAATTCTGTCTTCCTCTCCTCCCCTTTCTGATTTTTTTTTTTCTACTGGACATGTTTTGAAGCCAGCTGTTGTACTCTGCCATATCAGTATACTGAAAATCCAGAGTCTTCCTGGCTTAGGAGCAGAATATTAAGCACCTTTTGAAAATTTGGTAGTGGAAATCAACCCTCACAAAATCACTGGCAATTGAGCCATACAAAATCAGCTGCCACGTAGCAAAAATAATTGGACTTTTACTTGCTCTACAATCCTATTTTTCCTGCTGTCGCCACCTTTATTTCCAAACATGCTAACAGAGGACAGAGATGGCAGGTGCGAAAAACCTTCAGGGGCGAATAAAACAGCCCATATATATGAAGATGTGTTTGATCTAAACAAAATCTCTTTCACCAAGCAGTTATCTCCATAAAACCTGCAATGTGAACCTCAGATGGGCTGCATGGCACAAAGCCAAAGGCTGAGGGTTACCAAACACAGGAGAAGCACAAGCATAAGTATGCCTGGATGGCATCCATAGCACGTCTACGTCTTAGCGCATCTACAGAGCACCACAGAGGCCAATTTGTCTTATAAGCTTTTAAAGAACATTAGAAATATGAATGCAAGTCTCTCTGCTGAAGGAGTAATAAGGCTTTGCCCGGCAGTGTTTCAGACATGGGCTGTTCCTCATTAAAGCTTTGCTGGTCCAGGCTTGGCTCCATGCCCCAGGTCTTCGGGCAGTGTCAGAGGGACCGTCTGCCTTGGAAAGTGGATAGGCAAAGTGAAACTCAGCCTTTGGCTGCTAGGGGAAGAGGAAAACAGTCATCTGGAGCATGACGGGCCATGCTTTAACCAAGTATTATTAGATACAGCTCCTGTGAAATCCTTAGAGAGGCGCTGATGTACACCAAAAGTTTGCTATTAAAGTCTTTTTCCCAACATTTTTTCAATTTCTCCCTTACCCAGGCTCCAGAGTTTAAAGCTCTATTGGTTGTAAGTGTCAATAATTTAAAACTCTTACCTTGTTTTCATCCTGGTGCTGGAACAGACCACCTGAAGAGTTCTTCAGGCCTGTGAGTACATCTGAGAGTTTTTCTGTGTAGGTTTTTATGGAATTCTCTACAGTAAATTTAGGCATTTCTGATCTAAGTCGACTTTTTGTCTCCCTTGTCTATCCAATCTCCAATTTGTCAGTTCTACCTGTGAAACATTCTCCATACATTTATTACTCACTTCTCACTTCAAATATTTTGTATTCTGAGAACTTGCCTTTTGAAACACACACTGGGAAAAGAAAAGGAACTCACAGATGTTAGCAAGCCTTTCCGTAATTCTGAAGTCATGTACCTCAACTCCAAATTTCCCCTTCCTAAGTCCAATTCTTTTAACCTTTCCTTGTAAATTAGATTCTTCAGGCTTGGTGTCACTCCTGACTCTGAGGCAATAACCATTCCTTTGATGGAGAGATTTGGAGAGTGCCAAATGAGTCGTTTGAATGGTTTTTTCTCTCTCTGCCTCTCTCTTTACTCTTCCCATTTCTGCAACATCCATATTATAAATCTGTTGTATAACATCCACACAGATGGGGACATTAAATATAATATGGTGTTCTGACATTGGGTTTTGAATGTTTCTTCTTTCTAGACCTAATAATATATGTCACATCACTCCCGTTTATCAGAGGTATGTCAGTGCAGCAAAACATTTTTGGCTTTCCTGCCATAGCTGCTGTAGCGACCCTTCCAGTCAGATCTGAACCACGGGCAGAAATGGCTCCCATCAGAGGGGCTAATAAACAGGAATATCCTGAAATCATACCGTGACCACAGCCTCTGGAGCCAACACCGGTAGAGACTCTGCAGAAGCCCACCTCCCCTGCTGCCAGGGATGTGGTTTAGTGATTTATACATGACTGCGAATAGGCAAGTCCGGAACAGTTTGCAATTGCATGCTGAGAGGAAAGAAAAGAGAGAAATTCAATTGCAGATGTTCTTGACTCAGGAATCACCTTAAGAGAGCTGGTATTTCCCACTTCCCACTGCAGGTAATGTGCCTCAGGGCTCCTTTTGTCCAGAAAGAAAATTGATCACATCTTCAAAAGAAAAAAAATCCCTCCAACAGATGAGTATTTTATCAGGAAGGTATGCCTGTTTCAGAAACATTAAAAGTCAGCAGCTTTTCTGTAAGAATTTTGTTCAAAGAGATGGAGAGGCCATTTGTTATTTTGCAGTAAGTTATGAGCCAGAGTGCATCTGACTGATCTCTTTCTCTGTATGATATTGTGTATATATCATGCTTAAGTCTCCAGCTCTGGGCTCCAGACTCAACTATGAATGTTATCCACCTTTTATTCCAAAGCAGTGAGGTAGTGAATCTATATTTGAATCCATATAATTAGGCAGCTGTGAAATTACATTTTCTGCATGCAGACAGACCCTGTCTTTTGTTAGGCAGCCTTAGTATATGTTAGACCTGCAAATCTTATATATGCTCGCATATTTTTCTCTCTCCTTGTTCTCATTAGACCTTCCTTCCTTTTGCAACCCAGATTTTTTTATTCCATCTCTCCTATCCACCTGATACAATAACACCCAAGGATTTTCCTTTCTCAATACCTCTGCATTTGTGCAGCTAGCTGCTTTGTTCCTACACTCTTCAGTAACTTCTCTATTGCTCCACCCCCTTACATTACTAATTCCAGGACAGTTAAAACATTCTTACTGACAGCTTTCAACTACATTTCTGGGTCGGTTTTTCCTCCTGTTTTTTATGGAGCCACCTTTAGCTGGGCATATATAAAATACATAATTGGTATGGGATTGTCTGCACTATATGTATTTTAGTGGGGCATATAGTTTCCTAAATATAGCTGACAAATATAAAAGCATTTTTACTTGTAGCATCAGTGAACAGATTGCTAATTATGAGATACAATCAGTATATGAAGGCATATTTTTTTGCACATTGTGTTTTCTGCCATCAGTTTGTTTGCATACATTTAAAATTTTGTTTCCAGCAAACTTCACCTGTGCAACTTGGTAATTTCTAGGAACACAAATGTCAGTCTTGCTCAGAACTATGCCTGTTCACAGGATAGATTTCAGGGGATTGAATGTGGCAGAAGAATCAGAATAGAATATTCTGCATGCACTGGCTATCCAGCTATCAAGGTCTTTAACACGATTCTTACATTTCCTGTATCTCTAACAGGATGAATGTAAATATGAGCATACTCTAGTGTTTTGAGTCTTTAATCCTGCCCAGTTTATGTCTGTAAAGTATTTGTACAAATAATGAAATGTGCCAATTTGGACTTACAGTATTCTGATTCACGTGTAGCAGTGTAAGAATTGCACATGTAACTTAGGGACTTGTGAACATTTGCTGGGCTCAGTTGTATTCCTGATGACCTAAAGATCAGACTTTGCACACTTGTGTTCTGAAGGTATACATACAGGTGAATTTTTAGAATAAAATGTACCGATTGTGTGTTTGATTTTTGTAAGATATGTCTATGGGGAATTGCATGAACAGCTCTTGCTAATGTAGACAAAAAAGGCACACTAGCCTCAGTCAGGAGTGCTGCTCTTGGAGGTCCTGTGTGGCATTTACATATAGCCTCTCTTGCATTAGATTATCAATCGGAAAAAGAATATAATTTCATTTTCTGGTTTAGCCAGAATTTCTGCCATCAGTGCTTGTGGATCATGAATTTAAGGTGATGTGAGGCTGGCAGGGTCAGGAGCAGGTGACAGAAGCCACCTTTGAACAGCAGACTCAAACTCCCCATCAAACTGAAGTGGCCAAAAGCCCTGGCAATGCTGCTGCAGCCAAACCCCACCCCCTGCTCTCAGGCCTGCTGCTGTTTGCAGTGACTTTAGGGTCTGGCTCCCTTGCTCTTGAGAGGAAACTGATTTTTACCTCCTTGCTCCATACAGCTGCAACAGAGCAGCTGTGCCTGTCACCCTTGTCACAGCAGTTTGCACCTCCATCACTGCAGTTTTGTCTGGGTGGGTCTATAGGGGTGCTGCTCACCTTCCCAAAAACACTGGGGAAAGGTGTAACTGGGTGGCCTGCCCAGGCATGGGGGAAGGCTGATGGGCTGCAGGGATGGGGAGATCGCGGGGCTGCAACCACAGCGTGAGAGGTGTAGTGGTGACGGGATCTCCCAACTTTGTGGACGCTGAGGTGTCTGGGAGAGCATTTTTAATAGTAACAAATCTGCTCAGGAGTAGTGCTTCGCATCCACCTACCAGCTCTGGGTAAGTTTATTTCTTGTGTGAGCAGAGAGCAGGTGCCACAAACTGCTCAGCTGTCCCTCTCTGGTGGCAGCTGGAGAGGACACACTGCCTGGCTGCTTGGGTGAGGACAGGTAAATCTGTTTGCTGGCTAGGTGATGGCACGGAACTTCTGCAGCAGTGTGGGAGCACAGGAAGCAAAGAGAGAGACAGCCATTTTATTTTAGGCTTATGCTATACATTGAGATTCATTATACAATTTTTTTTTCCTAAATTAATACAAAAATAGTAAAAATAGGTTAAAAAAAGCCCAAACAAAAACCCCTGACATCTTGCAAGCCATCTATGTGATGCACAGATTAAGACTTGGAGCTTAAATAACCTAGAATTATTTATACTGACTTGTCTTTTTTTTCCCCCAGACTGAAAAAGGTGATGACTTGCAGAACAGCAGCTACACCAGACCAACCCATGCTGGAGAAGCAGCTGCCCCAGGCAGCCGCAGGTGATGCTGAGGTGCCCTCCTCCGGGCAGGGAGCTGCATCCCGATTGCCACGGGGCGAGCAGTGGCACCTCTGCAGAGACCACATCCCTCCGCCCCAATCTGTGCACATCGAGCAGGAATATGTCTTCAGATCCTCTCATGGGCCCATGCCTTTGCCATGCTTTTCTCAAAAATAAAAACAACAACAAACAAACAAACAAGTTTTCACTTGCACTATCCTGGCAGAAGGTGGGTTTCACAAGGGCTCCCTGGGTGCCCATTTCTGACAAAATTTGGAGCTAAATCTCCCCCTTCTCTAATGAGATTGGGAATGGGGAGAGGGGGAGTAAGGTTCCCTTCGTGCCTGCCCTGGGGTCCCTGGGTGTATCCCTATGATGGAGGTGAGGTGCCCAGGCGCAGGTGGAGGATGCTGCCTGCCTATGCTGCCTTCTCATCGGAGCTGCAAGAAGAAATACTTTGCCCCTACGTAGATGCCCCAAATCGTACAATTTGTTTTATATGGATCAGAGTTTTAATATCCACAAATGCAAGGGAGGAAAGGGCTCTTGGTAACACTTTCTGTTCAGGGTCTTCCAGAGAGTGGCTTCCCATGGGCTTGTGAGCTCTGATTCAGAAAGCAGCGAGGCACTGCAGTAACATCAGGCATGCCAGGAGCTTGCTGTGTGTACTCACGCCCTTGTGCATGCTCGGGGCTGCAAGCACCCTGCATGAGTTGCGGGGTCAGGCTGGGGCACAGACCTGGTGCCCTGGATGGTGCCCTGGATGGTGCCCTGGGAGGTGCCCTTGCCCCTGGCTGTGGTGTGCCCAACGTGCATCTCGTTTCCTTCCTGTGCTCCCATTCTGCCTTCAGCTCCTGTCCATGCAAGGGTAACTGCAGTAGCTCAGGGCGCATAGCAAACCAAAGGCCAGCTCCTACGCCCTGCTCCCTTTCCCCAGATCTCCAAGACTGCTCTATTTACAAAGCTGAGAAATAGGAAAAGCACCCATTTGCTAACTTCTGCAACAACCATTATTTCTCCCACAAAAACCACATGCTAAAGAGCTCTTTCTGATGTTCTCCCCGTTTAAAAGGGAAGTCTCATCTGACTCTTCTGAATTTTGCCCAGGTGTGCAGCCACTCTGTTTTGTTTCCTCTTTTAATAAAAATAAACGAGGTGTTGGCTGCGGTGGGATTTGGTGGCTCACCAGAGGACAGTTAGCTGAGAGAAAAGCCTTTAAAAGTACACCTTTCAATTCACAGTACACATGTTACCTGACTTCAGCACTGGCTCAGAAAGCTTCTGAGAGCAGATGCGAATCCTCACATGGCTCAATGCAACCTCAAGCCACTTTGGTGTTGTCTTCCCTCCAGGTTCATGCAGTTGTCCATGCTAGATGTATTTTCTTGTCTTTGGAAAAGAAGTTCCCTTTCTTTGCTAGACAGGCTTTCTCAGCCTTCCCAGCTCTAATTTTAATCTAAGTAGAACATTTTCACATAAAGATTTGGGCAGAAAATTCTGGCTTCATCAATTATTTTTTATGCTGAAGTTATTCCAGCTATACCAACTTTTCTCTCTTCATTTTTTTCCTCCAATTAGAGCACTTGTAAATTGAAAATGGACTTGTGCTAAGCCAACATTAGGAATTATGTTGTAAGAAAAATGTGCTGGTCATATGCACTCACATTGCTTCTTTTTCCCCACGCTTACGCTGTAGTAAAAATATACTATACACCATACCGTACTGTATGGAAATTTCAATGTTTGTAGAAGATGTATACTCTCAGTGAGCCAACGTCCTATATATTCTCGTTAGCCATAGTTAAAATTTTTGCTGTTCAATTTTAGTCAGCGCCTGACAGTGTATAATAATTTGTTACTCACTAAATTTATACAAAAATTGGGTTGTCTATATTGCAAACAAAACCACAGTGAAACCTGGGCTAGAAAGACACTTAAGAATGTGACAAAACTGCTTAAGCCTAGGTAGTCTTCCAAAATGGAGGTTCACCAGTAAGGTTAAAATCTTATGTACAGTTAGCCATTTGGAGTGCTTTGGGCTGAGAACAGAGCACAGTATCTGCACCTGTTAATCAGCTGATGCAGCAAGTACCAACTGACTTTGGTGAAGATAATTGCTCCAGAGGAAAAAGTCAAAGGGAAGGAAGGCCAAAGTGGGTTAGCATAGTCTGAGAAGTCTTGAGAAGGTGCCGTTTCTGGTTCATGCTGAGGTATTCAAGCTACCTGTAGAGAAGGAGCATGTGGTGTCTCTCTGAGACACATCAGGATTCAGGCAGGAATCTCATGGACCTTGGCTGAGGACACCCTAAGCCTTTTCATGGCTTTATGTCACCAAGCCTGCAAATGGGGAACAGAGTGGCAACTTGATGTGAAACACGGTGAGACATGTAGGTAAGTTAGTTTTAGCTCTGCTTTGGGTTTCTGAGGGGTGTGGAGGCTTCAGAAGCTGTCCCTTGTCTGGCCTGGCCTGGCCTGGTCTTCTCTGTGTGGAGAGGGACATGGCTCCTCTTCTCCCTCCCAGTTGTGGACAGCCAGAATGAGTTACTGGTGGGGCAAGATGGCACAGGGGGAACCTGGTAGGGGAGGAATCTGCCTTTAAAAAGATCATTAAGAATGGGCTGTAACAAATATCCCTCAGAAACGACTTCAATATTGTTGGCTCTTCCTTGGGGCAAAGATGTGGGCTTCATGACTTCTCACCCTGTCTTCTGCAGATGCCTAAGCGCGTACTGTGGTGTTTTGCTATTGCAGTGCCTCCATGTTCTTTTTGCAATGGTTTTGGAGACAGAAGAGGGATTTTATCACTGGTTTTATCACCTTCCTTGAAGACCTCTGAAGGCCTCACATGCCGAGACTTAATGAGAGATCTATGAAACTACAAGCTTGTCTTTAGACATCTCTTTAAAGACAGTCCTATCTATGCATTTTAATTTGATGTGGGAGGTTTATGGCAGCCATCCTTGTGTCCTGAGTTTGCAAGTGATAACATCAGGGACAGAAGAGTTGTCAAATCAGTGCTTGCTATGTATTTATTCCTCTCTGCCATGTACAAACCACCTCTTTCACACATCTCCTGTTTCCAGGTGTCCCACAAGCCAGTAGATTGCCACTGCCAAAAATGGTTTGCAATTTCTCTGTAGCTCTCAACTGATTTGTTAATGCCCTCTGAATTTTAAAAGTCACTGCAGCTGCCTCTTGAGCAGCCAGGATATAGGGAAATTGTTATTTAAA
This sequence comes from Cygnus atratus, assembly GCF_013377495.2. Lineage (NCBI taxonomy): Eukaryota > Metazoa > Chordata > Aves > Anseriformes > Anatidae > Cygnus > Cygnus atratus. Next base: position 124,862,832 of record NC_066362.1, read on the forward strand.
TGACATAATGGCCGTCACAGAAAATCTACACTGAAAGTACATTGGAGGAATGATTTCTGTCTGGAAAACATAGTCCCACGCCTGAGTCTAAAGAAAAGAGAGGAAATAGGTCTTTCCCCTCACCTCACATTCATTTGGCTGTCTTCAAGGTGTCTGCCTGACTTCTGCCAAGGCTGAAGTTGTTGTTACTGTTGCTACTACAGCAAATGGTGTTTGTTCAAGCAAAGAGCCTGTGCATTCCTGGACTCTGCTTCCTTCCCTTCTGGTCAGAGAAGAGAGTTATCCAGGGGAAAGCAAATGTTGCCAGCTGCACTGCCAACTTGTTTTGCTAGTCAGTAACGTTTTGCTCAAGGAAGGCAAAATATCTGGTTATCTTTTCTTCCAGGAAGGAAGCTCTAGAAGTATCTCTTTGCTTGAAAATTCATATTCACATGGCGGCATTAGCGGATTTTGTGCAGGGCAGCTGGGGGTTGCCGGAACTTGATGCTTTAGAGAATTTTCACGCAATGAAGCATACCCCGGAGCTGCAGCCACAGATGAGATAATTGGTCTGTGTAACACAGGCGGCCTCCGAGACACAGTGCTCTCAGCAGCACAAGCCCCTGCAATACCCATCCCACCTCCAGATACCACGGCTAAGGCAAGCACTGTGCCAGCTGCCGAAAACTTTTACAGCACTCTTGGGCCCATACATTCATGAGATCACCCGACACACAGGCCAGCTTCCTGCAGCCGGGTGTTCGCAGTCCATTTATAGCTGGAGCACTCCCAGAAAAACCTACAGAACTGGCTTGCATAACCCCACGGGGGTCCAACCCCATAATAAACCCTTACAGTAATAAACTTGTAGTTCTGAAAGGTGGAGGGGGTGGAGGAGGGAAGAGATGCTTCTTTATCTGCATTACTCCACATCACAGATGCTGACGGAATTATTGACTTAGAACTCACAGCTCCAAAAAGACTTGATAATGTAATCTTTATAAATTTTTTTCTTTCTTTCTTTCTTTCCTTCTTTCCTTCTTTCTTTTTCTTTCTTTCTTTCTTTCTTTCTTTCTTTCTTTCTTTCTTTCTTTCTTTTTCTTTCTTTCTTTCTCTTTCTTTTTCTTTTTCTTTCTTTTTTTCTTCCTTCTTTCCTTCCTTCCTTCCTTCCTTCCTCTCTCTTTCTCTCCCTCTTTCTTTCTTTTTCTCTTTCTTTCTTTTTCTTTCTTTTTCTTCCTTCCTTCCTTCCTTCCTTCCTTCCTTCCTTCCTCTCTCTCTTTCTCTCCCTCTCTTTCTTTCTTTCTCTTTCTTTCTCTTTTTCTTTCTTTCTTTCTTTCTTTCTTTCTTTCTTTCTTTCTTTTTCTTTCTTTTTCTTCCTTCCTTCCTTCCTTCCTTCCTTCCTTCCTTCCTTCCTTCGTCTCTCTCTCTCCCTCTTTCTTTCTTTTTCTTTCTTTCTTTCTTTCTTTCTTTCTTTCTTTCTTTCTTTCTTTCTTTCTTTCTTTCTTTCTTTCTTTCTTTCTTTTCTTTCTCTTTCCTCTCAGATGTGATGTTTCCAATAGGCCCCTTTGATATGGGCTCTCTGGGGACATTGTTAAACTTGCTACTGCTAAACTGCAGTCCCAGCCTTCAGTTTGTTATGTACAACTCTCATGGTATACATCTCTTGGAAGAGCCCATAGCTGTAAGGTCTATTGCTTTACCAGTACTCTAGGAAGATCGAGGGATTAAGTTATACATTACGTAAAACTACCCACTAATCCTCTTAGTATGCATTACCAGTGAATGGCCTGAAATAGGCTCTCAGTAAAAGAGCCCTAACATTCACTTTCTTGATGATATATTAATACGTGAGGTTTGTGTCATGTGTTTTGGTGCTGAAATATTCAGTACACCGTCTTCTGTCCGCTGCTAGATCCACTTGCACGTGTTAGTAGAGTGCTAACAAAATTACAGTTGGTAAAGCAGGTTATGTGTTTACCTAGTAGCGAGACATTTATAAAATAGAATTATATATTTTCTAGAGTGACAGAGTCACTGGGATTTTTTTTTTCTTTTTTGTTTTTATAAGAAACAGAAACAGCTATAAAACCATGATTAAAAATGTTACATGGGATGATTTACATTTTAAAATAAGGATATTTTTAGGAAAAAAAGAAGATTTATAACACAAAAGGGTTTGGAAATTGTTTGGTTGCTGTGTACTGCTTTTTTTTTCCAGTACAGTTTGCTATCTGTTATACAGTCTTGCATAAATGTTTAGATTAGGGGAGGAAAGAAAAATTAAATGTGATGGCTAAGACCTATAAGAGCTGACTCACTGACTTGAGTTATTGCTGTGCAGAAAGTTTGTAAAGCCTTTACATCCAGCGAACACTTAGTGCTACTTCAGCCTTGACAGTTGACCTTTCAATCTGATGGGGTTTAGCAACAATAATTGCAGTATCTGCAGTACAGGCAATGCAGAAGACTGCTTAGGAACCCAACCTCTCTCATTAGGTCTTACTTCATGTTCTGAAACTCAACCCCTCATTGCATGGGTGTGCAAATTCTCTTGTAATACCTGTTATAGGAGCTGATCAAGGTACAATCCCCCCGCTCTTTTTTTTTTGTTTTAATTTCTCCCATTGTTTTGAATATTCCTGGATTTAGCTTAGAGAGGGGAGGAGAAACCTCCAAACCTCTTTCTCTCCCCAGATACTGGGTCAGCACTGGTTTCTTTTTTTTTTTTTTTTTCTTTTTTGTTTTTCTAAGTAAGACCTAGTGTAAAAAAGCAACAAACAAACAAGTTAGACTGTTGTAATTTGGTCAACCACTCGGGTGCTATCCATATCCACCATTTCGACACACTCTATTTCGTCACGGTTTTCAGGATTCTTCTTCTCTTTCCTCTTCTTCTTGGACGGTGGCAGGAAAGTCAATATCACAGGTAAAATGGCAAAGCAGTGAAAGAAGGTGACTAATGCTATTAAAAACAAGCACCTGAACAGTGTACGGGTCAGATTTGAAGGCACAGCTGCAAGAGGAATCAGACCAACAATATAGCAGAGGTAGCTCTGCAAAATAGCTACCCCATGCACTTCCAGGGCATTTTTCACCCATTTAGTTCTTGTGAACTCTTTGCCCAGGACAAAGGTTGATAACAGTGGAGCACAGTTGTCAATTGTGTAATTAATTCCGTAAATTAAGCACAACACAGAAATACAATCTAGTTCCACTTTCCACAAGGTCATAAAACCTATAACTCCAAACTCAACCGAGGCAACAGTTAGAGTGAGCCAGACATTGATCAGAGAGTCTGCCACCAGGAATGCAGAGAAGAAGAGCAGAAATAAAGCACTAATGCAGGAGTTTTGTAAGGGGGCTCCCACTGAAGAGGCATAACGGTCCATGTACACAAATGATGGATTGAAAACGATGAATTTCACCTTGGAGGTGAGAGAGAGCTTCCTCAGGGTCTCCAGGAGGTCGTAAAGTTCTTCCCTCTTGGTTTCCATTGTCTTGGCCACCAAGAACATCCTGGAGGCCACAACATCAACTTCGTTATTGTATTTCTTGGAAAAGATGATATCCTCTGAAAAATGGGCAAACTGAGGGGCCTTCAAGAAGGAGTTCCTCAACATATCAGTGAAATTTTTCTTGGGCAAGCCGGTAGATATGTTGAGTTTCCTAAGGTAATTTAAGTAGCTCTCAAACCAAGATATCCTCACAAAGCCCTTGGTATACTCCAGCACGTCCTCCTGGACACTGGTGTTCCAGTACTCTATCGACTCATAGATGTAGAACCCAATCACCGGGCTGTAGTTACTGAAATACTTCTGCTGGGCAGTAGTATACTCAATGGTCCGTGTGGCGGTCGCTACGATGTTGCTCAGGTCTGACCCTTCACTGACCTGCAGGTAGCCCATTAAGGCAAAGGAAATATAAACAAGGTAAAAGAGAACTACAAAAGGCTTGACATAAGTGTTTGTTATCCAGTCACAATAATAACGTTTAAGGAACCACACCAAAAGATGACTCTCGTAGGTGTTCGTTTCCTCTGAATCTGTCGTGTCCTCGCTGAATCTGGCTGTCAGAAGAAACCTATACCATGCAGGCTTCTCTTGCAATACCTCTGGCTTTGGTACCTTTCTACAGAAGATACTATGCTGGTAGTTGTTTTCTATGTAGCCAGTAAACACCAAGCTGGAACCATAAAAGGAGAGTACATAGAGGTAGTTGAAGAAAATTGCAATACAAGAATTGCAGCAGAAAATCCTGGCTGCTTCAATGTTAGTGAAGGGACTGGCACCTATTCCAAAAGTGACCAGGTACATGGCAGTGGTGAGAGAAAACGAGAGCATGGAATCTGCAAATACGGCTGCAGTCCTCTCTTTAACATGTTGGTCTTCTCTAGTTTTTCTCCAGGAGGACAACATTTCAAATGTCCCATATAACCCATGACCTACAATAGAGAACAAAGCAAGTGTTTAAAGTACTCAAATCAACATGTGGAATAACGTAACGTGGACATGCTAAAAGGCTCAGAGTAGATGCATCTGTCTTTTAACAACTCTTGAAGTAAACATCCTGCAGGAGAGAGAAAATATTATGGAGGTCTAAGCCACCGAAGCGCATTTGCTACCTGACTAGCAAACCTGCCAGAGCTGGAGGAGAGTTCTGCTTCACTGACGCAGGGTTGATGGGTTAAAGAAAAAGTATTTTCTCTGGCTGGCTGTTTCATTTCAATATCTTGGAGTGCCTGTGATGGAAGATGCTTTGAAATTAGTTTTTCCTGGTGATGGGATCTGACCTGTGGTGGAAACAAAGAAATATGACCTTGAAGTGCCTATGTTGGAAGCAGAGCTTTAGTTGGCTGCTTTGTAGAAAGACTGCAAAAGAATGAAACCTTCATGTAAGCTGAACACTGTCAAGTAACTCAGTCACTGACTTCTGCACTTCCTATGCATTTTTTTTTTCAGGAAAAAGAAATCCTAGAAATGAAACAAACAAAAAAGCACAAATAGCTTTTAGAGACGCAGAATGGTGGTACGTAAAACCAAATGTAGCTCTATTTCTCTTGGCATTTCCTATATTTTGTAATTTATTTAATTAACTCTTAAAATGAACATAACATTCATGAAAGGAAGTAATGACCAGCAGACCTGAAATCCTGTGTGTAACCCGAAAGTGCAGGTAAACTGGGAAAAGTGCATGGTTTTATTTTAACTTCTGGTTGGCCATCCTCCTCTTTTGGCTTCTATTTTATGATCAATAACAAAGACGCATTCTGGGGATACAGACCTCTGCTCACTCTTAGCGGACTTGAGCTGGGAATACAGTCATCAGGCAAGGTATCAGATGAGAGTGGATGAGATGAAAGTAGGTTGAACTTCTACACAGAGGTGAAAGGAAAAATACAGTCTTTGTATCACAACCAGAATGTAAGGCTTTGTTATTTTTTTTGTGATACTTCACATCATGTTCATCTTTACTTAATAGATCCTTTCTATCTAATCCCATCCTCTTCTCTGCCTTTTAATTTCTCTTCCTCCTTATTCTTTTGCTGTTTCTCCTGTCCTCCCCTCCTTACCTCTCCTGTCAGCTCTTGCATTATCTTCAGAAGTTCTCAAAAGCCAGTCCACGGTGTTTTGCTCTTACCCACTCCCTGATAACATTAGATGAAATGATCAGAGCGGAATTACTTGCCGATGACACTGAAGTGCAGTCACTGGACTGCTGAAGTTGGTGCTCCAGTCAGCCAGGGCAAGGTAATTCACAGATCTCCATTAGGATTTCAGGCTGTCTGCAGACTACCAAAATTGCTCTATCAGCTATGTTCTCTTCATGATAGATGATTATCACTTTTGCCACAAGGGCTACAAATACCGGTCAAGAACCCCCCAAACGAACGAAGTATTCTCAAGAACATACCTTGTTTACTCTTAAGTTCCTCACATGGGCTAAATGTTTAATTCACTTGACAAAATAACCCTTTTGTGGTCAGTACCTTTTGTCTCCAATTCACTCCACCCTTCTTGCAAAGAATATCCTACCTACATTTTAACAGATGGCAGGCATGGTCACTCTGTTAATGCTGAAAAGAATGGGAATTGGGTATTTTATAAGGAGTCCAAAATATAGAGCTCATAAGATGAGATAATAGGACAGCTGGTGTACTTCCTTATCACGGTCACCTAGTATTTAGAGTAAGCAAGTCTGTGCCCTCATGCCTGGCAGATGTCGTACCCGCCCTGTTATTTGGAGTCATGGCACAGAACACAAGTGTCCAATTTGTAGCAGTGTCATGGTTCTGGTCTTGGTATGGCATTTGGCATTCATCTGAATTGTCCCAAACAATGTTTTACAGGGCCAGGTCAAGACTGTCAATTTGATAACTAGCACTGTGACCCCTCTTAAAACTAATGGGGAATACTGGAACTCCCCAGACGTAAAACGAAGCAAAAAGCACAATCAGTGACTGGCACCCCGTTGTTAATTATACTTCAAATAGTTATGTTCTAGGCTCAGAAGGGAAAGCTATTAAGCTTGCTTCCAGTGTGTTCTTTGTAAAGACAGACTGACCTTTATTTAAATGTAACTGATCACTTGCCAAAGCAGGGAGTGAGAGGTTTAATCCATTTATGGCTCCCGTAAGTCCTGCAGACAGGCTTGTCTGAGAGTTTCACATGGCATCATATGCATTAGCTTCTCGTGAGCAAAACAGTATAAAATGAGGTCATTGAATATTACAAATTACTTCCATCATGAGCTTTAGTTATAACATGTTTTTGCAAAACAACATTTCAGCATTAACAGGCTACTGCCTAAAAATATTCAGATAGCTGCATTAATTTGGAAAGCCTTTGACTTTGCAATGAAAAAAAAAAATAGAGCTAATTAAATCAGATGCTGAGCAGGACTTTTTAAGTCATAAGATTTTGCATAATGTCTGATAAGAGTGACCCCTGATACAACATGTTGTCTTTAAGGAGGAAACAAAGAACACTCTGGGACACCACTTCATCTTACATCGTCTTCGGGACTAACCTAAAATGGAATCTGATTTGGAGAACGTTTCAAGCAAAGGCACAAAGAGACGTCCCCGCATGTGCTCCACAAGGCCAACGGAAAAACAGTGAGATACCGTTCTATTTTAGGATCGGTCCCTTTTGTTGCTCCCTACACGGGTCTGTGTTCTGGGAATTGGTATTTTCCTTCGATTGTACAATCTCTGACTTGTCTGCCCATGTGTATAACAGCTACAGAGTTGTAATTTACTTTTAGGAAGGCATGCCTGCATGACAAGCAAACCTGCATGCTTTTTGCATCAGCAGCACTACTGACCCAATCCAGTATGATAGGAGAAAAAAATGAAACCTGAACTTGTACACAAATTAGGCATGGCAGTCCAAAGATTAGCCTTGTTTAACTAGCAGGGGATTTACCTAACTTAATTTACTCCTCTAGCTACTGATTACAAGCACAGCTTGGGGTGCCTATCTCCAGCGTTGTCTAACTTGCTGATGCTTGTACAGGTCTCAGTCACCGAGATTAGGGCAGATAGGTCCATTGAGGCATTTTGCAAGAATTTGTTTCACTCTCCTGTCATTTCCTTTTCTATTTTTTTGTGTCCTTAACTGATTTGCACCAATTACTTTTATTCCTCTTGCTAGTGCTGTGTCTAACCTATATAATATTAACGAGAATAAGGCAATTTTTTCCTTGCAAATACATTATGTAATTACTTTAACCGATTTTCCCTTTTTACTAGCGACTTAGCCACAAATCTGTAATGATTTACAGCAATTTGTTCATTATTCACTGTCACTCAGTAAATAACAAATATGAACTCAAACAGCTAATGGGCTATTGGAGATCTTTTCCTGTTGACATTTGCTATTATGATTCACTCGTCGTCCCCTACAGTCAGGCTGTACAACTATGCACTGAGAACAAGGAGTACAAGGAAAGACTTTTTTTTTTTTTTAATTTATTTATTTTTAAATTAAAAGAGGTTCTGAATGGGCAAATGAAAATGTTAGGGGAATATGAGAAGGGTATTGGAGAAGAGGGGGACCAAATTCTTTTTTTCCTTACTGGTATTTTCTACTACTTTGCATTGTAGAAGATACCCCTGCCACGTGTCTTGAATGACTGAGGGCAGAAATTCTGGCTTTTGCAGACAAAGAAAACACAGAGCATAGCTATCGTTATCTGTTATTTTGGAGGAGCTTAATTATTGCACATGCTGAAGTAGGCTATCTTTAATTTTAGAAACTAATAACAATACCAGTAATAAAAACAATAAATGATTCCTAGCTTAAATACTGTGCTTTTATGGGTAACCTGAAAGTGCTATAAAAAGTTTCATTAGCCTCCTTCAGGATCAAGTCTTGCAATTACACATGCTCTGCAAAATCAATGGAGAGCATGCATAAGAGAAAAAAAGCTTATAGGGAGTTGTGAAAGCTAAGGCAAAAATTTCTGTTGCTTAGTATTATCATTGCTTATCTAATTTTAAACAGTACTTATGTCCAGGCACTGTGACCATTCCTTTTAGTACCATTTTAAAATATCAAAAAAAGAGATGCATCCTTTCACCTGCTAAGTGGTTGTTCAAGCAAGTGGCATCAGCAGCTGGGGCTTGAGGCTGGCTTGGTTCCTGCCTGCTGAATGGCAATACCGAAGCACCGAGGGGAGATGGGATTTACAGCATCCCAGAGCCCGTGGCAGAGCAGTGAAGCCACTTCCCCACCACCGCAGCCACAGCCCAGCTCTGTTTGCTTGCCTTAATTGCTTCCCTGAAACCCAGGCTGCTGCTAGCTTTCCTTCTGTTTCAAGGACATGTTCAGTTTTGCACTAAAAGTAAGCGAGGTTTTGGGGTTTTGATCTTATCACAGTCAGAGGAAGGCTATGTATTCAAATAGACTTTTTCAGTAAGAGAAAGTAAGGGGAATGACTGAAAATGAAGTTTTGGTTCCTTTTCTTACAGTTTTACGCATCTACAAAGGAACAGAATAACAGCACACTGTGGGTCTCATCATTTGTTCTTGCTCTTTGGAAGGTTGTGTGCCTGTGTGTGCCTGTGTTTGATACCTGGGCAAAACCTCCCCATCAACATCTCCCTTAAAGGCTCTGAAGTTGCATTCTTCCATGCTTCCTTTGGAAGGTGGCGTTTCATGGGCAATTAATTTCATTCATCTCATTTTAAGGCACTTGCACACAAAGCACGAATACTGATCGACCTCCGCCCTGGTTGGGCTGAATGCTGCACCAGTATGGATGATGCCCACCACCTGCCAAATTCAGACTCACACAGCACTGGTGCAGGCAAACTGTACTCCTGATGCTGCAGGCTGCTCCTTCCCCCTGCCCAGGCTCTTCTGTTCCTCACCACCCCAAGTCACTGCTACCAAGTCACCTGCTTCTGCAACATCCCTACTAAAGGGACGACCAGGATTAGAAACATCCACAGCATTTTTTTTTTTTTTTAAATCTGAGCTGTTTTCCTGACACTGATGGCATGAAAGGCAGGCTGAAAATGGGAAGGAGTCATGGTAGGATGCATGACTGTGTCCTCGTGAACTGGATCAGCAAAACCTGACGTGGAAGCAGGGGTGTTGCTGGGGTTAAGTCTGGATTTTGATTTAAGGTTTTTGCCTGTATTGTAATGGCTCCATCCTTGCAACACAATCGGTTCAGCTGGACGAATGAGGTCTCACTTGGGTTGATTTAAGTCTGAAATCACCCCAGTGAATGGGAGCACTTGTCTGCAAGAGGAATTTAGTGTGCAGTGAGGAAGTGTGTGAATTTACAGAGCACGAGCTATTTTACACCAGCTTTCTTTGTGGAAAGAAAGCACAAGGAAACCTGTGAAGGACAACTTGATTCACATTCAAAGTGGAGTGGAATATCACCCACGGAGACAAACACTGGGTGAATTAACATGGAATAGCTAGGATGCTATAAATTCATATCCTGGCTTACTGCGGGCGTAGACAAGCTCTCAGGAACTGCACTTGTGCAAAATTAGTAGACAGGAGATCAGCATCATACCACAGGAATTGCCCTTTCCAAAATGATATCTGTAATAACATATGATATAATGAAGGTGCAATGAATTTTCCTAGCTGACAATATTAAAAATAACAACGCACACCGCTCAGCTTTGTGATTGCTTTCCACAGTAATGTCAACAAAGAGGCTGAGACAATTTCCCTCTGCTGACTTATTTTTTTCCAGCTAGACCAGCGAGCTCATCAGCTCCCATTTTACAAAAAGCCAGGTGAAGCTGCTAATCCAGACTCCCTGTGTCACAGGAGCTGTAACCAACCAGTTGCTGAGTAGAAGGGTGACCTGCCTCATGCGGCCTCTCCCGGCAGGCACAATGTTAACTGGGAACACGTAGCAGCTTCCGAGTGCTGCTGAATGTGCAGGCAGACCAAGAGCATTTGCATCCAGCTGAAGCCAACATCTGGCTTCATACCACTAAAATAACTACCAAATCCACACCCTTCAGCATGCAAAGAGAATCAGAAGCAAGACTAGTTCGCACTACAGGTCTCACCAAGTTTATCACAATTTGGTGGCACGGGTTGAGCTGACCAGCTGAATTGTCAGCATGCTGCTGCAACAAACAGGAGTTATTCCAACCAAGGCCTAACTTGGTGGCCCCTGAATGGCACATTTCACATCTGGGCATCCCAAAGCATGCAGACACGGCTGTCCCAAGCAGTCCTGCAGAGCAAAGAAAACACCCTGCGTGTCCCACTTGCTTGCCCTTCGCTTGCCTGCATGTTTCTGGGGGCCCGCTTCAGTGTAGAGTAACATCCTATAGGCCACTAATATCCCATAGGATACTAACACACTATATGGGGCTCCTGTGAGCCCCTGGCATGCACGCAGCATGTCCCCTGGCAGCACGCAGTGTGTGTCTCAGGACACCTGTATTTGCAATTATTTTCTTAACGACTGCTGCTTTTTACACCTATATCAATAAGGTGTGCTACGCCTGCAGATGTTAACATCTGATTTGGGGTCTTCCCCAAAAGAGAAGCATACTTTCCGAGATTAGATATGTCAGTCTGCTGGGCATTTAGGCGTGATACCAGCAGACCGACCTCTGGGATCACTTTACCTCTGTATATTAGCCATTCCCCCTCAGTTGCTGGGGCTGATCTCCCCAGACACGCTTACAGCAGTACCACTCATCCCAGCCAGAAAGCCCCAGGCAGGTCCATGTATCCCTTGGCTTACTACCGGGACCACAAACGTGAGCATCTTGGTATATTCACAGCAGACAAAAACCTGCCTCAGACCCCTGAGAGCCTATCAGTTCTGCTTTGTGCTGTATCTACTTGGCAGGAAACAAAGAGAAATGTTTAATACTAAGCTGGAAGTATCCGTTGTGTTTCACAGCTGTGGGTGGCTGTGCCCACGGGAGCACAGCAATGCAGAGATGTCCCCGCACACCATGCAGCACGGGCTGCTGCACGCAGAGATGAAATCTTCAGCTGGTGCTTTATGCTAGGAGACCACAGCGTTATTTTTAGTTTTAGATCCTGCAGAAAGACTCTCTGGGCTGCTAAGCCTGCGCTCAGCTTGCTCGATGCGTAGGCAGTAGAGCAGTGTGCGTCTTGCAGCCCAGCACAAGGTTTCTGCCTCATTCGGGTCTCGCGCAGTGCCTCCAAGCACAGAGTAAAAGGGGCTAGCTTGCTCATGACACCCACACAGATCTGCGGCCCCACCTTCGTTCTGATCCCAGCTTTCTGGCAGCGAACGTCTGACATAATATCCCACCTTCTCTCTGTTTCTAAACATAACTCTTGGAAATGCAGCACAGGATTAGCTCCCTCTGCTCTTTTGTGAAACAGCCTGTTTTGGTCAGGCTTCACCCTTTCTGAATCACGCTTTCTCACTATGTGCACATTTGCACAAAGGATACCCTGATGGAAAGAAAGCACTCTCACGCTCTCTGTCTCGCTGTAAATACTCACGACCAGTGATCCCTGGGGTACGTGACGTGTCCCACTTACAAACTCCCCAACATCATCTTTCATCTTGGCAAACAAGCAATGACGGGCACATGTTTTAGAAACCAGTGCAATTCACAAGCTAATTTTACGAGCATGCTCTATATAATACAAGTTAAACTAAAATCATTCTAGATAGAAGTCCTTAGCTCTGAAGAAACACACATACACACAAGACAGATTTGGTTATTCCCGTCATTTTTCTACCTACTAAGGGGAAGATAAACAAAGAACAAAAGAATTTTTAATGACTAGAACTAAACAATGCCTCAGTATTCATAGTCCTCTTCTTGCCATGATCCCTAATCAGCAATGGCAGTAAGATCATTAGCCACTTTTTATTTTTGGACTGTGTGCATTTTAAAGCTATTCATTATAAAAAGCAATCTTCTCACTTAATATTGCATTTTCAAATTATTTTTTTTAAACCCCATCAAATTCAACTCCAATCAATGATCTCCTATTATAATGATTATATGGGTAACTCAGAAAGTACATGGTTAATCTTGAATTGTACCATTGATTTCAATAGAGTTAAAAATACTGATTTAGGCTTTGGGAAAGTGCTGTTTTTTTTTGCTTGGATCATCCTTTTTTAGTATTGAAAGAGTGTAATATTTGAGTTTTTGTTTTTACAGTTGTAGCAAGAATGTCAGATAAGCACTTTTTAGAAACAGAAATACATTTGAGAGAAAACTTGAGTGGCTTTTTTATTTTGAGACAGATAAGCAAAGCAAGTTATGGTTCAAAATCTACTTTTAGATTTAAAGTGAATATTTAATTCCACTTAAGAAAGGGTAAAGGCTTGTTTTGGCGTTTAAATAACAGGCTGTCAAGTCTGTTTAGACGTGTGACTTGCTTTCCTGTGTTTTCGTAAAAGACCTGGCAAAAGTTAAAAGTCATATTTCACTCAGCGCGATGGAAGGAGCTGAGTGTCAGTGAAATCTGATGTTAGCTGTTGGAATATTTACGTCTGTGCGGCACGCTCATCTATGAAGTGCTTCGTTTGGCTGGGTGGAGGACGGCACAGGGAGGAGGGCACAGGACCCTGGGGCATGCACGGGCTGCCAGGACCACCCTCTGCACCGGGGCAGCTGCTTGGAAGGGTGAAATCTGGTACTGGGGTAGCAAAGAAAGGGCAGATGTGGCTGGTGAGATGGGCTTCCCCAAGATGCACGGACCTCGAGCCTCGCTGGCCACAGGGGCTGTCAGATGTGGAGTTAGGTGTTACGTGTTACTGGGCTTGCCTCGTGTCTGACATGCTTTGAGTCATATCAGCAGGCAAAACTGCAACCTGATTTTCCCCGTGAAGTGAGTTTTTGACAGATTTCACGTGCACCGTTTGAAAAAAACAACAACAAAAAAAACACAAAAAACAATTACTTAAAGGTAAATGAAAGCTACCTGCAATCTGTGAAAGGTTTACACTTACTGCGTTACAGAATAGCCAAGTGACATGCCATAGCTAGCAGCTACTGAAGGCAGAGTAAGATAGAATCAGTATATGCGGGGCAAAATCAGATTTTAAATCTGTTTTACATTTCTAAGCCCACAAACCAGAATATCATTCGCTTCTAGGAGATCTTTCCTAGTGGAACTTAGCCCAGTGGAATTTGGATTAGTTGACTGCAATTCAAATTACCCTTTTCTGGTGAGAAAGCTGAAACCAAAACTCAGGCATAGTCTTAAATTCTCCTCTTTAGGCAATGTTTGCCATTACTCTTACTCATAAGATACAGATCAACCACATGTGAAACTCAGTGCTCAAAAACTTGCAGAACATCAGTTAGAGCACATATGAAGTATTATTTCTACTGATCAAAAAAGAAAAAAGGGGGAGTGGGGTCAGACAGAAAAACAATTACAAGTTTAGAACTCAGCCTGGACCTTCCACCAAGCACCCAGATATAACTTATTCCAATTTAGCTTAACTTAATCCATTTCCACCAGTGTCCTGCTCCAGCATGCCGAGGTCTCACCACCCAAAAATGACAGCCCCCTGCCACATGTGCCTCTTGGCTATTGCCTACCTGGGAGTGTTGTTAATGAGAGGCACTAAATGGGCACCACCTCTCTCACAACAAAGACCTAAAATGAAAAATCATATCAACTCCTCCTGACCTTCCCTAGGTCTTCAGGGACCAGCTGAGTCTGGTATGAAAAATATAACACAAACTTTCCTAGTAAAAGGTTAATTATTTATTTATTTATTTTTAACTGGGGAGCTTCAAATATATTTTCATATATGAGGAAGGTTCTCTTGAGGGACTTCACTACTTGAAGCAGTGAAGGTCTCAAGATGTCAAAGCCAGGCAAATTCACAGTATCTCTGACTGACAGGCCCTTCCATTAAACAAACACTGACTTCCCTCTAGTTAAAAGAATACGGACAGCAAAAGTATAACAACTTTCTGCTACTTTCTGCCTAAATAAATGCTCATTAAATGCACTGCATCCCCTGCAACACACTTCTCATATGAAAGAAATGCATGTTGGAGCACCACCAGTCCATAGGAAACACCTGGTCTCATTCCACGCTTGCACAGCACTTGGTTTCAGCATTAAACTGTTCTCTGGACTGACTTGGTATAAATACAGCTCCTCTTTTCCAAAAAGCATTGTATTTCCTGAGTCACCGATACTCCCCTGAAACCAAGGAGCACATACGTATGTGAGAATGTCACTGAGGTTTGAGGTGGTGAGGGGGGAACATGGATGCAGGGGGCTGTGCCACCAAGGCTTTGCTGGCCTCACGTGCAGTTCTTGCACCGCAGGGGGAAGTATCGGTGTGACGGTGTTTTAGACACCCCACCACCAAGTGTATCTTAAGCCTATTTCCCTCCTGTGCCTTAGTGGCTTCTTGGTGTTTGGGTTCCTCGGTGGATTTGGGGCGACAGATCCGTCAGGAGGAGAACTGGAGCGAGGGAGACCGGCAGGTAGAGGAGGTGGTTGATCAGCTCGCCTCGGGGGGAAAGTGGTGACTTTGGTGAGAGGACTGTGGTAGTCTGAGGAGCAGGGTGACCTGGTGGCCTACTTCTGCTCTTCCCCTCCAGGGACAGAAATGGCAGGTGGTGTCTGAGGGTCTGCAGGAGATGCGTGACTGCTTAGAGAAGTGAGGCGGGGACTGAGGAGAGGAGAGCAAAAGGAGAAGAGAGAGGAACAGCTAGGAAAACTGCATGCCTGGGAATCTACTCAGAGTAGATAAAACCAGATAATTCTGTTAGTTTATTTATTCAAGGGGAATAAAAGGAGGAAAACACAAATTGATTAGGTGTAAAATTGAGCTGCGCGGGATTGAATTGGGAAAGCTGAGCAGATGGAGTGACAAAAAAACCCACAATACACTTCCAGGGCACTCCTGGGGAACTGTTCGAGAGCCAAGGATGCTACTGAAGAATATCAGGAAAAGGGTCAGGGCAATGGGCACAGCTGTGGCTGAGGAGAAAAAGATGAAGCCTGGGGGGACCAAAACACCCTGAGAGCTGTGCAGGGATGAGGGAGGAGATGCTATGCCTGGAACAGGGAAATGGGAGAGATTTACTGGAGGGAGTTGCCCCAAAATGCAATGGGACAAACAGGAGGAGAAAGGGACGGGGGGCAGTGCTAGGGGTGATGCTCCTAGCTGAGGAACACGTCTCTCCCAGCAGGCAGGGACAGGAAAGGCAGGCTGACAAGGGGAGCGAGAGAGCTCAGTGTGGGGAATAAAGACAAGAGAGGCTCGGCACGCTTCACATTTTTATTAGCTGACAACATAAAAATTGGTGGAAAAGTGCTATACAAAGTCAAACATCTGTTTGTTACCTTTACGTGTGGACTGAAGGGCACCTGGGAGACCTGTGCAGGAGCTGTTTCTTTCTCTTTGTAACCCTCTGTATGTAACCGATGTTGACACTTTGGTTTTATTGAATATAGCAAACACTTGGGTGCTTGATAGGGGAGATAATGAATGCTTTTAGGGCTTCCAACCTGGCATGTCTCAATTCCCTACTAGCACGTTCTTCCCTAAATCCGAAGGAGTGGGGCTGGCACTTTACAAGCTGCACAGGGGGCTTGAGCCCTGCTGTCCTGAGCACCCTCATCCCCCTGGGGTCTCCACACTGGCTGTCGGCTGCTTGGTTCAGCGGCTTGCTGCCTTCACGGTTCTAACCCCGCAGTCCTCGCACACCCCTAGCGCTCCGTGTCGCTCCCATCATCAAGCACGGGGAACTATCGGGTACCTCCCAAAGCATCAGGCACCGCTGGCCTCTTCCTCCTGCCCCTGGGCACCCTCCCACCGAATATCGAGGCGCTGCTGCCACGTGGCAAGAGCTGCCGCAGGTGCCGCGACGCGGCAGCGTGGGACGAGGGACGCGGTAAGCATCCGTCCCTGTTTTGTCGGGTTTCGCACCAGGCTCGCTACCCTTCTTTCAGTTTACAGCAAGCTGCAAGCTCAAGCTGCTCTCCTAGCTGCTAACTGCGTTTCCTGTGCCAGCGTAACCAGCAGCGCGTTTTCCGACCCCAGGCTAAATATAAGCGTATGGAGCTGGCCCTACGTCTCTGCCCGTATCTGGCAGCGCCTGGCAGCCACCGTCACTCTACAGAGCCCATCCCTGCCACCGACTTGGCAGGCGGCAAGAGCCGCGTCTCCCCCAGCGAGCTGCAGGAGCGTCTGAAGGGACAGGGAACAGATTGCGAGCTCTCTCCTAAGGACAGAGGGCAGCGCTGGGATTTGCTCCTCAACATCTACGTCGAATGCTGCGCCCCGCCTGCAGGAGGTGAAAAAGTCACACCAAAACCTTATTCGGCCAGCACTGCTGGTTGTTCAGTGGCTTATTTTATTATATTTTTTTTTTTGAGGAAACTGATATTTTTGAAGGATTGGCAGTTAAACAGCATTTAATGCGTAAGGGAAACTTATGATGAATACATCAGCATCTGTGCCAGACCAAACATCTGTAGATTTCAGTGGAGCAGGCAATTGGAAATCAGGATTTTGATTCTGCTTTTCAGCTGACATGATAACTCAGCTATTTTAAATTCAGCTGAATTACAATTTTTTTTTTTTTGATATATAATTCTTAGGGTCAAAAATGGATAGACTTATTGCAGCAAAGAATTCGACGTTAACTCGGCGTGTGAGTACCCCTGCCCTTAAATGACTTGTTTACATGCTGCTAAATGCAGATGCTGATAGTTTTAAGAAACCGCCAAGGCATATGCTAATTCTAAATATGCCCACATGAACGGCGGGAGCCTGCCAAGTTTCACAGGCTGCGGGCTTTGCTCTCACACTAGAAGCACCTGTATAAACCCAGGGCTTGCGATGAAAGGTTCCCTGCTGGACTTCAGGAGATTTCCCCGGAGAAGAGGGAGGCGGCAGGCAGCGTGCCCTCTGCCTGCTGGCCTCCGTGGAGCTGGAAACCTGCCGCAGCACAAACATCACCCCTGCAGAGGCACCTGCTGGGCACATGCAGGCAGGCACCAGTGACTGAGCTACCGCGACTTAATGAGTTACCTTTCATCGGCTGAGCTATGGCAACCCGCCTTAATTAAAGAGGAAAAGAAATTAGGAGAAACTCGCCATGAAGGTGATTAAACCCAAAGCACGGGAGGTTTAAGCTAGTATGTCATATTTAACAGGTGGTGTAGGCAAAAGATGTTCCTGTCTGCACTTACTCTGAGCTTGGGAGTGCAGCTTGGTAAGCCGTGCTAATTTAATTGCTTGTAATTGTCCCAGTGGCGCAAAAGCTAAGGAGGCAACACATACAGAGGCTGGCACCCTTCACTACAGATTGCTTATTTTTGGAAATGGCTGGTGCTGAAGGGCTGTACAAGATGGATAAAATTGAGTAGTACAGAGCACACTGAACTGAGTATTTTGCAGACATATTGCCTAAATTATTAGAACAGGCTTGTAACTGGACAAACTGCTTAAGCTATTCAGAAAGTAATTCCTGAAAATACGAAAAAATAGGCAATTGCAAAACATTGCTGACCGGCTTCAGTTAATGTATTTTGGAAGGGTGGTGATGGTATCAGGATGAACTTAATGAACAGGAGAAATGGTGTGACATAAAAGTGCTGTTGATTCAGCAAGGACAAGGGTAAACTTCAAAACGTTGGAATAATCAGTCATGCAAACAGGGCAGAAAGTCACACGAATGGTCTGTGAATTACCACACGCCACAAACCAATCGTCAACCATCTCATACTGCTGAGAAAAACGAATGTCATATGGGGATATATGAACAGGAGTGCCATATGCGAGATGTGTGAAATAATCCTCCTACTCTACTCGGTGCTTGAAGCCTCAGCCCGAATCCCGTGCCCAGTTTTAGGCACTGCGCTCCGCAGAGGGTGCCGAGCAGCCAAGAGCAAGAAGACCGCTGCAAGGCCAGTAAGCACCGCCTGAGGAAACCTGGGATGAAATGGAGGAGGACTGCACGAGTGAAAGTGGTCCCAAATACGCAAAGAAAATAAATTGCTTTCCAGATGCAGGGAGTGAAGAATGGCAGCTGAGCTGCAAAAGGGGAATTCGGGTTAAGACATGATGTATGCTGTAGCGGTAGCACAGTGAACCACGGCAGGAAGCGACTCAAGGAGGAGGCAAAGTTCGGGGCGAGAAGGATCTGCCAGGGAAGACGTAATCTTTGTCCTGTGGCAGAGGTCAGACGATGTCTGGAGAGCCCCCCCTGCTTCGTGCTGCTGACGAGGAGCTGAAAATCCTCAGCTGCTATAAACCGGTGGAACTTCATTAATGATTTATACTAGCATAGGGGCCTTGCCTGAAATGTGTCCAGCGCAAGCATTTTTTCTGTGTAATTTTTGCTGTTAGGCATGAGATTATGAGTAATAGCTATTGGGCTACACTGTTAGCCAGAAATCCTTTAGCTTTCTAAAGGTCAGTTAATCTATGATCTAATCTGATGGTCACTGAAATTAAGTGGAAGTATTTCAGCTGGCTGTAAGGGAAAGTGGTTTGTGTCTCTAGCCTTCAGTTACCTTGAGCTAAACTGTCCTTTACAATCGAAGCGATGTATAGGAATGAAACATTTTGAAATGCATGATGAATCGTTCTGTTGTACTGCAGGACAAAAAAAGAAAAGCCCTACCTTTTCAGCTATTTGCTGGTTTAAAGCAACTCTTCTAAAAAACTCCCAAACATCTTTAGTGCCGTCTGTTCACCTCTTGATGCTCCCACCCCCTGGGAGACTCAATGCAGCTGGGGATATTCCCTTATATATGGGAGACTCCCGTGAACATGGCTGCTCTGCCCTGGCTTGCTCGCTGTGAGAGCTGAGCTGTGTACCTGAAAATCACTTATTTAAGAGTGGAATACTTCAAGTAAGCATGACCAAAACCAACAGGAAAAAAAAAAAAGGAAAAAAGCAGAGTGAGCTATACAGTTCAGTAGTTAAAGGAGCACTAAAATAGAAGTGTGAAATTCTTCATAGTTATCCGTACGTCTCAGCATAGCCGTTACTAGTGAATTGACAATTTGGAAGGTTATCTCAGGAAGCAGATGCCTTGATCCCTAAAAAGAGCTAATATTTCATATTTCTAAGTCACTTTCCCCATGTACTTTCCTGTCCGCAGCTGGACTTTAGGCTGTTTTTCTACTATGACTACTCTTCTGTAACACATCTGGAAATCTCCCCCGCGTGTTTATATAAACTACTTAGTTTGAGGAAGAGATTTTTGTAACACAGGCGTAAGCATAAAAACCCACAAAAGAAAACAAAGACTTGGGTCAGAATGCTAGCCTTCCTTTGACTCGGACTTCTTGTGCTGTTTCTTTTCTAGATTACGAGACAGTTTAATTTTCATGGATGTCACCGGAAAACAAGAGTGACACGGTGCAGCCGATGCAGTGTAGCTGAACTCTCTTTGTCACTGAATATATTCTGCACGTTAGCTGGTAGTGTGATGCACTGAAGCATAGTCTTTAATTAAAGTGCAACAATACCACAGACATAGTACGGGCATGGAATAGGAACCTGGCGCTCGATATAAAAATAGCTGTGCCAAAACATGTCGTATCACTACACAATGTGACTAAGTCAGTGGAGACACTCTTACACTTGAAATCTGAAGTATTACTGAGCACTGATTTTCAGCCGGGAAAGCTGTGATCAAATCAATGCATGTATTATTCTCCGCAAATGAATAACGCTGAGAACGAGGGCGCATTAAACACCTACAGCGCGCAGAGCTTTTCACGCTGTTTATGAACCAAACACAAACAGAGAGGCTGTGAGCTCCTCAGAGCTCCCTCTGCCTCCCGCGAAGCCCTCCTGCCTATCTGGCTACGACGCCGGGGTTCCCCGCAGACGCCCCGAACCACCTCCACCGGTGCCTGCCCTCCTCTCCTCCTCCTCGCCGCCCTCAGGACAAACACCCCACAGCACAGTCGGGCCACGGCATGAGGCACGGGGACTGAGCAGGTGCCACCAACCCTGCGGCCGGGGCCCAGCCCGAGTGGGGCCAGTGAGGCTCTCACGCCAGGGCTGGAAGTGCTCCCTGCCCCGACTCAGCTGCCGGGGACGTTTCATGAGCAACGCAACCCAGAACCCAGCACTGCACTCGTCCCGTGGGCAGGCGCCAGCCAAGCAGGGAGCAAAGCACCGCCCTGCTCTGCAAAGGAGCCAGCTCTCCAAAGGCCCGTTTGCTTGCTGGGGCAGCCGATACAACCCGTCCAGCAAGAGACCTGTGCACAGGTCTCCTTCTACCGCTGGCCACCAAACCAAGGATCAAGCGTCCGCAGAACTTCAGCAGCAGGACTCCTCCCTTGCACTACGTGTGGCACCTGCAGGTACTTGGTGCTCACCCCCACGTGGGCATTGTATCATACAGCAGGGCACTGCGCACCACCAGGAACCCAGAAATAATCATAACGTCCACGCACGGTACAGGCTGCTTAGGAAATGAGCTGGCACAGCGCAGCGTTACAGGGAGCAGACACCGGGAGTCATGCAGTGATGCTTCTCCGCTGGCTGGGATAGGCGTCAGGGAGGCACAAACACACAAAAGAGAGAGTAGGAGATAGTTACCTAACATGACGAAGGGGATCCCCAGGAAGGTGGAATTGTATTTCCCACCAGTGAGATTGATGATCCCAGCTGCAGTCAGGGTGGCAAGGGTCACGGTCAGCAATCCCAGCAGGCCAAGCCAGGGTTTGCTGCGGACACAATCCTGCATGGAGCAGCAGAGAATGGCCAAGGTGACCACAAGGACCAAGCTTGTGATCAGGTAGCGTTCTGACACCCTGCTCGTCTTCTGGAAATCCTCCTTCAGCGAAGAAGAAGTGAAAGGGTACATTTTGACTTTCCTGTTGGATTTCTGGAAAAGTTCAACAGTGTCACAAAAAATGGATTCCCACTTTTCTGCCACCATGTCATTCAAGGAGTTGATTGCCTGCAAGTAGTAGGTGAGCTGAATGGCTTCTGCAGACTTCACCCGGTCTTTGCTGTGCACAGTAACCCCACCAAGCTGATGCCCGTTATACACTTCCCTGCCATCCTTTAAGTGAGTAATCGGATAAGTGATTGCAAAATTAGTTCGATTAGAAGAACGAGCAGCCTTTAATTCCTCCAGCACATGCACTATGTCGTCCACTATGCATGTCTTGTCATTGTTCAGGATACATATATGGGCAAACGTGTAATTGAAACCAGGTCTTTGCACTTGGATCCTGGTCACAGCAGAGTGCAACTACAAGGGAAAGAGAAATCACAGACGTTATTCATCAGTCCATCCCGCCCAGCAGCAGCCAGAACAGCGGCTCGCGGCCTCCGTCCCTCTCCTATTCCATCTAGGCAACGGCAGTGAAAGTTCTGGTGCCTGCGGTATTAATGGCACGCTCAGCGCAAAAAAAAAAAAAAAAAAGGAAGCATGCATTAAGGTAGCAGCCTGGCCGTTCTCCCACGTCCCTTGCAGGTAGGTGAGATGACAGGGGTGGCGGCAGCCCGGCCAGGTCAGGGGACGCCGTCGCGCTGGTGACCCCCAGGCTGCCTCTCCTCGTGCCCTGAGCACCAGGACCGTCGGCACAGCTGGAGCATAGGTGCCAGTGTTGGTTAATTTGCCTGCTTTTTGCCTCCCTCCCTCCCCCATCAAACCCTCCACCCGCTGTAGAACAAGGAGTCATGGAGGAGGCACCAGTTTTCTCCTCTCTCTGTTAATCAGAGGCCCTTGTTTCAGGGCCTGCAGGTTATCCCCGCTTATTGTTTGCTGTAGCAGCTTTTAGTGCAGACTCCTTTTTAAGTTGCTTTGTACCCTGATGAAATTTTCTATGAGCTCTGACCCACAGCACATTCAGTTATTTCTGAGCATCAGAAGGGCAGAAAAATTACACTCTCTTTTCAAAAAAGTACAGAAAAATCTTGCAACCCCTTCTCAATCCATTTTAGTTAATGCTGAAGAAACAAGACATCTAAAAGACAGTAAAGCAATAACCCTAACAGGCAGGATTGCAATATTTTTCAGAAGTATTGAGTTTGCTAATGTCTTAGCAAAGTACAAACTGATTTTGGGGTATCTCCTTGTGAAACATACAGTCCTCACCCACCACTGCCACTGTTTAACTCCTGCTGTGCCATGCTCGCTGTGCAAGGAGCACCACGACCTCCTGTACAGGTGCTCTGCAGGCCAAGACCACATCGCCCACCACAAGTCTGACCCTCAGCAGCTGTATATCCTCCTCTATGCCCCTCTAGCAGGCATGGGGACACCCGAAAACCCCAGCATGGGCGCCCCAGCATGCCACTGCTTCTGCTGCCTGGTGCCAGCATCGTGTGAAGGTGGCAGCCCACACTCAGCACCATGCGTCCCCTGGGCTGGCTGAGGGGACTGGGCACCAGGGGAGCTTGTGACTGGACTGGGAACAGAGGTACGGGACCAGTCCATCCTCACACCTGGATGGCAGGAACCACAGGAGGAACAGCTCTGACTGCTCTTCCTTAGAGGGGGAATAGTAATTTTCTGCCTTCATATTTCGAGCAAGACAAAGCGGACGGGCTACAGGGACGTGATTCCCTTTTTTGTATTTGCATGTGCTGTTTCCCAGGGAGGACAGGAGGCTGTTGTACCAAGTGGAGAGGCTGGGATTAGGTGACATTTACTGGAATTAGCTCCTTCTGAAGAGAAACACTGGTTATAAACCAGGAGATGGTGCACACCACAGCAGCACAGCACATATACTCGTCTGGTGACATGGATGACATGTCTAATACTCATGGCTCAGATCCTGCATCTGTTGAAGTTAAACAGTCGTGGTGATGCTTGTGTGCTATTTCAGACCTATCTGCAGAAAAAAAAAAAGAACCACCATTTAGATGATACTATGAATCTGATTATTTTGTGATTACATTGCCTAGTCTGTGATGGGTATAAATTTAATTAAGCTGCCTCCACTCCTCAGGATGATATGATGTCATATATGCAAAAAATGCAAACTTCCTATATTCTCAACATGTTTTTCTAGCAGCTTGGAGGTGTGTTTTTCCACATTTGAGCAGTTTTCATTTTCTACAGAAGAACAGTTCAGTATTAATAGCAGAAAGATTTGAGAAATGAAATGAACTAATAACCCTTTTCCCAGCACTAGGAGAACACAATACCTTGCCATGGTGAGAAGGAAATTCTCCATCTTGCTGGGAGAACAAATAACTTCCTGTGCAACAGATTAGGGGCTCTTGCACAACTTTCTTCTAAAACAGAACATTAAAAGGTTTGCAAGAACATGCCAGAGAAATGAGCCTGTATGGGGAATTCTTCCCATCTTTCCAGTTTGTTCCTGCCGAGCTCTGCAAGAGCTGTTTTGTGGTATGAATACAAAGGTATGTTGCTACAGGTTGGGGAAAATGCCCTGGCTTATGGAATCAAAGACAGATATCTGATTTTAAGCTTTTTTTTTTTTTTTTTTTTTTTTTTACAATGACAGCTGCTGTATGTATTTCATTGACAACGGCTGTAAAACCAGATGTCATATAAAGTACAGCTGAGGACAACTAGGAGCAATAGAAGGAATTTACTGCCTGTGTTGTATTAACAATACAACAACTTCTGAAAGGATCCATCCGGTGACACAAAGCAGGAGAAGGGAAACTGTTGCATGAGTTTCATCAAACAGCGTGTTGCTATTTACCTGCTCTGCCGCTGCTGCATTTGCTTCTTTCTACATCTGAAGCACTTTCTGTTAATATTTAGGTTATAAAATAACCTCGTCTGTCACAGCTGCTACTTCATCTTTAGCAGAAGGCTAGAAGCTAAATGCCATCCCTCAAGTACTAATCACTTCTTGGAAACGATGGTTTCAAGCTCAGGGTCCCGAGGTGCCGTGGTGGCCCTACAGCCTGCTGCACACCCATGCCTCTCTCCCCCCGCTCAGCCCCTGCACCCCATTGCCTTGCTGCTGCCTCCCCCCTGCCAAACTGCATCCCCACGGCCCCCAGCTCTCCTGTGTCCTGGCCTGGAACCTAAGAAGCCCCAGGAACCTGGGGCTTGCTAGCAGGAGGTGGCACAGCCTGCTGTCTGATGGGGACCATGTCAGCACGGTAGGTTCTGAGTAGCAGGTGACTCTATTCTAACTGAATCCAGCAGATTCTCATTCACCCAACTGTTTTCTTCTCCTTACTGATGCTATTAGTAGAGAAGGGGAACTAAAAGAATATCAAAAGCTGCCTGAATAGTTTTTCTTGAAGGGAGACACGTACTGCCTGCTCCTCGCTCGCAGCCTTTTGGGTTAGCTAGCAGTGCAAGTAACCATGAGGCAGCTCACGGCTCAAATGCCAGAGCACTGCAGCACGAGAGCTGCACAGCATGCCTAAGCTCACTGGTCACAGTGGCACGCGCTGTTTTTGGCTGAAAGTGCTCAGTCACGAAAGAACAACTTACACCTCTGCCTCTCCACCTTTGTTTCAACAGCGCCCATCCCTTGCGATTCCCCTCTCCCTTCCGAAGGCGGTGTTTTGGTGTGCCGCACACCGTGGCAGAGATTTCTGGAACAGCATTTTTCTCTCTCTTCAGCTGTTTGCATTCAGTAACACCTTGGCCCTGCTCTTTAAGTCCCATGCTTCCTGATCTGTTTACTTCAGACAGTGATGGTGGCTTCAGCAGGGAGATGAACCCCCTCCTGCTGCTTGTGGGTACGGGAAGCCTGGCGTGAAAGCCTTCCATTTCACCTGGGAGAAACCATTTGCTCCACAGCCTCGGTACGCTGAGGCCGCAAAGGTTTCCTCAAGCTGTTTTTGGCTGCCAGTCCTGCTGGCTCTGCTGTACGGCAGGAAGGCAGGCGCCGAGGCGCAGAGCTGCCCGCTGGGCTCGGCTTCGCTCTCCCAGGAGGGCTTGGCCCAGCGTGGGGCCTGGCATGTCCTGCAGCAGGGACAGCAGAGCTAAGCCTGGAGGTGAGGGGCTGTATGGAGAGACGGACACTCAGGACGACAAAGAAAGCTTGCTTTTACTCCGTGCAGGAGTCTGTGCAGGAGATCCAGGGAGCCACAGGAAGGGGAGAGGAATGCCTCTAGCTCCGTCGCCTTGCTCAGAAGTCCGTCCTTTAATGCCAATGCGAGCACCCGCTGTCAGAATTTGGTCGGCTCCATCAGGTGATGAGGAAGCCTGCAGCCTTCCCGCGAGGCAAACAGATCCCATCCCAGCAGGGAGGGGGCAGAAACTGCTGATTCATTTGCAAAATGCTCTGATCCCAGAAATCCTCTAAGGCCACGTTATGCAATCTGCTGCCCTGATCAGAGCCCGCCAGGGTCCCACTCCTCTCCTGGCAGGACGACAATGGAGGGACCAGCAGTGGCCAGAAGTGTCCCACACAGCCCCTAGCCAAGGAAGGTACGGGACACGTCGGCTTTCCCAAGCTCCTATTTCTCATTTGTGGAAGGACAGACATCTTGACCTCCCAGGAGCCGGGTCAGCCATGGGTTTTGATGTTAAGGGTGTGCACAGCTAGCTTGTGCTTATCATACAGGCTGCGGAAACGTGTTTGGTTTTGCTGCGGAGCAGTGATGTGCGGTGTTTTATAGGTGACATTACTCATCATAAGGACCTGACTACACTTTGTTGCTTGACATATAGTCGATGAATGGCCAACTAGATAAAACTAGCTAGGTATATGTATGTCTTCCCCTATCGCAAATGAGCTGGCACATAGAGACGTGTTTCACTCATGGGAATAAGATCTTTACCACGCCACATTACATTGCCTTTGCTAATATTTGACTCAATTTAGTCTTTCAGTCTATGTCTGATGGTTCAAATTAAAGATGAGATTCCCTTTAGTCAGTGTTGCCAACTCTTATTTTTTTTATTGTCATTTTCACTAAGTCTGGAGTTTCTCTGAGCCCTGAAGCGGTGTGATTTTTTTTTTTGAGAATCTCAGCTTTCATTACATGAAGAAAAGTCTGATCTCACGGTTATGGAGAGCCTGAGAAGGCTCAAAAATAAAGCAAGGAGTGAACTCATTATGTATCACTGCTTCAAGTCTCATCACTGCTTTAGGCTCTGTATTGCTTTCTAGTTTTTCAGTCTTAAGAATGATTTTGAATACAGGCTTCACTCTCACGTGAAGCTGGTTTATTCTTTGGGTAATTTTTACAGGTAACTTGTGCCAAAGGAAATGAAGAGAAGAAAAAGCCTTTATTGGATTGCTGTAAATTTCTCCACTTTTTCTATGATCTCAGTAATGTTTGCCATGTTCTATCCTTGCGGAGTGCTTTTTTTATGCACTTTGAGAGACAGCCCCAGTGAAAAAGTAAAAGGGTTATGGGAGAGAAAAGGACTTAACAGAGCTCCCGGCCTAATTCACAAAAGAAAACACTGTGGGCAACACAGACAAGGGCAGAATTAAACCAACAGAAATTTATTTTAACCAGAAGAAGGTGTGGAGAAGGACGACAACGGAGCCTCTGAGCAGGACCAGGCCCTGAGGCCAGCCTGGGTACCTGGGTCCAGGACAGCGCTTCAAGGGAGGCTGGTGGGAAGCAGCCTCCTGCCCAAGCCATTCTGGCCGAGGGATGGCAGTTGCGTGCACTGACAAGTCAGGAAGCCAGCAGATCCTAACAGCTTGGAAAACACATGGAAATTGTAGCTGGACTCTTTTACTAGCAGTCCTACAACCAGATTTCCTGAAAAGATGCTAAAATACTAGTTATGGAAGCTATATATTTTTACAACTATTTTTTCAGCTGTCCAAAACATGGTGAATAGTATTTTCTCTAAACAAATTTCAGGTAATTAAAATCTAAAAATTGTTCAAAACACAACTCATCAACTGAGGGACAACAACTACTGCTCAAACATATATGCTGGCAGCTACGTGTGCATTTACTTTTCCATCTACCTTACTGGTAGCTACAGATAATTGCTAGCTAAGATTTTTCTTTTCTAATCTGAAGTGGAGAACCTTTCCTAACCAATGTGGTCTTAATTTTGACCAGCACCATGGCAAATCCATCTGGATTTGTTTCAATGAGAGCAACATGCTCTGGTTCGGACTGTGACTTTTCAGGCTGACTGCTCCTGGAGGAGACATGATGTGTGTGCCGCACAAGTCCAGTATGTGAAGCACGGCCAAGGACTCCGAGATCCATTTCTCATGTCAGGTATGGAGACTTCATTCTTGCTGCTGATGTCACATTAGATCCACCGGTGTCCTTCTCCACATAGCTACCCTTCTCCATGAAGACCTTTCAGTCCTCACAGCACCTCTCGAGGGGACTGGGGATGCAGTGCAAGCTTGTATGAAGGGCTCCTCCAGCAGCGGTGCGATGGGTGGCCCCTACCTCGTTGCACAAAACCTCACGAACTGCAAGCACACAGCCCATCAAGTTCATCAGCGACTTAGCCCCTTGTCCTCTCTCCCAGCAGGAATGAGGGGGTTCTCCCATACACCCCAACTTCAGGGCTTTTTTTCAACTCACAGCTTTCGGGAAGCCCCAGCTTGGTTGCTCTAGCCAACTGAACCCCTGCAGCACTGCCTGGTCCCTGGTGGCCGTTACGCATGGTGTCCCGTGAGCTCTGGTCCCTCCTCTGGAGGGGTGACAACCCCTCAAGGGAACCTGTCCCTCACACACTGTGCTGCGGGAGGCAGGGCCTGAAGCGACTGGGGGCTGCTGCACATGCCTCCCCGCGGCATGCCACTGGCCATCCCTCTTCCCTGGCTGTGCCCGGATCTCACCTGCGTATCTTAATTCTCATCTGTTTTCGCATAAGATACGTTTTAGCCCTGCAGCATTGTGCTGCTATGACAACAGGCTTGCACTTCTGCTGCTTTCACACCCTTGTTTTTCTTGTATTAGGACTCTTCCCCTCGTCTTACAGCCTTGCTCTGAAGACATGACTTCATCCTTTTGTCTTTTTTTTTTTTAGCAAAATACACTATTTGTTTTGCTGACAATTTCTCTAGAAGCACTGTTAGTGCTGAAGCTATGCAGAGAAGGTGAAGACTACTATATACATTGCTAGATCCACAGCTGGCTGGCTGCCTCCAGGCCTTCTGAAGTACCCGAAGTTTTAAAATGCAGGGTTGGGTGCCTTATGCTAGTCAGAGCTGCACCAGCCCCAGCCTTCAGCTCTGCTACAGCCAGCACTGACTTCTACCAGCTTTGAAAACAATGGCTTCAGCGTGCCATGTTACTACAGCAAAGCAATTAGAAATACCACAAACACAGGAACATAAATATAGCTGGTTCCTCCACGAGTTTCCTCACACGTAGAAAATAAATGAGATAATCTGGAAGGGCTGCGGACAGAGCATGCAGGCACACACATAGGCAGACATAGTAATTAGGGAGCAGAGAGAGGAAAAGAAACCCAAACAAGTATGAGGTCTGCAAAAATTTGAAGTTTGACTGTCTTGCTTTGCAATAATCCGAAGTTATGCAGTGCTTAAATAAATGTGTGCTTATGCATGAATATTTTAGTATTCGCTTGCACATGCAAATAGGTATTTAATCAGTGAACTAGATACATTGATGGCCAGTTCATAGGAGAGAGGCAATGTATAAGCACTGTCTGAAAATATGTAGTTAGGACAGTTTCTTTCAAAGAAATAAGCCTTCAACTACAGATTTTTGTCTAGGCAAACTGTAAATAAAATCCCTTTTAGGAAGGCATGTCACATTTCATTCCCTTTTCATCTCTGCATCATAAGTAGAGTTATTGCTAAAAAATATTAGTACTGTGTTAATGTTATAAACACAATAATATAAGTAGAAGACAGTCTACCCTGCAAAAAAAGAAAGCTTTCATTAAGAAAAAAAATAGTCCATTGCAGTACAATGCAGTTAAATGGCTCTAATTAAGGAGGAACAAACAGGCTCAAAATGTCTCAAATCCTGGCTAAGTCAGAATATGTTTTCAGGGCTTCAAAACATCTGGCTAGGTCCATATTTCCAGCGAGTCTGTGTGCCTTCAACCTCCCAAGTTTCTAGCTGCAAGTGGAAATATCTCAATGAACTGGCAGGGGGCTGCTCTTACGCTATTTTTAGGCTGGATTCTCGGCTTAGATGAGCTGTACAGAATTTACACTAGCATTTGAACTTTTGCGCAATGGTTCACACCATATATCCAAAATTATTTTTGTTTCTCCAAGCACTTCTTGGAAATACAAGGGTAAGAGCACACTTTCTTCAGCTGAGTGTTCATACTTCCTCTCTCTCTTTCTCTTGGCAGAGTGAAATCTTGAGGAAGAAAGAGGTCCTGCACTTGGACAGCAGTGGATGCAGCTGCCCTGTGCGCAGCTGTAGAGCAGGTGGAGCAGCGAGCACGATGTCACCACTGCCTTCCAGCACATCCCAGCCCCAGAATGCATCTCTTGCATGTCCGAGACTCTCTAGAGGCTTCTGTTGGACCATCCATTCCAGGACATGTTTAGGTTTCTCCCCTTCCTCTCTTCTGCAGATGGCTAGGACAGTTGGAAACGCAACGGATGGCAGGCACAGAAACACTATAAGCATTTACGGGGAGTTATGAGAACTACGGATGGAGATTTACTTTTACACAAACAAAAACGGGTACTCGGCATCGCCTCCAAGCCAGAACTATGCTACCAGGCAGCCACATGCCTCCCTGCTAATTAGCAGGAGAGACCTTCTGTGGAGCAGCTTGCGTGTCCAGCAAGATGCGCCGCTGCCGTGTGGGCAGCCAATGCCACGCTGGCACAGGCATCCTGTGCCCCATGACTGGTCTTGTTTGGGGAGTGCTGCCTGGGGTCTGGGCCCTTCCCTAAATCTCTACCTGGCCGGCCAGCAGGGTGCTGCACAGCTGTGGCAGCTGACAGCTTCTTGGGCTGACAGCCTGTCCATTAGGAACTGCACTAAGCCAACCAGGGTATTTTGAAGAAGCCACCACAGAAGTTATTATAATAACCAATTCATTAATTAGGATACTAGGTTGATTAACTTTTGACAGTGCCACTAAGCTCTAACTGCTCAGACCCCAAAACTGCATAACCCTTTACCGGGGGGATGATAGTGGAAGCTCACTTCTTCCTCTGCCGTAGCCAGAGAAAATCTCCTTCTCTTCCCCTTCCATGCGACCAGGGTAGCAGTAACGGTGAAGGCTCGTTCCCTCCCTCATGGCTGGTGACGTAGGACATGGCCAGCAAGGGAACCTAGAAAGGGTGCTGCAAGAGCAGCCGGTGCCTGCCTGAGGCTACCTTGGGTCTCCCGTCCACCTGCGAGCGGGTGGAGACGCAGCAAGAGCCCTACGGGAGGAGCCGAGGCTTCTTCTACAGCAAAAGCTCTTCCCTGGGGAGGCCATCCTTCCCCTGAAGGGGAAAGGTAAGTAAACGCTGCCTGGGGGGTTCTCTGCCCTGACTGCACCCCCATGGCAGCATTCAGAGGCGTGCAGGTGGGATCACCGCCGGTCCATCTGCGGAGCAGCACTGGCTGGCTTTGGGCTGGGGGCACGCTGCAGATGCCTTCGCTCCTCTCTGCCCTCTGTGCAGCCGGATACGCATAGGAAAACCTTGATGGACACCTTTTCCCTTCCTCCTTCTCTCGGTGAGTCCTGCTGACACAGAATGATGTAGCCCTGCATCACCACCAGCATAACAATACTGGGAGCTGGAAGCTCTCCCTCCTGTTTCGCCGGGTTTCGACCCCACTGGGCCATCCACGAGGTTGGACGGGCAGCTGCCTGAGCCCGGCTCTGCCCACAAACAGAAAAACATTCAGGACAAAGGCCATAATCTGTTCTGCACGAGGCACACTGGAATTAATTAGATAAGTAAAGAGTTGGAAATAATGCATCAAATATGCCTGACAATGTCAGATTAACAGTATGAGTAAACAGTCAAATGGCAATGCCGTTCATTATCTCACTAAATGAAAAATAATCATTTTGTTGGCAAATTCTGTCTGTTAAAAATGAGGCAGCGTTAACCACTGACAGAACTTTCTAAGTTATAGCTCTTCCGCCGATATGATAAATCTTATGCAGAAGTTTGCTTGTGGAGGGATTCAGAGCAACATTTATTTGTGTGTCACTGTGCTATCGATAAAACTACAGATCTCTGGAGAAAGCAGTACAGAGAAAAAAATCCATTATCATTACTGTCCTGTGACTGAGTAAATGTGCATACACTGGATGCGAATGCAATCCGTGGTACAGGAAAATGAAGGAATGAAAACCGTCTCTCTGGAGTTTTCTCATTCGCCGGTACCGTTTCTGTGCCTGTGCTCAGCCAGCCTGTGCTCGTTAGATCTGTCTGCTGATTACCGTTGGGTAACACGTTAACAGCAAGAAAAGAGAAGCGGAAAACAGTGAGTGGCTCTGTGCTACAGTCCTGCATGTGGCTACGGTGGAAATAGAAGAGAAATAAATCCACTCTAACAGTTATTTCCTTGTTTAGTAAAGAGCGACATCTCCCCAAAGTCTCTCACAAGCGGTATGTGCACCTTTTTTTTTTTTTTTTTGGTCATTTGAGAGGAGACACTCCCTGAAGCTATTAAGAAGAATTAGCGTTGGCTTTTGCAGGGTCTGACAGCCTGACATTCAAGGAAAACGGGGAAAAAAAAGCCAAGCCGAGCCTCTGGGGTTTCCGTAAAGCAACAGGGAAAACGTGCCAGGCTGAGCCAGCCACACCTCTGGCTCTCTGTGTGTGTTCGGTTGTTTGGTACGCTTTCCCTCCGTGCACCCGACCCTCTTAACACCCGTTTTTTTGCATCCGTCCTCCTCGCTTCTCCTTCCCAACCCCTTCCAAACTACTCCGGCGCAAGCTGGCGCGCCAGCTCGGGCACACGCAGGTTGCCGACATGTTATGGCACACGGTGCGGCGAGCCGTCCTGCCAGGTACTCGCACGCCCGGAGCCCTCTAAGTGACACGGGGGGACGCTGCCGGGGGAATTGGGGTGGCCGTGGCGCTCCTCACCTCCCCGAGCCACCCGCAGCGCCACGGGGGGCCGGGAGCGAGGAGTGGGGTGTCTGCTTTGGGCGCTTTGCTCCGGGGC